>NC_142048.1:15387800-15699300 GCF_982192425.1 Myodes glareolus | reverse complement strand
AGGGATTCCTGCACTTTTTTTAAATTTATTTTTATTATGTATAAAATATTCTGTCTGTGTATATGCCTGCAGGCCAGAAGAGGGCAGCAGGCCTCATTACAGATGGTTGTAAGTCACCATGTGGTTGCTGGGAATTGAATTCAGGACCTTTGGAATAGGAGGCGATGCTCTTAACCATTGAGCCATCTCTCCAGCACCCAGAGTCCTGCACTTTTATGAAGGAAGACTGAAAAGGAGTAGATATCAAACAGAGCAGAGGTTCAGGTGGGCACTAGGAGGAATGGAAGAAGGGAAAACTGTTGTCAGGATATAATATATAAAAGATGAATTTAAAAATACTCTATAGGGAAAAAGCAAACAATTGTTATTTGACAGTTAAAATAGTAGTGATTTAAAATGCCTAAAAAGTCACACTAAAAGATTAAATACATTTGTACAGACAAACAGCATATAAACAAATGGGGATAATTTCAGAAACAGGAAACTGGGAAACCTTTATGTACACAACATAAGGGTGTTAGGTAGATATTCAACAAGGGAAAGCAATGAGTCAGCAGGGAGAAAGCCAATGAGAACAATGGAGACTACTCAAGCCTACCAATATGTTTCCTGTCATCTTTTGCTCTAGTAAAGCATCCATGTCCACAATTTCATTGCTGAAAGTGGTGGATCAGAAAATGAAGCCCAATCTTTTCCCAACTCGTGTGTGTGTGTGTGTGTGTGTGTGTGTGTGTGTGTGCATATAAATATACAGATACTTCTGCTCACATGTCATGTGCACACAGAGTCTAAAGGATGACCTAAATTGTCATTCCTCAGGTGCCATTCACGATTTCTGTTAAGAATTCACCAAGGCAGCTACTCTAACTGGCCATTAAGCTCCAAGGATCTACCTGTATCCAGCTCTCCAGCAATAGGATTACTAGTGAACCTTTCCACACCCAGTATTTTTGTTTCAGGTGGTTTCTGTAAATTGAACTCAGGTCCTCATTGGTGCCAACCTTTCTGCCATGCCCAAAGTCAGTTCTTTCAGGGTACACAAGTGAGGCAGAATACTAGGTTACAAACGTTTTGCTAAGTGAGTCGTTAGAATTTATTATGAATTAGTAGAAAGCAGTTCTAAACATAAATGACCTAGCTGAGCTCTACTCTGTCCCTCTCACCAATGACTACTAGTATTGAATTATGTTGTTCCACTGGGAGCAATCCAAGTTTAAAAGAAGGTGAGGAGGCCTTGCTATTTGAACCAATGTGCTTGTGATGGACTATGAGACCTAACAAACAAAAATGACAATAATAATAAAATAGCAGCATGAGTGAGAGTGAAATCTGACACTCAGCTGTTGGTCATGATATAAAGCCTCATCAAATTGCAGGTAGATCTTCTGTGTCCCACAGTATAAAATGGTAATGATATCATGGTGTCAGTTTTGGTAAAGGCCGTTGCTGAGTTCCGAAGAATTGTGATCTAAGAAGAATTTTATCTAGAGCAAACTTTGAGATATTATACTGTAAGAGCAAAATTTATATTTCAAGTCACCAAATAACCACATGTGAAGGGATATCATTACACTATAAAGAGAAAGAGTTCATTAATCTACAGATCATCATATCACAGCTAAGAAAAACAGTTTGTTGCTCCTGAATGACATGATCAATGAATACAGTTGAGTCAATCAAACTGCTGCAGAACAGCAATGTAATAACATCACACTATACTATGACCAACACCAGAGGACTGAGTCAGTTTCAACACAGGAACTGCTTTTGTTTGAGACATAAAAACAAGAGAAGTAACAACTACAGTCCATGCATCTAAGGTGAAACTAATGAAAGTATCTAAATATGTCGTCTATGTTTTTCTTGGACATATGATAGTCTTGCTTGTGAATTGTAGATTTCATATCAATAGCAGAATAATGAATAGCCTTATTATCCAATAAGTATTTTTTAAGTATTTGTATTTTGATTTTTATATTTACAAAAATATAAAGAAGGTACAATTTCTGGTTTAGAGTCTATTTTACTAAGCAATGAAAACACAAAGTGAATCTAGGGGATTTATAATTATATTTTGTAAATATCAACATAATATTACTTTAAAAATCTCAATACATGATTCTTTGCTGATGTTTTCCTATTTTTAAGTTATTATAGTCAAATTAAGCAAAGATGCAATATGTAAGTTATGTAAGAAAACTTTTTTCTAATAAAAGTTTTGGTATATTTTACTCTATAATAACTTAAATAAAGACAAAAGTCTTTGCAACTCTAGCGATCTCCACTGTAGGAGAAAAACAGTTGGACAGCAAATTAGTTGCTTTGTTGCAATCTGGTCTGAGCAACCATGTAAACAACGAAATCTGCTAATCAAAAGCAATTTCTCATGAAACAAAGACAGCAGCTAATTGAGAGCATCTGATGCTAAAATAAGATTAACTTCAAAATGAAGTCTCATGCAGCATCTTGTAAGAAAGCTGCTGAGATAATGTGAAAGCCTTCAGCAGTATAGAAGTGGAAATATTGGAACAAAGGCTGTATTTCACTCAAGCTCAGTATCTTGCAAGCTTCATAATTAACATTCTCTCTAGAAGAACTGCTTGACAGAGTATAAGAAAATGACAAAAATTAATCTCTTAGAGTTCCAAACACAAGCATCTATAGCAAGCAAATCCACAAGCGACCGAGCCTCCCTCAAACTGCTTGGTGTAACTTGGCAGTTACTGCTTTTACCTAAAGAGCAAGATCATACATTAATTTGAATTCTTTCCCTGTTTTGATCTTTTGCAGATAGTTGCAGAAACAATAGTAGCATATTACTAGACAGATTAATCCAGATGACAAATACTAGCCACTAGAAGAATGAGAATATAAGAGAAAGTTAGGTAGCAGAAAACAAATGGGTTAAGAAAGACCTCACATCAAGGTGCCTCTCAGTATCAAACATTGCTGATTAAATGGAGTGAATTTGTTCTATGAGGTTATTGCATCAAAAAAGAAAGGGGAGAATTTTGTACCATTGTCAGTCACTACATGGTGAGATATGTTGAGAAAGAGGTTCAAAGTAACAAATTTAGAAGTTCACTAACATAAGACAAAGTAGAATACTGATATTTCCCAGCTACTGATTTCATTTGTGATAAAAAATGAAATGACAACAACTATGTTTTTAAAAATATGCATGTATAACCAGGCTACATAATGTCAATATTTATAAACCAATTATTATTTACAATATCATAATACAATAATGTGTAAATATATGCAATAAATAACATAACATTGAGTATATTATTTACAAAAATGTATAATTATATACATATATAAATTCAGGGTGATACATAAACCAGACCTCAGGAATGTGGGAAAGAAGGGCAGGAGATAGAATGGGAAAGGAGGAAGGGCAAAGGAATGGAGAAGGGATGTCTCACAATGGTTTGGAAATCTGTCATTCTTAATGACTTGAGAAGCAATTTTTATCTTAATTTACTAAGGTCCTATGTTGCAAAGAGAAGATGCCTAGGTTACCTTTCCCAGCACTTTCAAATACTATCAAAATACCCTCTCCAGCCATAGAGAGGAAGAGATATCAGTAGGCAGAGTAGAGGATCAGGGTTCTTTGATCAAATTCATCTACACAGAGGTAGAAATGACTTTATCCATTTCTAGAAATGACAGTAAAATGTCATCTTTTTATGTGTAGTGGGTGTATGTGTGTGTGTGTGTGTTAAGCTCAATCTCATTTGCTTACTTCATACTACTAAATACCTTCATATTCTGATGAAAAATTATCTTCTTGTTTCGTTTTGTTTTCTTTCTTAACAGATGACCTGAGAAATCCAATACCTAAAAAATCCCTCTCGAAAAGAAAGGCATCAATTTCCTTCTGTTGTTTAATATTTCTTTTTTACTCATCATCAGTTCATGTACTGCCTAAGGTACCAAGTGGCTTTCCTACTGCTAATTCAGCTATGCATCGGAGTTCAGTGATACCGTTGGTTCCATGGCTTCAGATACTTCATTGGTTTTCCTTACTTGCACCACTGTGAACATGAAATAGGCAAAGGGGCTCTTAACTTTTAGTAAATGTCTGAAGTGCCAGGAATGTAGCCATTCTCATTTCTCATTTTGATCATCTGAGGAGGAATATGATGAAAATCCTCTATCCTCATATGCTAATACAATATGCTTTTGCTTTTACCATAACTCTAATGTCCAATGTTGGCAAAATGCAGTTGTATAGATTGCCTTCTCCTAGAGTTTCAAGTAGTAGCCAAAACATCCTCATTATTAAGATTACCAGTATCACACATCAACGACCTTCAGTCATTTGCATAAGACTTCTGAAACTTTAAAGGCAACAACAGCTAAGAGCTATCATAAGCCTTCACTTTATTTTCATGATGATGGCACTCAGAAGCCAGCTATCATATATAGAATCAAATTTTCATCTGAGATTATGTTCTAAATGACTTCCTTATCTAATAAGTTACCAAATACTAAGTCACTGTGCTTATATGAAACATAAGATTAGCTTCTGAGATCCTCTAGTTGCAACGTTCTGTTATTTAATCAAAACATAATCTTTTATTCATTTTAGTTAACTAATTTTTGCTTTCTTAGCATTGACTTCATGTCAACAGCACTCACGGCTAATGCTCAAAGAAAATTTGCTTTTCTAATTTTTCATGTAATGAAAATTGGTTCTCCTCTCATACAATATGTTCTGATTATATTTTCCATGCCCTCTACTGCTGCCAGCTCTTCCCCACCACCTCCCCTGTTTGGATTCACTCCCTTCCTGGCTCCCACTAGAAAAGAAAAGGCTTTTAAATGATGATTACCAAACACAACGAAATAAAGTATAATTTAATGAAGCAAAATTTATCATATTGAGCTTAAACACAGCAACCCAACATGAGGAAAAATGTCCCAAGAACAGGCACAAGAGTCAGAGAGTGTAACATGAGGGCTGGCTTGTTGGGGTTTCTGTCCTGCCCAGTACCCCACAACTGGCCAGTTCCAAAGAAAATCTCACAGAGTCAACATTAGGTTATAAACTCATTGGCCCACTACCTCAGGGTTGTTAACTCTTATAGCTTATATTAATCCATTATTCTGAGCTATGTTAGCCATATGGCTTGGTACCTTTTTCAGCTGTCAGCTCACATGTTGCTTCTTCGGTGGTCTGGACAGGAATGCAGGAATGGACTTCCTCCTTCCTAGGCTTTTTCCTGTTCTCACCACCCCACCTATACTTCTTGTCTTGTTGACCTGCCTATACTTCCTGCCTGGCCAATCAACGTTTTATTAAAATACATGATTGACAGAGTACAGATAATTCTCCCGCACCATTTCCCTCTTTTTTTTTAAACAAAGGAAAATAACCATAGTACTTTTGTTGGGAATGTGGGCGTAGTATTTCAGGCTACTTCCAGCTGGTTGGGGGCATTGATAATCTTATGGGGACCTAAAGAAAATTCAGAGTTATAATCTAGTCCTGAACGGAGTATCCTGTGAGTCTTGATCATCTCAGGCAGTAGTCTTGAATCTGTTCTAGATGTAGAATTCTTATATCTGGGCCATCTGTTCCTACTGGAGATTTCTCAGGTGGTCTTCCTTGATCAAACTTGATTTTTCTTAGCTCAGAATGAATCCACAGCCTCTCACTTCCTGTGGAAACAAAAGCAAAATCTCTTCTCCAAAGTAACATATGTTTTGACTTCAGTTTTGTAGCCATGGTATTTTCAAAATACCTATCTTGGGTTAGTTCAGCAGCATTTATAAGCAAAAGTCTTTTAGCAGCTGTTGCTCCTTCCTCAGCATTCTAACAATTCAAAGAGAGCATAATAGCATACAGTATCAAGATTCTCTGTGTATTTTCCATCTTTATGTGACTTTATTTTAACCTCTATTTCTTTTATTTTTACTTTTACTTTTTGAGACAGGTTCTCTGTATATCTATGTCCTGGAATAACTCTGTAGACCAAGCTGTCCTTGAACTCACAGAGATACTTCTGTCTCTGCCTCCCCAGTACTGGGTTCAAAGGTGTGTGCTATCATACTTTAAACTCACAGAGACCTGTCTGCTCTGCCTCCCAGGCACTGGGATTAAAGGCATTTTAAAACAGTGGAGCTTTTATCCTGCTATGGCTGAAAGCTGAAAAGCATGCCTTCAGCTTTTCATCAACACCGTTTAAGTGTTTCGTGGCAGGATCTCTTAAAAGAGCTGCAGGGTTTTGCAGCTAAAACTGAGTCAGGAAGACTCTCTTAGATGAGAGCACTTGCTTGCCTCTAGCAGATAGAACAGACCTGAGAAATTGCTGCTCCCAAGAAACTACACGCAATGTTGTTATTTTGTTCTAGAATTATTTCCCAAGCTGTCTCAGGCTTTCTGTGGATGCAGTTATCCACGCTGGGTGCCATCTGTAACATGAGGGCTGACTTGTTGGGGTTTCTGTCCTGCCCAGTACCCCACAACCGGCAAGTCTTAAAGAAAATATCACAGAATCTACATTAGGTTGTAAACTGATTGGCCCATTAGCTCAGGCTTCTTGTTAACTCTTATAGCTTATATTAATCCATTATTCTGAGCTATGTTAGCCATATGGCTTGGTACTTTTTTCAGCTGTCAGCTCACATGTTGCTTCTTTAGTGGTCTGGGCAGGAATGCAGGAATGGACTTCCTCCTTCCTAGGCTTTTCCTGTTCTCACCGCCCTGCCTATACTTCCTGTCTGGTTGACCTGCCTATACTTCGTGCCTGACCAATCAGCGTTTTATTAAAATACATGATTGACAGAATACAGATAATTCTCCTGCACCAAGAGAGCCACTTGTTTTCATTGTCTTGAGTCCCATAAGCATACTAAGCTAATAACTATTATATACACAGATAACCTAGTGTAGAACTATGTAGGCCACATGTTGCTTCTTCAGTTTCTGAACTCATATGCTCTTCAAACATGTGATGCAGAGAGCCTTGCTTGCCTGGTGTCTTCCATCACCTCTCATTCTTACACTCATTCCATCTTTTCTGTTGTATTCCTTGAGTAGGCCTTGAGAGGACAGATTTTATAGAGATCTCCCTTAGGCTCTCTTTCTCTCCACATATGGTCTAATTGTGGGTCTTGCATCTGTTCACATCTGCTACCAAAGGAAGCATCTCTGATGATGACTGAATAAGGTACTAATCTATCACTATAGCAGAATATCCTTCAACTGATATCTAATCGGAATCATTCTATTAACTTTTTTTTTAGACTGGTTGTGTTTGTTACATCATCTTCATCTTCCACATCATTATCCATCTTCAGCTCATAATATTGACTCTTCACTCCCTGTTAAGAAAACCAATTTGTTAATCAGTTTCACTGTTATATGATTAATTAATATAAATGCTTCAGTTATAATAAAATGCTTAAGTGCCACAAAAAGATACTTTGATTTTAAAGAAAATTTCCGGAGTGAAACAAAAATAAATGAATAAAGAAGTATAAAAGCAACAAGAAAGAAAACAGGCAGACTGGAAGGAAGAAGAAAGGAAGGAAGGAAGGAAGAAAGGAAGGAAGGAAGGAAAGAAGGAAGGAAGGGAGGAAGGAAGGAAGGAAAAAGGATGGAGGCACTGCTCTTCCAAAAGTCTTAAATCGGTTTCCCAGAAGAAACATGGTGGCTCACAACCATCTCTAGTGATATCTGTTGCCCTCTTCTGACATAAAGTCATACATGCAGATAGACACCTCATATGCATAAAATAAACAAATCTTTAAAACAAAACAAAAAGAGGAAGGAAAGGAGGGAGGGAGCAAGGGAAGAAGAGAGGGAGGGAGGAAGGACAAAGAGGCATGAGCTCTGAAGAGAAATTACTGGAAAAATAGTGGAATAGGATTTCTAAAAATTAATTAATATGGAAATTCAAAGTCTGATTTGAAAAGATAAAGAAAAGATTGAGTAAATTTTATTAGAATGTCATCAAAATTATTTGAGCTGAAAATCAACCAGAAAATAAATTGAAAATAAAAATAGCTTTAAAAAAGTGTGGGATACCACCCAATAAAAAGACAGTGTAGGAGTTTTGAACATACCGATTATCTAAGTAGTTTTAATATAAATTTACATTGATTCTTATAGAGATTAATGATAATTAAACTCTGAAATGGCAAACAATTAGAACCAATCATAGAGAAGTAACTTGTCATACAAAGGAAGCAATCAATAAACCTACAGATTTATTATCAGAAACTTTGCAGTCTTGAAGGCACTGCAATACCATCTAAACAGCAAATCAAACAAATAAAAATATGTCTATCACCCAAGAATCAGTTTAACACTGGGAGATATAAACAAGAGTCAGAAAAGCTCAAACATGTTTCCTCTGTTCCAGGTAATTTATAATCTAGTACAATCCACTCATTAGTACAGACATAAGCCAGAAAGCAACACAAGTTATATGATAAATACTAGTGTTTTGAAATGCTTTGTTTACCTTTATGGCACTAATTTTCATTGATGATGGTATAGCATTGCTGAAATATTGCAAAGCAAGGAAAACATGTCTTTAGGTGATATGATTCACTTTTAGATATTGTTGTTTCTCATGCCATTCATTTCTAACTGGAACCGAGATAGCCAGTTTTGTAGCATTCATTCAGTGCTGTCAGGGGTGAGGCACATTATTCTTTATCATTAAACTCTATCTCTTGTCTAACTTATTTCAGTTATTAAAATAGAATTGATTCTATTATTCATTAAGAAATACATGAATAAAAGTGCTATTTATATCATATATATATTGTCAGCTAATGGATATTCTCTGAGTTCTGAATTTCTCTCTAAATAAATGGCCCACATAGAAGAAAAAGGACAGCTAACAAAACCGTGACCAATGAATGTGAAGGGTTTCCTCCAAGATGTTTGTACGAAGATGATATGTAATGAGGGGAATGAAAAATAAAAATTTGATTGTGATTTTTTGTTTTCGTTCTGTTCCCTTCATACGTTCTCCTTCAAGTACAAATTAGAGGCACTTAAGTGTAGATAGGTGCATGTGCTTGATCCAAGCATTTCATTAATGTATAACAATATGTACAGCAATTTAATAGGATACTTACTGGGAATTTTTAAACCTTAGTTCTCTGGAATATGAAGAACCACCCTGGCACTATTTTGGCAAGAAAGTGACTAAGCAGCACACAGAAAAACCTACTGTGCCAGAAGGGCAAGCCAATATACCCAGATGACTTTTTAAAATAGAGAAAATGAATTCTAAGTGCTAAAACCCATCTATAAAGTAATAAAATAATAAGATAACAACTAATATTAATACAGTCTGTTTCCAGAAATTGATTAACTATCATCTTACTGGAAGAAAGGCTCATGGTATCAAATGATTTTAATAACACTTTCTCACGTCTATAGAGAGAAATTATTTCCCTAGGCCACCACTTCATAGTAATATAGTCCATTACATATTAAACCTTCTTGGTATACAAAGAAAAGACTCTCACCTCTATCTATTAACACAATCAATAAGAAGTCCATTGCTTTTTAAATGGTAGCTACACTTATTTCAATATTTCAAGGTGTGAGTATTACTGTGGCTTCCAGAGATCACTTCAGTAATAATTTCCCACTTGAGCAGGTATGAATAAAATTACTTCATATTACAATTTTAAATTTTTATCTTCTGAATAAGATGAGCTGATCATGTAATTTCCTCAACTTACAAGTGTGTTTTAAGAGAACGAAATGATAATATAAAGAAAGTCAGAAAACATTAACGGGAGATTTAGGACAATCTTAGGTCATGTGTGTTGAGTTATCTTTAATCCCTACAGTTAGTAATTAAAGACTGCAGGGTCAGAAATTATAAGACACCTTATGCTCTATAGGATATTTTGTCAAAAATCAAAAGAAAAATTAAAAAAGAAAATTCTCTACTTTAATTTTAAAAAACAAAAACTATTATGACCTGAGCAACATAGTACTATTTTTTCAAAAACAGTAGTTATTTTATAGATGACATATTTTCATAGGATTTTATATACTGTATATTGGCACATAAATAGAGGTATTATTATTCTAAAATTTTGGAGTACATTTCCAACATTGCAATAGTTTACCAGAACATGAAAGTATAAACTTGAGGACTTAGTATCCCAAAGTAATAAATCAATGAAAACCCATCACTTTACTCTTCACCTGGATTAGAAATTTTTAGGATTGTTGATATCCGACGTCACTCTCTTTCTGATCAACACAGTGCTTCACTTGTAGAAGTGAGAGAGGCTTTATTTCATCCATAAAAAAAAAATGGTATGGTCAACTTAGATAGCTATTGAAACCTAAATTTACAAATTAGATTAGATTTCTATCACTCTTGTTTGTTTAATCACACTTTCTCAGTATGGAGGAGAGATTTGACTCTTAGATTAAAACCTGAGGATAAAAGAATAGACAGGAGTGGAACATTTTCTATTTAATCTAGTGATTTGCTTCCCCTGTCTTCTTATTTCTCCCCAGCTGGCCACAAAAACTTAACAGATTTGATAGTGTAATTAAGCGTACATAGGAATTCCAATATGCTACTTGACTTTCAAGATAGCAAGTGAAATTGAAATCAAAACCACTGATGCTCTTGCTGGTAGGAATGTCCTTGAAGAATGCTTCTGCCTAGGAATCACACAGCAGGGAATCATTCACTCTTCTGCATCTTCATACACTTTCTTATTTTTGGTGCCAACAATATGTTCCCATTTCTCTTTTGAAAGACTCTAGGGAGAAAAATTCACAGCTTACCTCTTCAGTGAATGATACTTTTGTTTCTATCAATCTATAAATTCTTATAGATAAGCTTTACTATCTATAAACACTAAAATACACATATATACATTTATGTGTGCTTATACTCATAGTAGATGAGACATTGATTTTTCCATTCATTTTTATTTTAGAATAGATACTATGACCAGTTTTGATGTTCACAGATAACCAATCTTAACAGTGAGATTTGCCTTGTTTCTATTTGTTCAATCTCAATACATATGAAGAGAGAGGTAGATATAGCTATCAGATAGTGTTTGATTGTCTCATTCTATCATGCTTTTTAATCTACACAAAAGTATATTTGTACATACACACATAGGACCCACATCATTGACTTTAATCAAAAAGCCATCTGTTGTTCTTGTTCTGCTGCTGCTCTTAGCTGTGTTTAAAAAAGTGACTTTTACTTGAAATTGCAGCTGATTTCCTAGAATGACATACATTTGTCTTTTGCTACTTGATGAACCTCATATTATTTCTGTTTCCTCGAGGTTGGGATGACTGAATGACTTCTTTGGGGTAGAGAAAAGCATAGCAACCACCTTCAATCTTCTCTGGCTAAGCTCATGATCATGGCTGTTGAGCTAGTATGCCAAAGACATGACTTGAGTTTTAGTGCTCATGATCTGGTGGTGGGGTAGGAAACTGCTCTTTCACCAGCTACTCAAAAGGATTGGACAGGAGTAACATGAAAGAAAGAAAAATAGGGCAGCCTAGAGCACACCTTCGAATAAGGTGACCTGTGAAGAAATCTGAGTGCTAATGATGACGGCCTGGGTGCTGTAATCAGGGCTGGTGTTAGCATGACTATTTTTGATATATACTCACAGCCTGATTGTGAGGGGAAAAGACAAGATTTCAAAAACTGCCAAGCTTAACTGTCACTGGTTTTAGCTTCTAAAGCACAGGAAGCCTTTACAGATAATGCAATAATTCTCCATTATGTCCTCCTACATACGTGTGTCAGCCATTTATGGGCATCAAGGCCAGTAATTGTTCAAAAGTTAACTCTTTAAAGAGCCAGTGTGTAGACTTTATTATAGTCACTTGATTGTCACTTTAACTTGTTTCACTGAATTTATTGGTGAGCTGTCATTCGGTTCCTAACAGATTCTACATACAGAGAAAACAATAGGCAGATCTGAATAAAACACTAAAGCAATGTTTGTTGGGATTGAAAACCTCTTTTCAGCACTTGGCATTTGATGTATTTGAGGAAAAATGACAGAAACCTTGAAATGACTAGCATTTCCTCATTGAGCTAACTTTTTACTTTTATAGATTTACTCATTAAAGTGTGCTTCTTCAACTTCAGTCATTTTTGAAAAGCAAAGGAACAATATTATTCAAAATGCAGGTTCAAAGTTTACAATGTTATATAGAACATTTAAATGTAAAGATTCTCATCTTTAAATAATCTATGTGATAATAGTCTCTCATTTAGTTCTCTGAAAAACATGCCTATTAAAAAAAAATGAAAGTACAAAGAACAGAAGCAATCCAAAACCAACTGAGAAACATTGAAACATTTTCCTCAGGTCCCTTAAATGTAGCTTCTTTGCTTGAGTGCTATTTTGCTTCCTTTGTGAGCATTATTGGCTTACCCAGAATCTTGTACAATTTTCGGGTCTTTATGATGGCAGAGGAATCAAACCAAAGTACTCTTCACTTAAATGATTCTCGGGTATTTAACATGTCATTTTACAAGTAGTTAAGGAAGCTGCTTTGCAACTTAGAGTGAATAAAGCAATCAAGCCCACTGCAGGGGTCCAGTCTTGGCTCAGGTTCAAATTCTGAGGTGGTGAAGGGTTTTGGTCAATGGAAAACTTCTGACCACCAATTAGATTGCACTCAAGTGGCCCCAAACATCTCAAGGGGTCTTTAATTGAACTTAAACAGAGTTTTTCTTAAGAGGGTTACATGTACAGCTTTATTATTGGCTTCTATTTGTGACTTTAAGAACTACATCACAACTTACAGAATACATCATGATCAGTTTGAAAGCCCCCATTGTCCCCCTTTATGCTTCCCCAAATACACCTTTTCTCCCGCTGCATAACCTTCTCCTAGACATAGAGTTCAGCATTTTTGCAGGCTTAACTAAACATTGAGCCAGACACATCCTGCTCTTGCATCACATAAGTCAGCTGGCAGCTGCTTGAGGTTACAAAGTTTAAAAAGTAGTAGATATGGGTACAATGCTTTAAGGAAAACAGCATTCAAACCCAGACAGTCCTTTCATGTCTGCAAGATATATTTTTATACAGGTCCCTTTCCTACAACAGGGTCCCATGTCTCAACTTCTGTATCTAGCAAACATTGCCAAAGCACTCTTTTTCCCATCTTATTATACCACACTTCTCCCACCAATATAAGTTCCTGTGTATGGTGAAGATGCATGTCTCCACCCCATATTTTACGTTGTATCATTCTCATTAGAATATACTAGATATTATCGTTGACTCTATACAATTGGTGCTTATGGAGCTTACTATCAACAGGAATACACTATGTGTATTCCTGAGACATTTTCCCTATGGTATGTATGAATGCCCTGTTCTCCTTTCCAGAACTCTGAGACATGGTTAATGCTCCAAGGGTTGTTTCCTCACATATACCTAACTACCTCTATTGAGACAGAAAAGGCCCCCAGAATTAGGAGTTAGTATTTCCAGATAACAGATTTGAGAAACATTATCCTCCTGTTGAAGCTTATTGAAAAATATTTGAAAAGATTAGCATTTCTTAGCAAATTAAAGTTATTGCACTTATGGTGGACAAAATACAACTAATAAAACATTCAGAGAATCACCAATATAATGATAAAGAAAAGATCCCACAAACTACATGAATTTTGCAGATTCCCAGAGTGTCCCATGGACTACTGGTCCTTGTCAAGTGAGAGTCTGTTTCCACAGGTGCCTTGTCCCCGTGGAAACCCATTGACAGGTAGTCATATGTTTACCTGAGGCTAGGCTGCAGAGCTCCCAACAGCCTACACAATGCAGAGTAGAGTAGAAATAATGCAGTAGAATCAGTTTTCTTCTGACTTTGATTTCTGCTGAGAACAAAATGATAATAAAATATGCATTGGTTTGCAAACTCTGGATCTTCTAATAGATATTATTAAAAAAAAGAATTCAAATCCACAATTTCATAAAAGCTACTCTAATTAGACTCTGTGTTAAAAATAAACAAGGGGAGAGAGAAAGATAGAGAGAGAGAGAGAGAGAGAGAGAGAGAGAGAAGAAAAAAGAAGTGAAATGAAGCAAGAAACATGGCAAGAGAAGGAGAAATTTGAAAAGAAGAGGAGGGTCAGTAGAAGAAGGGCTGGGAAGAAGAGAATACTGGGGGAAGAATATGATCACTACGTTGTGTCGACATATGACATCATCAAAAATGTTAAATTTAAGGGGAATTGATGATTTAAATAAGGAAAAATGATTTCAGGATACTGCAATAATAAAGTCAGTGCCAAGTCAGTATTTTAAAACAATATAACATATATGCATATAAATGCTCAAAGATAATCTCAAGTTGACACCCTTCATGTAACAACCATAAATGCCATATTTAAATGTTTCATTATTTATATCTAGAAGCCTTTCCCCGATGGGTGCTTGTTTTCCAACAGAGACACTATCCTAATGTGATAACTAAAGTTGGTTGTCAACTTAACTGGATGTGGAATCAAGTGAAGTCCAATATTCTAGGTATTTATCTGAGGGGCATCCCCCCCCACACACATAACATTATTAATTCTCCTGGAGTTTCACATATTACTATCCGATCACAATCCCTTGGCAGTCCTTCCATGTCTGCCTCCCTTGTGATTCCTCCAAAGAAGTAGTAAAACATAATAAAGACACAAATATCTTTTTTGTATTATCTATATATACCCACTAGAGCATGGTCAAATTCCTAATAGCATGTGTCTTAAATAAAACTGAATCGTTCACCTCCCATACCCCTGCCAGAAGCCATTTGTGGAGAGCTTCAGCTCTGTATTTTCATCACACTTAGGCTGACCCAAGCTAGTGGGGCTCACTGACTCTGGAACCTGCATAGGACCAAGCTAGGCAAGCTAGGCGCTCTGAATGTGGGTGACAGTTGTGCGGCTTGGGCAGTGGAGTCACTGGTCGTGGAAACAGTATTTATCCCTAGTGCATGAACAGACCTTTGAAGCCCATTCCATATGGAAGGATACCCTGCTCAGCCTAGTTACAGGGAGGAGGGCCTTGCGCCTTTCTCAAGTGATGTGACAGGCTTTGTTGATTCCCATGGGAGGCATCACCCTCTCTGAGGAATGGATGGGGAGTGAGGTGGGGGATGGTGGGGGGGAATGGGAAGATGGGAGATAGGGAACTAGAATTGGTATGTAAAATAAAAGATTTTTTTTTTTTTTTTTTTTTTTTTTAGAGAGAGAGTTCATTTTGGTGACTTCCTGTCTGCGTTGTTTCTCTTTTTCATTTTTATTTTTTTTATTTTTGAACTAGGGGTGCAGTTTGGGTTGGGAGTAGATGTGGTAACAGAAGCCTTCCATGTCTTGCTCTTCACAATCACTGGGAGCATGCATCATGGGCCACCACTCAGTTTCTAATGATAGCACAGACCATGAATTTGGCCTTCTATTGTTGTAGGACCACTGACCCAGACATTCTTCTTGGTGGCAGTGTGGGCCTAGATAACAACAAGGCCTCATGTGGCAGCAGCAATATGGCCCCTGGCTGCATAGACCACAGGTGGTCACAGGCCCTGTTGGATCACTCTTTGTTGCTGGCTCTTCTGTGGTTGTGCCTCCCTGGGTTGACATGGGACATGTTACCTTCTGCTAACTCTTTCCTTCTGCCATATTGGGAACCTCTGAGTGCCAGTCTCAGTGTTCACTCGGTCCAGAAGAATACTCACTGCAAGCAAAGGACTTAGATCTAAGGACAAAATGAATTCTCCACTGCATACTTTCCTGCATCAGTTTCTTTATTCTTCTCCTGCTGTTCTCCCGTTCTGTAAAGTTTTCAGTTTATATACACTTGCAAAACAAAGGCAATTCTCTGAGCTTGGACGGCCCTTTATCTTTGAAGGTCCCAAATGTGATCTATCTGTAAGACTCCTTTCCTGACTGCATGTCTTGCCGAATGGAAGATAGTTGCACGAAGGTGACTTCTAATGTATCTCGGGGAATGCAGGGGAGGTTAGACTGTGGGAACCAAGGTTATTGACTTCGCGACTGAACTTCTCATTGGAAGTCTCCCACAGAGTGGGGAGGATGACCCAATACTCTAGTACATGGAAAAGAATTATGCCCAATAATTTATACTCTGTTGAATTTTGCGCCAAGGAAGAGTGTTTATGGCTTCAGAAGAGATCCACTGTGATAATTAGTCGATATGCAAAAGGAGTTGGGCCCAGAGCCTTGTAAGCTAGGTTTGCCTTCATAGAATGCATTCCTTCTCTGGGGGTCAGCCTTCCAACTTATCAGCTGAACTCCCACTGCATGATTCCTGCTGACTGCAGCACTACCAGTATGCCCTCTCTGAGAGACATTCTTATTTAGATTATTTTAATCAGGAAATCCCACCCTAAATTTGAGTGTCACCCCCTGGTGGCAGCCACAAGAAAAGAACTTGGGAGAAGAAACTGCTTTCACCCTGTTTGCGCCCCTCTCATTGGTAAATTCATCTGTCCTGTGGCTATGGAATTGCTACCCTGATGTTACTTTTTTATTAATTAAATTTATTCATTTATTTTAAATCCTGACTGCAGTTTTCCCTACCCCTTCTCCCGCATTCCCTCCTCCTAGCTCCCAACAACCCCATCCCAATCTACTCCTCTGTTTCTGTTCAGAAAGGGATAGGCCTCTTTGGATGTCAACAAAGCATGACAGATCATGTTAGGTAGGAATAAGCTCCTCCACACCGAATTAAGGCTTGGTAAAACAACCAAGTATGAGGAATAGGTTTGCAAAAGTCTGCCAAAGGGACACGGACAGGCCATGCTTCCACAAGTAGACCAAACTACACAACTTTTACATGTATGTAGAAGGCCTAATTTGGTCCCATGCAGGCTCCACTGCTGTTGGTCCAGATTCTACAAGCTCCTTTGAACCAAGGTTAGTTTTCTCTGTTGCTTCTATTTCGATGACTTCGACCCCCCCCCCCTCATAAAATCTTTCCTCTCTCTCTCTTCAACAGGATTCCCTGAGCTTGTCTCAGTGCTTGGCTGTAGGTCTCTGCGTCTGCCTCCATCAACTTACTGGATGAAGTCTCTCTGATGACAATTAGGGTACTCAGCAATGAGTGACCAAGGTCATTTAGTGATAAAAATATATCTGTAGCCACAGAAGATTTGGCGTTCTGAAGCGATAATCTGTATCAAACAATGATCAAAGTTAGTTTGCCTGCAAGTGTGAAACAGTTCAAGAATTTCAAATTATAAGTGAAAAATCTCAAAGGATATTTCTTTCAAATTCTGTGCCGAAAGAAGTCTATATGAGATCAAGAGCAATATTTGAAGTATTTTTCAGCATTGTTTTCTATTTTAAATGTTTCGAACCTACTGAAGCAATTCTAGAGGTCAGTCTGATTTGGATAACTAGTTATAAAAATAAACCAATACTTCTCAGACATATGACAATACTTTCAAATTAGACATTTAAAATAAATCCCAGTAGAATAGTGTAATGTCTAAGACAGTTGTAGAATTTTTCAGGATACTCAAACCAAGGAGGCCCCAATCACTATACATCATGAGTACAATGGCCTCCGTGCTTTTATTTCTCACCTTTTTATGGAACTATATCTAGCACATAGTTTAATTGTCTGAAAATGTAAAAACAATTTGAAAGTTGAACTTTGATAAATACCAGTTTTATATGAAATATAAAACTGACATGAAATGAATGACATGAAATGGGAAACAAATCCTGTTATATTACTGATGAAATATGGAAGGGTGATGATGTCTACCATAGCAAAAAGGTGATATTTTTTCTCAGTATGCAGGATGGGTAGCCTTGAACTCTGGATCTTTTGCCTTAGCCTGTAACCCCAGTCTTCAGTAGCAGCTTATTAAACAAGGATATCTGCTTATAGATGTGCTGCTTTGAATTTTCTTGTATTATGATGCCATCAAAAGAACCAACATGTATCTTGTTCATCTCATGTTTAGCTAGTCATATTTGTGACACTTTAAGTGTGCAGATTCTGACATTACTAGGAGATACCAATCTCACAGCAAACTTCCTGATCTTTTGTCTTTTAAAGTCCTTAACTCCCTCTTCCATAATATTGCCTGAGACTTAACTGTGGGATTGTTTTATAGATGTATCATCCATTGAGACTGTACTCCACAAATATGCATTATGACTGGCTATTTTGTTCTCTCTCTGTTGCAAGAAAAGTTGTTTTTATGTAGTGTGAGGACTATATTTACAGGAGAAATCCCTACAGGCTTCAGTAATACTCAAAGAACTACAGGCAACTAATGAATGCAGAGCATGAAAAAAATAACCTTTTCATAGGAAACACACTTCAGTTGGTTACCCAGAACCAGACAGTCAGCCCTAAAGAGATACATATAAGTAAGACTATACAGACTGAGCTGCTTTCATGTGTATGTTTGTATACACGCACGCACGCACACACACACACACACACACACACACACACGCATGTAATAACAGTTAATGCAAAAAGTGGTCATGGATTTGAAAGAGAGAAAGGAGAGGATATGGGAGAAAAAAGAAAAGAGGCATGATGCACTTATAACCTCAAAAATGGAAAAGACAAAAGTACCGACACAAGTTCTAACAAAAGCATCTTACTTAATGATTAATGGAAAGTTTAAGAATTTGTATTCAGGATATTCAGCTCTTCATATTGAAGGTGCACTAAAAGCACAGCCAGGTAAAGTTATTAAAATTCATGAAAGAAACTCAGGACAATCAAAGAATAGAGTTCTGCTATAAATATTCTGCAATTAGTTGGCTATCTGTGACTTGATGGAGATATCGAATGTAAGAGTTGCAATCACTTTACCTCACTTCAATCATCTAAATGTACCCTAAATTAGAACTCAAATAGAAATATGTATAAGTGTTTCCTTAAAAGGTATATGAAATAGGTTTTATGCCTGAGTTTCATTTATTTTTAAGTGAACTTAAATTTTTCTTTTATTAGTAATTTGTATTTATTTCCCATGTTCTTTAAGAACATTTCGTCTTTTCATAAAATATTTTGAGTGTATTTACATCACCCCCTTACCTTCTCTCCCTTCCCCTTCTTCCCTCCCATTAATAACCTGCATTTTTAGTCTAAGAGAACTGTAGATTTAAATGTATCTATAAGTCAGGACACAGAGGGTTGATAGCCTGAGCCACTCACAATTTGATACCTTATTATATTAGAGTGTAATTTCACACAAGGACATTGACATCAGCAGACACAACTTAGAACATTTGTATTGCCAAAATTATTCATTAGTTTTGATTACTGCATATTCAGGTTTTAAGAAAATTCAGCTGTTTTCACAGAGTGGCTGTACTTTTCAAACAGGAATGTGTGAGGCTGAATGTCCTGTGTCTTTGCTCATCTTTGATGCGGTGGCAATTTTACTTTAGCCATTTTAAGAGTAGATCATGTTCTTTTAGCATTTAAATGCTCATTTCTATTATCTAAGCATGTTAATATATGTAAAAAGTTATTGACATTTGTATCTCCACTTCAGTAAAATGAACAATTTTGATTGTACTTCTTAAAACAATACAGATCTCATTATTATGTATGTTAAAATTGAAGACAACAATATTTTGTCAGAAATGTGTTTTGAAAATAATTTCTCCCTATTCTTTGTCTTGATTTTGCAATAACAATATTTTAAAAAACAAGAATTTTAATATAAGTAAACTGAAAACAAATACATTTTATGGAATTTTTTTTTCTTACCAAATTGAAGACTCTTTACTAAGTCTTAGACTTGGAAGATAGTCTCCTATAATTTTTTAATTTTTTTTTAATTTTTCACTTTTTTAATATGACAGAGTAAGAAATAGAAATATATTTTAATATATAAATAAATTGTGAATAATCAAAATATTCAGAGAGATTTTTACAATCATTTAAAATCTTCACATAAACAAGGGCATAATAAAAATCTTCATGTAAAAATACCAATCAATGAAAAAAATTTAAAAATAAAAATAAAATATTTAAAAGTCTAATAAACATCTAAAATCTATCAATCCCAGGAAACACCAATGACAAGTTTGTTAATACTGTTTTTTTTTATTGATTTTTATTGAGCTCTACATTTTTCTCTGTGCCCCTCCCTGCCTCTCTCCTCCCCTTCAACCCTCTCCCACGGTCTCCATGTTTCCAATTTACTCAGGAGATCTTGTCTTTTTCTACTCCAATGTAGATTAGATCTATGTATGTCTCTCTTAGGGTCCTCATTGATGTCTAAGTTGCTGGGATTGTGATTTGTGGGCTGGTTTTCTTTGCTTTATGTTTAAAATCCACTTATGAGTGAGTACATGAGAATATGTCTTTCTGGGTCTGGGTTACCTTACTCAACATGAAGTTTTCTAACTCCATCTATTTGTCTGCAAAATTCAAGATGTCATTATATTTTTCTGCTGTGTAGTACTCCATTGTGTAAATGTGCCACTTTTTTTTTTAATCCATTCTTCAGTCGAGGGGCATTTAGATTGTTTCCAGATTCTGGCTATGACAAACAATGCTGCTATGAACATAGTTGAGCACATGTCCTTGTAACACGATTGAACATCCTTTGGATATATACCCAAAAGTGGTATTACTGGTTCTTGAGGCAGGTTGTTTCCTAATTTTCTGAGAAATTGCCACACTGACTGACATTCAAAGGGGCTGTACCAGCTTGCATTCTCACCAGCAATGCAGGAGTTTACCTTTATCCCACAACATCTCCAGCATAAGTTGTCATCAGTGTTTTTGATCTTGACCATTCTTACAGGTATAAGACAGAATCTCAGAGTTGTTTTGATTTTCATTTCTCTGATGACTAAGGATGTTGAGCATTTAAGTCTCTGGTTAAATTTGTTAACTGTAAAAAATTGTGAGACAATTGAAGGTTTTGATGTTGTTAGTATCTTTAGTGATATTTACTTTTGAAGGTATTCTTTCATATTTTTACAGAATTTTGTATAAAAGTTAGTTGGGTAACGCTAACATTGGTCTATTTCTTGTATCAGTGTCTCTGCCAATTTGCAGTTTGATTACTATAGCTACATAAAATACACCTTACAATGAGCACATTATTTTCTCATATTTCCAAAGATATCTTTAAGGTTCAGAAAGTCCAATCAACAGTCAAAATTTAACAGGAAAAACTTGTTGAACATTTGTCGGAATAAAATTCCTATATTCTTTAAATTATCAGCATTTTGTAATATTTACCATAAACTGCTGAATTTTGTTAGACTTTTATCTTCTTTCATTTTCAGAAAATATGTGTATTTTTTATTTTATTAACTATCATTGTTAGTATACAGAGACAAAAATGGTTATTGATCTTGACATGGTTGCACATGTTTTTAATGCATCACATGGTTGGTATGACCAACAGATTTATGTCTGTTTTCAGCTAGCCTGTTTTATATAATGAGATCAAAGCTGCCTATGGTGACATTGTGGAATCCTGCTTCAATAAACAATTATTACTGTTTTATTCACCTTTTAAGCTCTGACATTGTTGGATTCTGTTTTTAGTTCTAAATGACTTATTTTTTTTATATTTGGTCAGTATCATGCTTGTTTTATATTTTATTTATATCACTATAACTTATGCAAGATAATAATTAACACTATTACGAAAATAAACAAATGTGATAATGTGCATTGTAGCCTTATTCATAATTTTGGAGCAATGCAATTCAATTTTTAAATACAAATTTTGGTGTTATCTCTTGTCAGTTTGTGATGTGATTTATCACACTGAAAGAGGTCCCCCTTACTCCTGGTTCTAGATGGACTTAATAATAAATAGAATAATAATATTATTATGGGCTTAATAATAAATTAATAATAAATAGAAGTTGAATTTTTCAAATGCAAATTTGTTTTGACACGACCACATGATTTTTCTTCTTCATCTTATTAATAAGGTCAGCAACATTATTGACATTTACACATTGAACGTATGCTGAAATTACCTTGCATTTACCTGCAGTTTTAGAATATATTATATTTTATCCCCTTTTCTTTCTTTCTTTTTTTAAAAAAGACTTATTTTCTCATTCTGTAGTGCAAGATTACTCATTGCCATTGTCTAAGTTTTTGTTTTAAGGTAGTTCTGGATCCCTAAAAGGGCTGTGGAAGACTATAGTCCTCTATTTTATGGAAAACACTTTAAAGAATTAGTGACATTTTTTTAGTTGCTAGGGAGAGCTGTTTGGGAACTCTTGAAATTACTTAATGGTGTGTTCTCAGATCCCTAAATTTATAGAGTTAAAACTTTACCAGATTTCAGAACTTTAAGGTAATGTTTTTATTCACTTTTTCATTCACATCTTTTGTCTTATTTGCTATTTTCTACTTATCTCTCATATTCTGTTCATTTTTGTCAATTTCATTTTCCTTTGGTTTAGATTCTGTAATTTTCATTCCAGCCTCACAGTTTGGTGCGGGAGAATTGTCTGTATTCTGTCAATCATGTTTTAAATAAACGCTGATTGGCCAGGAAGGAGGTGTAGGTGGGAAAGCCAGGCAGGAAGTGGAAATGATGCAAGGAGAGCAGGAGAATTCTGGGAAGGAGGAAGCTGATTCCTCCCATTCCTGCCCAGATCACCAAGCAGTAGGATGTGATCTGCCAACTGAAAAAGGTACTGAGCCACATGGCTAAAATAGATCAGAAAAATGAGTTAATCAAGATGTGAGAGTTAGCTAATAAGTAGCCTGACCTAATGGGCCAATCAGCTTTATAACTTATGGAGTCCTCTGTGTTATTTTCTTTGGCGCTAAACAGCTGGGGGTACTAGGCAGGACAGAAAAACACAAACAAGCTTGCCCATCTCATGTTACAACAGTTAACTATTTTCTTTATTCCTTCTGTTCTTCTATTAATCCCAGTCTTTGAGTTTATTTCATTATCTTAACAATTATAACACCCAAACTGAGCTTTTCTTCATTGTATATTGTAATTGTAGGCTGTACATGTTCAAAGTTGGGAAGACTTATCTGAAGGTGATGGTATTTTCCATACATTAGGAAAGCCTTAAAGTATTGTGAACAATACAATTTTAATTTTAAAATATATAAAAATGCTTCATTAGAAACACCAGGATTAAATTTTTGTCTCTTGTTTTGTAAAAAAGCTAGTTTATTATGGCACTTGCCTGGTTAACAGATGAGAGCAATAAAAAGACAGGGGAAAAGAAGGAAAGCAGTCTGGCTTCAAGAAGGTTAAGGCTCTTGAATCAGACTGACCTTAATAAGAGACTCATGGAGCAGTTCACCTACTGGTAATGAAAATGAAATCTCTGCTTAGCAAGCTTGGCAGCTGTCAGCTCACTTTGAGCTGTAACACGCCTGCTGATATTCATGTGATCCACACTATGAAGAGGATAGCCTGGCTGCTCCGAAAGGTAGTCAGTCCTGAAAATTGCTCCGAGAGATAGCAGCAGTGAGCATGCTTCCACTTTAAAGGGAGCTGTGGTTCTGCTTACGATGCTGCTGAGACCGTGTCTCAGAGCTATTCATTCTTCACATTTCTCATCACTTGCCAGGGATGCTGATGCCTGTGTTCCCCCGATTGCTTCTAACTTGTTTCTACCCCTGATAAATGAAGACTATGATGGAAACTACTTTAAGAGTGGAAAGAGCAAAATGTCTACGGTGAAGGGAACAATCCACAAAAATCTAAATTCACTGTGACTGTATTTTTATAGGGCACTTCAAGAAGCAGCTATGAAAAAAGAAATGTAGTTCAAGAATAAATTAAATCTGGCCCTGGGACAGCGTAATTGATTCCATAATTTCTTCTTCAAATTAAAACACCCTTTGAGGATGTCAGTTTAGGTCGATCATCCTTTTCCCTTGTATTTGCTGTCTGGCTGATAAGCATGAAAAATGCTTCTGGCTTGAAAGTGATGCAAAAGATCATTTAAGAGAAAACTATTACTCAAATGGGTTTGAAGAAAAAACAACACATACATGAACACTCCACATGCACATATGCACACACATGCAAACAGCTTGTTTCATTTTTAAGTAAATTGTGAAACAATGCTAAAAAGCATGCCCAGATTCTGAGGCACAAGTTCAAGTTCTACAGGCTTTTCCTGTGTAGGATCTTCACCTATGGGTCATGACCCCTTTGATCAATGAAGATTCTTTACAGGGGTTGCCTAAGACCATCAGAAGACACAGATATCTACATTATGATTCATAACAGTAACAAAATTGCAGTCATGAGGTAGCAATGAAAATCATTTTATCATTGGGGGTCACCACAATATGAGGAACTGTATTAAAGTATTGTAGCATTAGGAAGGATGAGAACCACTGTTCAAGAGCATGAGTTTGTGTGTGTGTGTGTGTGTGTGTGTGTGTGTGTGTGTGTATGTTCATGCATACATCTCTCTGTGTGTTCATGTGTATGTGTATATGTGTACATGTTTAGGTTTGTGCATGCATGCATTTTTTGTTCATGTGTATATATGTATGTATGTATATAAGCACAATGTGTGTGCATGTTTATTTTCAAGTATTTTAAAACATTTTTCTATCAATTTGAAAAAAAATGAATTCAGAAAGCTACTTCTCCCCTTACTCATGTCTCTTAAAGATATTATATCTGATTTTAAATTAGTGATCCTTGAAAAAGGAATAATACATTTTAAATATATATAAGAGAATTTGGGGAAGGTATGGAAAGAGTTACGGAAAGAGTACTGGTAAATATGACCAAAACACACTGGATGAAATATTCAAATAATTAGTAAAATTTATACTTTTCATTCCTTAAAATATTATTTTTATCCCTGTGAGCATTTCAAATTCCAAGTTCCTTAATCAATGTTTATGCTAAAACATTGATAGAATTTAAAGAAATTATGCAAACTATGTAGACATTTTCAAAAAAAGTGGAAGATGGATCAATAGAATGAGATATAGATAGATAAATAGATAGATAGATAGATAGATAGATAGATAGATAGATAGATAGATGTTAGATAGATTTCTAAGTTACATCAGCAGTGTAGAAAGCAAAAATCATAATGGTTATATATCAGATATCATGCCCTTACAATGACATGAGAGTTATATTCTTGTTGAGCTCTTTCTACTCTCAAAGGCATACAGTATAAAGTTACTGTTTCTTTAACTAGTATATCTGAGTAAAATTATGTTGCTTCTTTATTATTAAGAATTAAAAGATTAATTTAATTAAAATAATGCAAATTTCCAAATATTAATGGTGAAGAATTTTTAAAATACTAAAAATCTTTCTATTTGTAAAATCCAATTTCAATATAACATTTTAAAATTTATGAATATTCTATTCATACTACAGAGTTCAAACAGTGTGAAATTGATTAAGAAACTTAAATTTTTTTCAAAATTTAACTGAATTTTTATGCAAATATATAGTCACATACTCTTAAAATTCTTAAAAGCATTGAAAATTAATTTTAGAGGCTACTGTGGGAAACTGGGGGAGAGAGAGTAAAGAATATTGGCTAGGTTCCTGGCCATAATAGCTAGAGTGAGTTTGATTGATATGGAAGATAATCAAAGAGGTAGAAGTTGAATATTAGTTAAAAACAAAACAAAACAAAACAAAAACAAGAAAACATCACACTTTGGAAAATCCATACATGATTTGTTATGTTGAGGTGAGAGACTGATAGATATCACATTGTACAACTGTGCTTGTGACTTTAATGTGCCTTGTGAAGTAGAGTCACAATGAATTTTCAAAACAGTCGGGTGAATATAAAATGACATAAAAATGGACATCCATGTCCAAGAGAAATGACTTTGAGAAACCTCAGTCTGGCCAAGCTCCTCCCTTTGTAAAATAGGGATAATAAGTACATGCCATACAAAGGTTAACAGAATTGATTGCTGGGGTTAATATCTGAATATCGCTTACTCTATTGTCAATTGTATTCATGTATAATGATGTGAGCGATATGATTATCCTTTTCCTTGATGCAAGAAGAATCCACCTGAGTAGAAAGCATCTATAGTGAATTTCCAATGTACATTGGGTTTCACCTGGGATATTGCTTCATTTGTGCATCCTAGTAAGCTCCATAGGGCACTAAGTCCCTTGAGTATAATATTAATGAGAGATGGAGATTCAAAATCAAAAGTAAGGTATTGGTGACTGAGGTCATGGAAGTATAAAAATACTCTACAAAATATCCTGAGAATGAAAGAGAAAAGAAAGAGCATGGTCAGAACACCAGGAAAAAAAAAGAAAATGAAAGAATGGGGACAGTGGTCTCATAAGATAGAGTGGAGCAAGCCACAGAATGGGTACTAGAGGAAGCAAACTCTCTGGTCATATGAAGATATGAAGTCCTTATCATGTGGACTATAATCCAATCTGTAAATGACTAAAAATATGAAGGGCTGAGGCCTTATCATCCCCCATAGTTGAATAACTTGATAAATGAGAAGATTGTTTCCCCATGGAAGAGGTAGGGGATGTTGATTGGCAGTCTGGGGTAAAGGTGCAGTTGAAAAATGAATAATGAAAGAGAATGGCAAAGGTGCTAAGTATCTCCTTTCAGAAAGTTTTGTTGAGAAGTGTGGTAGAAAGAAAAGAAACAGAGGGAAAGGAAGGGTTTTGTTTTCCTCTGATAAACAAACATTGATTCTTTCAACTCATTTGTATTAGATTAGATCTGTTGCTCCTATGTCTCTGTGATCCATTATATGATCCTACCAATTTGAGTGAGGTGAAGTTCATTTGGCTCACAGTTCAGAGGATATAGTACAGCAGAAGTTGTTCGGCATGACATTTGATTCATGGTAATGGGAGCTTGTAACTGCTTCCCATCGTGACTGATCAAGAAGCAGAGTTCTCAGAATGTATATGGAGTCAAGGAGTAAGACTCCCAAGCCTTGCCCAAGGCCTATGTCAGACAGCCTTCTACTCCAAGTTAAAAGAGCTGTTCCAGCTGAGAAAGCAAATCTTCCAAGATCATCAGTCTGTGAAGGTATTTCACATTCAAATTGCAGTATGGAACTAGATTTTACAGAATTAGAAAGAACATGCAAAAAACATAGAAGAGAGGGTTGCTGCAAATCTCTGAGTGTGGGAATATGGTCGAAAGCAGATTATGTAAAGGCCAGTTTTAGGCAGACGACACTGTTTTATGGCAATTAAAGAGATGGAAACGGTATCCTAAGTACAAGACTAGCAGAGAAAATGGGACAGCTATGAAAAATAAGTCATCAATCAAATTCAAAGCTTGAGATTTAAATACATGGGATAGAAATTGTATTGTTATCATGTAGGGTTCTTGATCATGTTTATTTTCTCTACCTTTTAAAGAATTAAAAGATAGGAAATATCTCAGTGCAATAGGCAACAGTGAAGAAATTCTCACACATGGGAAACAAGAGCAGAGACAGAATCAGCGGGTGAAGAAAGGCTTTTATTAAGGAGGAAAGTATGCACACACTCAGAGAGAGAGAGAGAGAGAGAGAGAGAGAGAGAGAGAGAGAGAGAGAGAGAACCTCCACAAAGCAGAATAATTCGTCAAATGAAGAAAGTCAGGCTGGCCGATTGGCTCAAAACTGTGGTATAAACATGTCCTTGAACTTGTTGAGCCAGACCATTAGCAGTAGGCTCTCCTATGGCAGAAGAAGCCAGCTAAGCCCATGTTGTAAATTGTCAAGTTTTGCTTCAAGACAAGATGGCAATGTAAAAAGATAGCCAGCTTGGAAATTCACCATCTTTATTCCATGGTCATAGCACATCTCCCTCTCTGTTTACCAGTCAGGAAATCTGCCAAACTACTAATCCCTTATTTCCAGTATTAAAAATTTCTTGAAGGTGACACAGGATGTTTACAGTTGATAACAGGATCCTTAGTCACAAGTACAGAAGCCTATACAAACCAATTAGAAACAATTACTTCTCTGAGCATCTTGCTTGTACTTGAGATGCATAGTAGGGATTTCAGCACTCACCTCTTACTTGCCTCAATTGGTGGCTACCTCTACACTTTTCACCAACTGTACAATATTATAGTTTGTTCCTAAAAGGACTCATCTGACTTATTTCTTTGTTGCTGGCTAAAAATTCCTTATTTCTGGACTCAGACTTCAGCTTAGGTATCAATTCACCTTCTTGTCTGATTCACTTTTTATCCAGACTATTTTATGTCAAAATCAATCTATTTTGCTGGTCATCTGGTCACCACTTCAATCTATTCTATGTGATAAATAACTCCTGGAACGGAGAGGTTGGTATCATCTTAACGTAAAATTTTTCACTGCTGACAGGAAGCCAGTGCTAAAGATTTTCAATATGTCATCTCCCTGTAATACGGCTAATAAAACAGTGCTTGACCTAATATGTTTAATCATACTTAGATGGCTGACAGACTTTGGTATCAATGTTAGAATCTTATTTCTCAGAGATATTTCTCTGAGCATTTCTCCACAGTAGCTTTCTTCTTTTCTTTCTTCTGCTTTTCTTTAGAATGGTTGAAATGTTAGCTCTTATAGTATAAGAATCAACTATCATTTTACATCTTTTACTTTTGTTTGACATAACCTCTGATAAAGCACTCAAATCTATGAAAAATGATGAAGTAAAAAATAATTTCTATTTGTTAATTTTTTAAATTTTAATGAAACCTTTTACTTACTTTTCTCTTTGAATGATGATTATACTTAAGTTGATTGCTTTATTTTGATTTTAGTAGTAAGTATAGATAATGAGAGAAAAATAAATTATTTTCTAAATATGAGTTTGTGAAGAAATAGAAAAACTTCACACTATTGGATAGAGGGCCAAAAAAATTTTCTGAATAGAATTGTTTTATTGCTTAAATGTGCACAGTCCTACTTTAATAAAGCTAAATATATACTTTATCATAGTATACCGAGTTAACTAAAATGTAAGTGAATCAAAACCAAAACCGATGTTTACTGAAATAGGACTCAATGGTTCTAGTTAAGTCACAGGAGTTTTTGAGAGTGAATTTAAAATATATATATATATATATATATATATATATATATATATATATATATAATCATGGCTGTTTATCCAGTGTTAATTTATTAGTTGTTAAAAATCCTTTCCTATATTCTGATCATGATTTCCCTCCTCAATCCCCTCTGAGTTGTCTTTCATCTCCCAACATATTCAACTTCATACCTTGTAAGAGACAATCTTTAAGGTAAAACATAAATAGAAAAAGAAAGCAACTATGAAATTTGCCTCTGAGACTAAAGAGAACTGGTGAGGTCAGGCATGTGTCAGCGCTGTCCCTGACTGGAGGCAGAGAAGCCACTACATAAAGCTGTGAAGTTGAAGCCTGAACTACATAAAGCTACGAAATTAAAACCTGAACTGCCATGGAGACCCCAGGATGTTGGAGATACCACAGCAGTAGGATACCTGCAGAGGACAATTGCTAAAAGGGAGTAGAAACAGCTCAAGGAAAAGAAGTTTTGTTGCAGTCAACAAAGCTGACAGGACTTGGAGATCCAATGAACATTTTGGCATCAGTAATTAAGATGCAGAGTTTGGAATTTGCCCAGCTGGTTTTCAGTCTTGCTTTGGTCCAGTATTTCCTCACTATGCTCCCTTCCCCACAGAATGGTAATGTTTATCCTGCGCCATTTTATGTTAGAAGTATGTGATCTGCTTTTTCATTTGAATAGGCGATTGCATAAATCTCAGAAAAGACTTTTAACTTTAAACTTTCAAATAAGTTTCAGATTGTGATATGAGATTATGGGTACTTTGGAAGTTGGACTGAATCCATTTTTTAATTATGATATGACTATAAGCCATGGAGTGGAGTGTGGTCGTTTGAAAAAAAAAATGGTCCTCAAAGGGAGTGGCACTATTAGAAGATATAGCTTTATTAGAGTAGGTGTGGTCTTGTTAAAGGAAATTTGTTACACTGTGAGGGTGGGCTTTTTGGTCTCCTTTGCTCAAGCTTCACTCAGTGTGACACTCAGTTCACTTCCTGTTGCCTTTGGATCAAAATACAGAATTCTCCAATACTACATCTGCCTGCATACCACCATGCTCCCTGCCATGATAATAATGAACTAAACCTCTGAAACTGTAAGCTGCCACCACAATTAAATATTTTCCTTTATAACAGTTTCTGAGGTCATGGTGCCTCTTCACAATAATAAAAACCTGAAGACAGACAGCATCCAGGCTATTGCATGTTCGGGTCCAGTTATTTACTCAGAGAACAAAAAGAAGCAGACATGTGATATTTGCCATAGAAAAGAAATTCAAAGTTGTAGATAAGGCTAATAACCAGAAAACAGGTAGAATTGTACAATTAATGTCATTAAAAAAAAAAAAGAGAGACAAAAAGAAAGGCACCCTGAGGGAAAATTCTACCCAACACAAACTTCATCTTGTATAAATACAAGTTCTTGGGGAGGGGAGAAGTGGGGGTAGAGGAGAACATAAGGGACCAGGGGATGGGGGAGGACGGAGAAAGGGAGTAAGTAAACAGATATCTTGATTACAAGAACCATTATGGGGTTAGTGAGAAACCGGGCACTAGAGAAATCCCAGGAATCCACAAGGATGATCCCAGCAGAGAACCTAAGAAATAGTGGAGAGGGTGCTTGAACTCGCCTTCTCCTGTAATCAGATTGATTAAATAGAACCTCCATACAGCAACTGATGGAAACACATGCAGAGATTTACAGCTAAGCACTGGGGGGAGTCAAAGAGAGGGAGGAACAATAATATGAGCAAACAAGTCAAGACCAGGAGTAATAATATTAGCAAAGGGGTTAAGACCAAGATGGGGATACCAGCAAAACAGCTGACCTGAGTTAGTGAGCGCTCACTGACTCTGGACTGAAAGTGGCAGAACCTGCATAGCACCAAATCAAACCCTCTGAATGTGGGTGACAGTTGTGTGGCTTAGGCAGTCTGTGTGGCTCTTGACAGTGGGACCAGGATTTATCCCTAGTGCATGAGCTGGCATTTTGGAGCCCATTCTCTATGGAGGGAGATGTTGCTCAGCGTAGATACAGGGGTCTTGGTCCTGCCGAAAAGTGATATGCCTGACTATTGACTCCCCACGGGAAGCCTTTTCTCTGAGGACTGGACAGGAGGTGGTTTGAAGAGAAGGTGGAGGAGCGGGAAGAGGAGAAGGCATGGGGACTAGTACCAGCATATAATATGAAAAAAGATTAAAAAATAAAAATTACAAAATTACAAAAATATATTAAATAGCAAAAGACCATAGATGAAACAAATAAAGTATATAAACTGTATCTCAGTGAAATCATTTAATGTTAATAATTCTATCAAAAAAGGGAAAAATCCAACTGTGTTTGTGTGGTGGGGGTGAGGGGTGGCTGGTGTGTGTGTGTGTGTGTGTGTGTGTGTGTTAAAGTGTTCGTGAAAATGTACAAATATTAAAATTTTTCATGAATGTATATATGGCTGCCATTTTAAAGAGTCTGTCACTTCATATCATTATGCGTCAGTCAAAAACAGAAATTATATAAACCATCCTTAGTGAAGATAAAATTGCTTTGGATTACACGAAGTTGGGGCAAGTTAACACAAATGTACAAAGGAAATGAACGTCATAGCCATTGCTGTTCAATGAAAACTCATGTAAAATATAAAATTTGTTTTAATATTGTTCCGTCTCTTCCTGATTATTAGTGAGAAGAGGCTCAAAGTTCAGTGACAGAAGAATTTAAGCAACCATTCTAAAAACAAATAACTTTTTTCAAAATATTTCTTTCCTTTTCCCTGAAATATTTTCATGTTTTGTTAAATATGAACATTTTTCATATTTCCCTTAAAACCCAGATGAATAGGACAACAAGATTTTAGTATTTTGATAATGCATATATAATCAAGAAAAACAAATAATAAGTACCAAATATCTCACAGAACTTATGGACTCTTGCTATTCAATGAAAAAAGATATATCACTTTATCAACAAATATTCTAATGCAACTTCAATTCTAAAAATTACAGATAATATACTGTAGTTAGTAGTTTTTTGAAGGGATTAAATTTATCTTATCAATTAGAATATCAGAATTATGGCTACTTAAAAAATATTTGGCATAGTGAATTTTTCTTTCATACTAGTCATCAGAGCATGGATACATTGTTATAAATTTATACCTAATTATTAAAAATAAAATACATGATAAAAATAGGAGAGAGCAACATAGTTTAAAATTAAAACCTAAGACCTTACAGGGCTTATAATATGTTTGGTTAGATGGTTCCACAAATCACATTGTCTGTCTGTGCATGTGAAATTCTGTTTTTACTTAACATTACATTTAATATTTTACAATATAGCTATTTCAGTATTATGCTTCATACTTTGTATATACAAAATTATTTCATAGCGATATTTTATGCATTTTGTTTATATTCCATATTAACATTGATAGGGTCATGACAAGGAATACCAGAGTTCTAGTTACTATCATCAAAAGAATCTTTTTTTCTCATTAAAACATTATTATAAAGAACTTGCAAAAAATAGTGCTCCTACATTAACCACATCCAGTATCTATAAATCTCAATGAATTTCTGTATATTTACTACAGTCACCCATAAGATGCAGAACTTCATATCATTTTTTTTGCTTTTTCTCTACAGAATATATACATATAATTAATCTGTAACCTCTCTGTTAATTTTTCTATACCCATTATAGGTGAAACCAAGGGAGAAAGAGGGGGACACACCTGGGGCCAGAAGCCGGGCAGCTGCCAGCCAGGCAGGCACTAGAAGCAGTGACAGTAAGAAAGAAAGAGAAAGAGAGAGACAGACAGACAGACAGACAGACAGACAGACAGAAAGGTAAAAAGTTCCAAGGTTAAATGCAGATAAAGAGAAACATATTAAAATAAAAACTAAGCTAATGCTGAGCAGTCGTAACTAATAAAAAATACTACTGATTAAAAAAAGAGATAGTGATAAGACAACCCCCAATGACTCTATGCTATAATTATTTAACTGTCATCAGAGAATTTCCTCCTGCAGCAGAAGGGAACATATGCAGAGACTGACAGCCACATATTACACATAGAGGGAGACCTTGAAGCATACAGCTCTAAATGGGATGTCTTTTCTTTTCCTTACAAACCAGGTGGATTTGACTCTTATTTGACATTAGTCAGACTCTTCTCTTCTGCCCAGCTGCATTGATCACAGAGCTGTCAACCAAGAAGTTCGTTCCTCTTAGCAATATCTGTGTTGTCAGTAAACAGGCTCAGATAGCTTGAAAATTATACCTCTTTTTGAAGGAAAACAGAAGCCACTGGGACCATACCTCATGCTTCCCAAAGCCTTGTTCCAGCCACAACCATCTTGGGTAACCTGATCCAGCTTTAGAACACTTTGCTTCAAATACAAAAAGCTTCAGTAAACTATAAATGTCCTATGCTACTCAGAAGTCTCACTCGCTTAGCTGCACGGGAGAAGAAATCACCTCTCTAACTGATACAAAAGAAGCTTGCAGATGATACAATGCAAAGTCTGTGATTGGTTTTCATGTATGGCTTATGCACTGAATAACTGTGAGCTATGTAACGATGAGGTCAAATTATAATCTCACGTTTTCATATAATGCTCACATCACATCTACTTCCGGTTCTATAAACAGTCTGCTTTCTACATTTAGGAGATCTTCTCTTACATGCTGCAATACTAAGACCAATGAAACACTGAGTATTATCTTGCTAACTCACAGACTCCATCAGGCTGCCATTTCTACCACCAATGGGACAGACATTGGTGGTAGAAATGGCGGCCAAAACAGTAACTGCAGTGAAGACAGGAAGTTCCACAGAGGGACCAGGGCAGAGACCACAACCAGAGAAGTGAAAGTAGCTGACACATCAAAGCAAAGGATAAGGAAAGGAAGAGAAGGTACAAGGCAAGGTTGTGGAAGGCTAAAGGTTGTGAAAGGCCAAATCTCTCAGTGGAAAAGTTTGAGGGGCCATTAATCGCTAAGAGCCAAACAATGATTGGAATAATCAAAGCCTGAGATTTGTTGTGTTGTCTGTTGGCAATGGGTGAAGGGTCCTGAAATTCAAGGCCTAGGAATTATGACATTAGGAGTATTGATTTTTGCTATGACTAGCTGAAGCTAAAGGCTTAAGATTATACTTACCTAGTTCTGGGTCACTGGCAATATGGGCACAGAACAATAAGCTTGTATCAATATTATCTACAGTTGTTGCTGGGTCCTAATGGCTCTCTTTGGGGAGGGGGAGAGAAGGTATGGCATCAACAGCATAGACATCAGGAGTCAGGTCAGGTCAATGGCAAACAGCAGATTTGTCAATTCAGCAATGGAGCGAACATTATAGACCCTTCTCCCAGCACCCAGGCTGTATTGACATAGCCAGGTTGCCCCTCTTTGGCTAGACACGATTAGAACCTCTGACAGTGTTTGTTGTTAGACTTGCAGGCAGACTCCAGGATGGCTCATCTCTTGGCATTGAAGGCCATATCTTGCTACACTGAGTATTTTCTTGTTTGTTTATTTAGTTAATTATTTACTTAGTTAGGAAATTATTATTGTTTAGAGATAGGGTTTCATTATGCTGTCCTCGATGACCTGGTACTCATTGTGCAGATCAGGCTGGCTTCAAAATCACAAAAATCCATATATCTCTAACTCGTGAATGTTGGTGTCAAAGGTGATGCCACAATTTGAGATTTTTTTATAGAATTTTTAAGAGCTGGTAAATAGTTATAAGTTTTGCAGGTTTTTAAGGAAAAATAAACAAAAAGACCCCACAAATAGAATAAACAATTCTTCCAAATATTCATGCAATTATTCTCCTATACTCTTTACCCATTCTATTCCTAAGCATTGTCCTTGGGAAACATATTCAGGAATGTGCTAGCATCATTTTGCAGTGCTCTCTCAGCCATATTGGGATTTGCGTGCCAATTTAAGTATTTTGTTTAGAAAAAGAAAACAAAACACAGGCATACAATCCAGTCCTAGTAAATCTCTGAAAAAAAGAGTCTGCAACCTTATTTTTTCCTATAGAATACCAGCCGTTCTGTATTTAAGGCATTCACAATATGGAAATAACCTAAAATATCCCAGTAAATCATATTCTTATACTGACTCTCTAACAGCACACAACTATCATTTTTTTTTCAAAAGTAAAACATTTTCCCAATTCTCATTCTTGATGTAGAATAACTAGAATTTTAGTCTCTGTCTGTTCTTTCTCTTTTCCTCCCTCCCTCCCAATTTTTCTCCCTTGTATTAAAATTACAACCAGATAATCTCACTTGAAGGTGATTTTCTTTGTGACTTTTTTTTAACTATTCATGCCACGAAAGTTTCTAGTTTCCATGGAAACTTAAGGCTATACACATGGGCAACATTCTATAAGTCATTCTGAGACCAGGAGCACATTTATGCTATACCAGTTGCCTCACAGGGAATTAAAATTTTTAATAAAATATCAAGAAAGCAGGATGTCAGAGGTGAGTTAGGGTGACAGGAAACTAAGGAGTGAATGTAGAAATAAAAACAGTGTAAAATTTCCTATAAATACACAAAGGACACAAGTGTATTCTGTTATGTGGTTATTTCATTTTGATATAATTTCTTGTAAATTTTCCAATCTTCATTCAGAAAGATTACTCAATGTGTCTTCTGAAATCAAATATTAGGGAAGACATTCTCTACATGTTTTATTCTCCTGAGTAGAAATGCAGATTAGTAGATGAGTGATCAAACACTAAAATATTGGTCTCCAGTCTAAGTCAGAAATTGATGCAGCATGTCTGAGCCTGACAACTAAACCCAACCCCAGTCATCATCTCCATCTTGTGATAGAAACACAACATTTCCTCAGCAGGTTCTTAGTTTCCAGGTGATGACTTTATTTAAGAGATGTGAAACCTTTGGAAGGTAGAATATTGATGCCGAAAGATGCAGAAGTCTTTGACAGTCTTTGAAGTTCCATAGCCTGGTCTCACTTCCCGTTTCTTCTGCTTACTGTTGCCAGGCAAGACTCACAAGCCCATTGCCATGTTCTCTCTTCCATGATGGACTGTCTAGCCTCTAGACTTGCATACAAAATTAAACCCTTTTATCTGTGAGCCTTTCTGTCAATGCAGCAACAGAAAACTCATTAATACATGGACCCATCTTACAAGTCAAAAAAATTGATTCTTTTCCTATAAATTTCAAAGAAAACAAACACAGAGCATTATTAATTTTACTTTATGCAGAGTCAGCAGCCATGTGGCTCACTGCTACTTCGGTTATTAAAGTTCTCTTTGATTATAATTTACCTGTTAGTGCTAGGCCCACTGAAAGTACTCAATAGTAATTTGACAAAACAATTAATAATATTAAAGCTGAGTAATTTGTCTTTATAGCTTGAAATTTGCCTAACTCAAATGCACACATGGTATTTTTACCTGAGTGTTATTCCTGAAAGGTGCATAGCAAACTGCTCTGAAATCTCATTCTTCAGAAATAAAAGTCCAAATCCCATTGTGCAGCAGGTAGGTTGCTACAGCAACATTGTTTACACATGCAGCATCAAGTGCCTTTCTTATGAAGCCCATAAACAATTTTCAATGTTCTTTCTTCTTCAAGGGATTCTATTTGCTCTTGACCCCTCATGGTGCTCAATGTTCTTTCTTCTTCAAGGGATTCTATTTGCTCTTGACCCCTCATGGTGCTCAACTTTTTGTTTAAATAACCAACAGTTTTTAATGACTTCATACATTAAAGGATAATATGTAAGTGTTCCATCCTTTATTGTAATTTACTAGATCATAGCAGCCTTATTGTAAAATAAATTTTACTGTCTATAAATTTATTTTGTGCCCATCACAATTATTACTGTAAATGGACTAACTGAATATTGTGTGCTAATATTAAGTAGAGAAATTTTACATTTTATAGCCCAAAACAATTTAATTTGTCCCAAATCATTTTAAGTGTATTTTAAAGTTCTAAATAATATGTGTTTTATTATTAAAATATATTTTACAATGCTAAACATATTTATAAAGAAATTTCTATCCTCATTTCTCTTGTCTCATTCCTTCTGTTAAAACTCTCCTATATTCTTTAAAAGAGGTTTACTGGTCTTAAAATCTCTTTCCCACATTCATGCTTTTGTTTACTTATTTTAGAAGTTGCTTAATTTAATCACAATCATCCATGTGCCTGTTGATGTGAACCTAAGCATTGCAGGCTGGTGTGTTTTGCTAGTGGGAACACAACTACAACTGAAGGGACAATGACATTCCGTCTCCCAGCATCCTCCCACAATACCTTCCCAGGGAGGGGTAAGTAGCTATAGATCTCCATAAGCCCTTCTCTCGCCTACAATTGACTATCGCAGTCCAATTGCAGCCAGTTTAGACTGTGATGGCTGGATCATACCTAGACAACAGAATTTCTCATCCCTTCTCCACTTCATCTACTATACCAGGCTTTTTCTCTGGGGCCACCAACAAGTTCCTAAATCATGACACAGAGACTTATTTGACAGATGGAGGAGGGGGCTTTCCCAGCTTTGGAGCCTGTCCTAGAACTCATTCCCAGCTTTGGAGCCTGTCCTAGAAAACAGCCTGCCTCTGTCTTCTCAGTGCTGAGGTTAAAGGCATATGCCACCATTGCCAGGCTGAGACTTCTAATTACAAATGCTCATTCTAACTTAGGTTCATTTCTGGCTAACTCCTTTAACTTAACCTGTCTCTCTTCATCTTTGTTTTGCCTCAGGACTTTTCACCTTTCTTCCTTCTGTATATCTCACTTTCACTGCTTCTAGTATCTGACTGACCGGCAGCTGCCTGGCTTCTGGCCCTGGGTGTCTCCTTTATTCTCTACTTCTCTCTTCTCTTCTGAGCGTAGGTTTCCCTTCCTGTTTATTCTCTCTGTCCGCCATCCCAACCTACCTCTCTCCGTTGCCTAACTATTGTCCGTTCAGCTTATTAGATCAATCAGATGCCTTAGGCAAGATGGGTGAATAGCAACATATCTTCTCATAATTAAACAAATGCAGCATAAACAAATGTAACACACCTTTACACAGTTAAGATAGTATTCCACAGCATAAACAAATGTAACACATCTTTGCCTAGTTAAAATAATATTTCACAACAATCTAGGTCTTAAATTCTCTCTTTCTCTTATTTATAATGTTCCCTGAGCCCGAAAGTTGAGTGGTATAAGCATTTGGTTTAGGAGGAAAAATTCAAAAGTCAGCTATTCACAGAAAAGTGAAGCTTCACAGATGAAAGCCGAGAGAAGCATTTTTCTATGAGTAGAAACATAAATATTTAGAAGGTAGTTTGAAGCTCTGTCAAAATAGTAAAACACAGTAGTAACTTCCACACTAGGGTTTATGCTCACTCCAGTCATGAATTTTTGACTAGTTTTACAGAACCAGGTATGATTTATCATGAGGAAATAGCCATCAAAATCAATCATAGAGTAGTTGGTTATTCCCATAAATATTTTGTCATATTTTATACATTAATATTTTTATGAGGAATTGTGTTTATTTCTATTTCCACCAATTATATGCTAACACATTAAGGAAATATTGCTTCATAAATAACATAGTGCTTGTCATATAAGACATTATTCAGGATTTTCAAAAATAACCCAAATTGTTATTTCTCATATTTATGCGCTGCCTGTCATTTCTCTCCCAGGAAATCTCTGTCTTAACTTCACAAATACACCAACTCTCAAGCATAAGTCTCTCAAGTAGAGACCTTGGCTTGTTTGTAGTTTCACGTATCACACTATGGAATTAAAACAATTCAGTTCTTAGTTAAGAGACTCGGCATTTGCATAAACCTTTCCTTCTTGAAATATCTATCTTTGAAGCGGGAATCCTGTTATGTTTCCCATAGACCCATCATAGGCTGGAGGTACAGTCGTACACTACCATTCGACCCCTCCCAGCCTTCGCTTTTATTGTTCCATTCTTCGGTTTTGGAAAGAATGTGAGCAATGAGAATAACAATGAGAATAATTTGCTGAACTATAAATTTAAAACTTCTTTGCAGTGCAACATTGTATATAGCATATTACATCTAAGATATATGGTATAATATTGTACTGAAAACAAAATCTTAACTTAACATTTGGTTAAATTCACAAAAGTTATCTATGGTATCTACGTGTGTGTGTGTGTGTGTGTGTGTGTGTGTGTGTGTGTGTACTATGCCATTTTGAAAGAACAATGATATTTTGCCAGACGTCTCCCCCTTAATACAAAAAATACAACCTGATAAATTTCTGAAAAATTCAAATGGAGAATAAGTTTTGATAAGCAATAAGAATGAACACGCCAGTCCATAGATGATTCGGGAAGAAAATGAAAGCTTATTCCTCATGGAAATTCTTGGTTTGACCAGATAGAAAAACGTGTGATTACACGCGTGATCAGTCGGCTTGTAGTAAAGTCATTTGTGAAATACCTTATAGACACGAAGATTCTTTTAGATGCAGGAAAAACAAATCAGAATATGTAATAACCCAGACCAGACACCAGGAAAGGTATCATCTTCACAGCGTTCTCATGGGACAGATAATGATGCATCCTCAATGAACACAAATGATATGTTCAAACCACAGCTAAAAAAATGAAAGGGCTGTGATTGGATTCCAGCTCTAACTGTTTCTGAATCCTATGTTTTCTTGCCAATTCACATTTACTCAAAGGAAATTCAAGTAGTGTATTCTCGATTAAAGTTTACAGACAAGAAAGAAAAATGCTTCCCTTTTAATTCTTACTGAAAAACAGAACAAAAAGTAACGATCTTTGTAACTAAATTTCTAAAAGATGATATATTCATTATTAGCATTATGTTGTTAAAAATAAATGGTGTTTGTCTGTTTAAAGTACATTCATTTTTTGTTGCTTGCTTTCTGAATTGAGTTGGGATCAGAGAAGAATCAATTTTATTTTGGAAAGAGAAAATAAAGCAGCAGTAAGAGAAAAGGTAAATGATAAAACTCCCAAAGAAAAGGAGGATAAGTATCTTCTTCTAGGGGTAAATTAAAGAGAAGTGCAATATAGGAGATATTTTGAAATTCAAAAACTGTAGAAATTTTCTGGGAAAACCGAAAGGCTATTCCCCATGAGGACCTCCTCTTATGTAATCAGCCTAGGAGCTGTTTTTAAAAACAGGAAGGCTCCACAAATTGATGAGCAACTATAGAATAGAGTTTCCAATGGAGAAGCTATTTCTGTAAATGTATCTATAGTTCACTATTATTTATATTGCATCTCATTATATATTTGTATATAATAATTATATTCTTATTGGTATGTTACTTAATATACACGCATTATTTCTAATATTCTAATATATTGGAACACATTATCTTTCTCCTAACATGCTCAGTCATTGCCAGCTCCTTATGTTTCTCCAAGTCTCCCTCTTAGTTATTTTCTGAGTCCTCTGCACAGATATAAGAACAGGTTCTTTGAACAGCTTTTCTTCTTTCACGTTCCTGCTACATACTACATTTATAAGGGGTTTTTTTCTTCTCTCTTTATGTTCACACAAATCAAGTAACAACATTGGCTTTTGTATCTACTTTTCATTCAGTCAATGCCTTTCTTTGTAAGTTGCAGACCTAGCACCTAGCATTGCACTTAACCCCAGCAGCATGCATTACTGTCATACTATTAGCAATATATAATATAGTCAACAAACCAGGGTGAAATTTCAACAAAAGAAGGAGGATTGGTAGATTTTGATATTATCAATGTTAGAGAGAACCAAGAGTTTTCTTAACAGTGTATAACCTGGTAAATTAACCATGCATATCTGGAGGGCCCCCATACTGAAGGATATGGGAGCACGAACTGAACTTGGTAGGTTAAAAAATAAAGGAGGACACAATGTTGTGTAGGTAGACATGGATGGCAGAGAAGGAGGAATGGCTTTGAACAAAATACAATTAGTAAAATTGTCAAGGTAATAATAAAACAAATATTAAAAACAACACTTACACAGAGATTCATGTTGCGCGTGCACACACACACACATACACACACCCTGTTTCCGTAAGTATATTGCCCCCTTATTGGGGATATGCAATCCTGTTAACTAGAGAGTTTTGTATGGTTTTTTTTTTTGGTTTGTTTTTCAGGATTTATTTGTTTTAGGCTTTTTGTCTTAAATTTCTACTTCTTTATGTCCTTGTATGTATGCATGCACAAAGTCACATTCTAAATTATTTTTATTTAAACAGAGGTTAATTTCCCCTATTTCTGATTCTTTGCTGAGAAGATTTTTGTAATTGTAGTCATTTATGCCTACCAGACTTATTTTTTCAACGTAAGTACTGTTTTAACACCCTGATCCTACAAGTCTATGAATTGAGGATCATTAGTAAATAACTCATTTTTATTTGTAATCCTGTCATCTCTAGAGAACTAATTCTCTTTCTCCATGTCTTTCCACTATGTACTTCTATAATTCTACAAAATAAGCAATACATTATTTTCTATACTGGAGAAAATAAAAAAATTATCCCTTATTCATACAGAAAAATCAAAACAAAACAACAACAACAAAAATCTCAGTCTAATAGAGTTGTTTTCTTTACTACAAATAGTACAGTTTGTCTTTCTTTTCTCGCAGCATTATATTATATTTTTGGATAAATTTTCATCTAATATTCACATAACTTTATAGGTAAATAATGTTCAATGTTAACCTATATTTTCCTGGTTGATTTTCTTTCCTCGAAAATCTTTCTAAAACTGCTAATTGCCTCAGTTATTTTAACTTGTTTTCCACTTAATAATCCAACAGAAACTATTGTGAAACTGTGAAAAATCTTCTTAGAGGTTTTTTCAGATTCTCCAGTACAAAATAATTGAACAAGGGAAAAGGAAGAAAGAAATAAAAGGAAAGGGCAAAGTTACTCCTCAGTATAGTAGAGGAAAAGTTTTTTTTTGTATATATATTTTGTTCATATATATATGAACCCAGACTGAACAGGACTTTGAGACAGGTTATATGAAGAAACAGGGGAGGTGATATAAGAGAACCAGGACAGAAAAAGATAGTCAAAAAGCCAGGTCACCAAAATGGTTTGATTATATAGGGGTGAAGGGCTGGAGAAGAGCAACCCAGCCCCAGGGCTGGATAGTTCATGGTAGAGTGTGGGGTATTCCAGCCATACTTTGTAACATGTAGAGACCAAGGGATACTGGGAGAACCTGGAAGCCAGGCACACTTTGATAAAATCCGTACGCCAGTTAAACATTTGTCCTAGTTTTGAGACCTAGCAGTAAAGTGGTATGGGAGGTCTTTCTGTCTATGTGTTGTTTTTATTGGTTTATGAATAAAGAAGCTGCCTTGGCCTATTGATAGGGCAGAACTTAGGTAGGTGGGGAAAACTAGACTAAATGCGTGAGAAGAAAGACAGAGAGGGAGACATCATGGAGCCAACAGAGTCAGACATGCTGAAACTTTGCTGGTAAGCCACTGCTACGTGGTGATATACAGATTAATATAAGTGGGTTAAATTAAAATAAGAATTAGTCAACAAGAAGCTAGAGTATATAGGCCAAACAGTGATTTAATTAATACAATTTCTGTGTGATTATTTCTATTCTGGGCGGCTGGGACAAACAAGTGGGCCCTCCCACTACAGTAAAGGATCCAATTATTTTTCCCCATTTTGAGTCTTTGAAAAGTCCTCAACAGTCATATGCTAGTTGTTTAAACTGCAATTCTATTATATTGGCCACTTTTAACTATTAAGTTTAAGAACCTTTTATCCATCTTATATCCGATTTTTCATTCTTAGTGCCTGTTCCTTCCTCAGTCTCTCCTTTATTCCCCTCTCTTCCTCTTTAATTTCTCATTTTCATACATTACCTAAGAGCAACTTCCTGATGCATAAAAATATGAGTCATTGTACTTTATTTTTAACTTTGTTTTTATTTATTCTTTCAATCTTTCACATCATGTATCTGATCCCACTCATCTTCCTCCCCATTTTTAATCTTCCCTATGACCTTGCAACCCCCAAATAAAATAAAATGGAATTTAACAGAAAAGAAAAATCTCACAAAGTATACTTTGCCCATTTATCTTCATTTGCAAGGGTTCATAGCAATGAGGTATTGGTCTTGTTTGAGGTACCTGATTTCTCCTACATCATCAATACTTGGCCTTTACTGGACTCTTCTCAGGTGTCCTGTTTTTGCCCCATGTTGTGGAGATCCTGCAGTTTGGGATATGCAGGATGTGCTCCAACAGATCACAGTTGAGATGGTATTGGGATGGTCACAAAACCTAGGTTCTGATCCTAGATAGTTGTAGGGTTGGTCAGCCCATCACTTCTCCTCCATCCACACAGCAAGGGTGAGCTCCAAAGCGTTGCCCTAGGTAGGTTCACCCTGATCAGCAGTGAGCAAAGGACAGGGATGGTCCTTCTGCTTTCATGCACTCAGGAGTGGCTCATCTTTACCTACAGCATCAGTGCTAATTTCAGCCTTTCACTACCTTATCTTGTACCTTCCCTTCCTTTATTTATCTTCTGCTTTGATTTGTTAACTGCTTTTTATTCTGTGGTTGTGGTCACTTCACTGTTATGTCTATGAAATTTTCTGTTTTCCCCAGGGTTACTTTTTTGACTGTCATTTCTACTCCTAATGCCTGTGGTTCAAAATATGACTCCTGTGAACTCTAAGATTGATGGAGTCTGTGAGTTATCAAGATAAGACTCTGTGTTTCATTGTTCTGAGTATTGTAGCATGTAGGAGATCATCTAGGTCACTCATAACATGTAGAAAGCAGACTTTTTATTGGCCCAGAAGTAGTGTGATGTGAGCATTACATGAAAATGTGAAATTATAATTTGACCTCATTGCAACACAGCTCACAGTTGTTCAATGCGTAAGCCATACATGAGAACCAATCACAGGTCTTGCATTGTATCATCCACAAGATTCTGTTGTATCAGTAAGGGAAGTGATCCATTCCCCATTGCAACTAAGCAAGTGTGACATCAGAGTAACACAGGACATTTATAGTTTACTAAAGTTTTTCATATTGAAGCAATTTTAATAAGTTCGCCTGGTTTTGCTTTAGTGTACCTTCAATAAGGAGGTATTTCAATATGAAGGAAAACTCTTCTGAGTTCTATGGCTTGTGAGGGGCAGGGACAGTTCTTCTGCTCTTGGGAAGGCCTGCTTTCCCAAAAGCCACAAGCATGGAGGGGTGGAGGGTTGGTTGTCTCACCCTCACCATGCCAATATATGGCAGATGAGGGGCAGAATCATATCTCCCAAGTTCACATTCTCAGGAAACAGCAGAGTAGAGCAGAGTCATTTGACTCTTGGGGAAAAAGAGTGTTCAATTCATAATTAAAAATTTATCTTAAAATAAAGAATGTTGGTGGATACCTCTATTTTCATGTATACCTCAATATTTTTATCTAGGAGCTGAATGCCCTTCAGAATCCTTGCCAACATCATTATAAACATCATGTAGTTCAGACCTATAATAAAAAGGAGCAAGCTGAGCAAGAAAAATCACAAAATTTATAATTTGACCAGAAAAAGATCACCAGGAATAAAGGGGTGGTTACAAGGCAAAACTCCACTCAGCTAAGCTTCCAACTCAAGAAAAGAATTAAAGGAAAGTATAGGACCAATCATAGGGGCATAGGCAGATCTCTGAGTTTAATGCAAGCATACAGATCAATTCCAGGTAGCTAAGTGTAAGTGGTAAGGGAAACCATTGAAAAAAGAAAGCTGATGGAAATGGATTTGGATGAGGGTGTCATATTCCAGCCTCATCAAGTAGCAGAACTTGGTAGCTTTGGCCATGAGGTTCAGGATTTAGAGTCAAGGACACAAAAAAAGGGTTATGAAATCTTCCTCTGAGACTAGAAAAGCCACAGAGGCCAGGTATGTGTAAAGTGTGTTCCTCCTGGGAGACCCAGAGAGGTCATTGAGTGAAACTGTGGAGATGAAGCCTGAATTGCCTTGGAGACTCCAAAATGTTTGAGATGCGAGAACTATGGAATACTATGTAAGGACACTTCTAACAGGGAATGAAAATAATCTAAGAGAAAGAAGAGTGTTGGACACAACAAAGCTAAAGGGAAGATCTGGATATCTGTAGAGCTTTTTGACATCCAACATAGAGATGCAGAACATGGGATTGCCCAGCTGGTTTTTGTTCTTGCTTTGGTTCAGTATTTCCTTATTATGCTCCCTTTCCTACCTTTTGGAATGGTAATGTGTATTCTGTGTCATTGTATATTAGAAGTATGTGATCTGCTTTTCAATTTTGGTTTTACAGTGATTACAGTTAAAAGATTGTGATGAGTCTTAGAAAATAATTTGAACTTTTAAACAATTGTTGAGAATTAATAGACTATGAGTACTTTTGAAACTAGTCTTTTTTTTGCAGTTTGATACTGATACAAGCCTACAGGGTACAGGTAGTGGAATTTGGTGATTTGAATAAGATTGGCTTCCATTGAGCCTTCTTTGAACAGCTGTGTGACCATGTGGGAGGAGAAATGTCATTTGAGTGGATTTTGAAATTTCAGATGCTCAAGTCTGGCTCAGTGTCTCTCTCTTTCTATTACCTGCTTTCTTCTTGCAGACATGGTGCTGGAGAAGGAGCCGAGAGTTCTACACCGAGCCTGGTTTAAACATCTGAAAACCCAAAGTCCACCATTTGTAACATACTTCCTCTCACATGGCTGTACCTACTCTAAAATAGCCATACCTACTCCAATATTGCATAGAGTTTCTGTGGTCATGGTGTCCCTCCACAGCAATAATAACACTAATTAAGGCACAAGGGTTCTGAAACAAATATTGTCCTCTCATCTGGTTTTCTATTTTGGATTATTCAGATAGTGATTTTGCTGAGAAACAGATTAATCATATTGTCCTTCATTTGTCAGAATCAACTATTTTTAGGCTTCAGTGCACATTCCTTGACATTTTAAATATTATTATTTATACTCTGCCTACCAGTCCCATCTCTTCCCACTCAAGTCTTAGATGCCATGCACTGGAATAATATGAATATATTTCATCGAGCTAAATATATTATACTGTCACTCTATCTCAGTATATTTTTGTACTTATATTTACTTTTTCTTCACTGTTCATCTAGTCCTATATTATATGTCACATTCATCTCTAATACTAAAAACATACACTATTTATTAAATTGTGGTGATTCCTTTAGATTTAGCTGTGAAATAATTGGTGTTTTCATAATTCTTAGTTAAATGTCTGGATTTGTTTCAAATTTTCATTTAATTAGTTGGATTCAGTTGGAATCTTTCGCAACTACTCTCTCAGTACCAAAAATTTTGCTTCAGAGAATCATAATAGGATAATCTTAAATAAATAACTAGGATATATGATATATGAGATATTTTCTTTCATGGTTATCAAGGCATGCCATTTTTTGCCATTTGATTTAGATGAATCTGAAATGTTATAGGAATAATCTTCAGTGGTACTGAATGAGCAGCTGTATATATGGCATTAATAACAGAGGTGTGTTTACTCAAAGAAACAGTAGCAGCAATTATGTATGTCAAATATTTCCATTTTAAGATTTCTGATCCCAAATAATTTCATCTCCAAATAAAGAGATAAGATGCTTTATTACTTATCCTGGGCACAAGAATAACATACAAAGCAAGTACAGGGAAATAAATCATGTTTGTTTAATAAGACATCTAGCAAATTATATTCTACTCCAAATATGATGTATTTACCAAGAGATTATGGAATATGAGGCTTCTGGGATGCTTTGTAAAGTATATTTTATTCACTGGGAAAATTAAAAAGTACTATGAAACCCCAGCTTTTAAAAACTATATTTAATTGTTAATAAAAAAGTAAGAAGTAAAAAGATGAAATGATTAAAATTATGTTTTGGATTTCTTTAAAGATTTATTTTATTTTTATTTGTATGTATATGAGTTTGGATGCTCCATGTGTGGGTGTCCAAATAGGAAGGTGTCAGAAGTGGGGGTCAAATTCCCTGGAGTCAGAGTTAAAGGCCCCTGCAAGCTGCCTGATGAGGACATTGAAAACTGAACTTATTTCCTCTGAAAGACGAGTGAGGCTCTTAAAAACTGTGTCAGCTCTCCAACATAATAATATATGCTTTATGCTTGAAATTTTCTAATTACTAAAAAGTTGAATTTACCTTTGAAAGTGTGTGTGGGGGTATGGGTATGTGTTTTTGTTTGTTTGTTTGTTTCTATTCTTTCAGGGAGAGGAAGAATATGAAGTTGGGTGTATCTTTGTGAATCTCTGTGATTTTTCTAAGACCTCGACATTAACAGAACTTACAGTGGAAAAATAAAATCTCAATTACGATTCTATAGTCTATAAACAAACAAGAATATGTGTTAAAAATTAAAGAGTTTGTATATAATCTGTATTTTTATTGTTGTTGATATCTGGCATTATTTCATGGTTTTCAGGTAGAATGCAGGATGTTATTTAAGCTTTTCTATTTTTTATGTCAATATGTCCTAATATGTGACTGACTTTATGGAAAGTGCCATGGGTTTCTGAAAAGAAAATACATTCATTGGTGATATGTAGCAATATTCTGCAACTGTCTCTTAGGTCCATTTGATTTATGATGTCATTTAACTCCACTGCTTCTTTGCTTAGGTTTTTGTCCAAGCAGCTGTCTATTAGTGGAAGTATGGGATTTCGTCTACTGTAGGTCATCTTATTGTCCTTACTGCCCACTTTCCATCCCAGCAGCTGTTTCCAAATTACCACACAAAGGCTTATTATTACTTATTAATGTTCAGCTGATAGCTCAGGCTTATTACTATCTAACTCTTACACTTAAATGAACACATATTTCTATCTATGCTTTGCCACATGACCTGGTACCTTTTCTCAGTAAGGCAAGCCCATCTTGTTCTCTCTATGTCTCCCAACTACACCCAGCCTTCTTCTTCCTAGTTTGCTTGACCCAGCTATAATTCCTAACTGGCCAATGAGCATTTTATTAAACCAGTTCAAGTAACAAATCTTTACAGGATACAAGAGGATTATTCCACAGCAATTCACTATTTCTGTGTTGGGGTTTAGTGGTTCCATGATTTACCATTTTTATTGTAGAATTTTTCAATTTTAGATATTTTTAATTTATTCCTCAATTTTAATATACAGTTTTTCTCTGTGGTTTGAAGTTGTTTTGCTTGTTTTTGTTTTTATGAACTTGGAGTACATCTTTTCTTTCTCTTTTGGCTTTAAAAGATTTAGTAAAATTATATGATGTTTTTCTGATAGGCCTGACTTTATAAGTGACTTCATCTTTCTTTTTTTACGTTTCTAACTTCTTTTGTTTCTTCCTCACTTTATTTTATTTTTTAAAAAGGAAAACAATTTTTTTTTCATTTTACATATCAGACCCAGTTCTCACACCCTTTCTCCTCCCATTCCTTCCACCTTCCTCTCCATCCCACCCCCCTTCCACTCCCCAGGGAGGACAATCAGCATTGATCCAGGGAAGGACCAAGTCCCTCACCACTATACCCAGGCTGAGCAAGGCATCCATCCAAAGACAATGGCTTCCAAAAAGCCAGTAAAAGCAGTATGTGCAAATCTTGATGCCACTGCTCCACAGTCTAGCCCAGCTTTACTACTGTCACCCCCATTCAGAAGGTCAAGTTTGGTCCTATGCTTGTTCCTTCCCTGTTGCCTGGAGACGGTGAGCTTCTATTAGCTCAGGAAAACTGTTTAAGTGGGTGTCACCCATCATGGTCTTGACCTCTTTGCTCATATTCTCATCCTTCAACTGGACTTTGGTTGCTCAGCTCAATGCTCCACTGATGGTCTCTACCTTGTCTCCATCAGTTGCTGGATCAAGGTTTTATGGTGGCATCTAAGATAGTCTTCAATCTGACTACAGGGCAAGGCCAATTTGGGCACCTTCTCCACTATTGCTTAGGGTATTAGCTGGGGTCATCCTTGAAGATTCCTGGGAATTTATCTGGTGCCAGGTTTCTTGCTAGTCCAGTAACGGCTCCCTCAATAAAGATATCTTTTTCTTTCCTCCCCAGCTCTGTTTTTTACCCATCTCGACTATCCAATTCCCTCAAGCTCTTCTCCTTCTTTCCATTCTCCCCTCCTCAGCCCCTTCTGCCCTCCCTTTTCCCCTCATCCAAATGCTCCCAATTTTGGGAAAGATGAACATGGTATGTACTCACTCATAAGTAGATACTAGCTGTTAAGCAAAGGATAATGAGCCTATAGTCCACAACCATAGAGATGCCAAGTAAAAACGTGAACCCTAAGAGAAATATAAATAGATCTTTCCCCCTGAAGAGGAAACAGACAAGATTTCCTGACTTCATCTTTCGTAAAGTTTTTTTTTTTTTTTTTTTTGGTTATTGTCTGTTTGATTTTCGTTTTGTTTGTTTTGAGACAGAGTCTGTATATGTAATAGTCTTGGCTGCCTTGGAACTCACTCTGTTACTCAGGCTGAGATCTGCCTGCCTCTGCCTTTTAAGTGTTGGGATTAAAGGTGAGAGCCACCCCTACTGGCTCTCTTAAAGTTTTTAATATCCTTTATTTTATGTTTCATTTCTTGTTTTATTTGTTTGTGTTCTGCATTATTCTTGTACCTGGACAAACATCTTTCTCTCTCTAGGTAAAGTAAATATTCTTTTATGAGTTTCTTGAAAATATTCTTTTTTCTCTTCTATTGAAAATAAATTTTTTTTCTCACGTAAAATATTCTGATTTTGGTTTATACTCTATCTAATTGTCTCAATCACCTCCTCCCCCCATGTCAGTTCCCATCTTGCCTTGATTATTGGATTCTTCTGATTCTTCTATTAAGCATTTTCTTAGTGTTTAGTTAGGACACTATTATATAACATGAAACTCATTTGCAAACATGAGATACAGCTTGCCTCCCACCCACTTTGAACCACAGTTTCTGTGTGATGACCCTGACGAAACACTTCCCAGACTATTTTGTTGCATTGATGTTGGTCTTTTCTTAATCAGGACTGATTCTTCAAACCGAAATGGCCAGTGTTGATTGTCCCAGCAAAGCAAAGGTTTCACTTTAGTGGTTCTGAGCTTATGTTTTTCACAGCTAATTCTTCACCTCCAGCTGACTAGAAACAGACATCTCTAGTTTGTGTCAAGTTGAAAAAAGACCACCAGGGTACTAGGCACTCCTTGCAGCGCCTCTGAAAACTCACAGGTTTCTACATGTGGTCCTTAGGTGAGCAAGCCCAGGTGGCAATAATTTTGGGCAGTGATACCTGTGAAAGCTGCAGTACTCATGCTGTGGTACCATGGTAGAAATGGTGTGTGGTACCCAAGATAGTTCGGATTCCTCAGACAGCAGTGTGAGTACATGAATATTTTAAAAAATAAATTATCCCTGCTCACACTACTTTTCACTTTCTGTAAAGGAACAAAGGAAGGAACACTTTTCATGAAGTTATTATTACCATGATACCAAAACCAGACAAAGGAACTCTACAAAATAGATTTCTCTGATAACAATGATATAATGTCCTCCACAAATTTCTTTCAAACTGAATTCAAGAACACATCAAAAATTATCTACTATGTTCAGATAAATTTCAGCCTACAGATGCAAAGTTGGTTCAGCGTACACAAATCAATACAAATAATTTGTCACATAAATAGAAAAAAGGACAAACTACAAGGATATCACATTAAATACAGAATAGGACTTTGACAAATTCAGCATCCTTTCTTTTTATAACCTCTTGAGTTTCTATGGACATAAGGAACATACATAGATCAACAAAACAGAAGTAATTTACAAGAAGACCACACCAAACACATGCTAAAGGGACAACAGGTGGAAGCATTAACATTGAACTCAGAAGCAAGGTTGTCGACATCTCCACTGTTTGTTCAATAGAGTTCTTGAAATTTCAAATGGATCAATAAAACAAGAGAAGACAATAAAATATATTCAAATAGGAAAATGAGCCAAATTATATTTATTTTCATGCGATATTACTATATACATGAATGATACTAAAGTCTCTACCAGAAAACACCCACAGCCAGTAAAACATTCAGCAAATTAACAGAATGCAAAAATAATAACACGAAGATCATTAGCTTTCTAATAATACAATGACAAACATAAGTGAAAAAGAAATAGGAAAATAATCCTATTCACAATAATTTAAGACTATTGGAATAAATCTAGTCAAAAAAGTGAAATACTTGTACAATGAAAACTTTCATTACTGTAGCTTTATGATAGAGCTTAATGTCAAGGATGGTGATGCCTGCAGAAGTTCCTTTATTGTACAGGATTGCTTTGGCTACATTGGGCTTTTTGTTTTTCCATGTGAAGTTGATTATTGTTCTTTCAATATCTGTGAGGAATTGTGTTGGTTCTTTGATGGGGTTGCATTAAATCTATAGACTGATTTTGGTAGGATTGCCATTTTTGCTATGTTGATCCTACCTATCCAATATCATGGGAGATCTTTCTGTTTTCTGGAATCTTCTTCAATTTCTTTCTTCAAAGACTTAAAGTTTTTGTTGAATATGTCTTTCACTTCTTTGGTAAGTGTTACACCAGGATATTTTATGTTATTTGTGGCTATTGGGAAACGTAATGTTTCTCTGGTTTCTCTCACAGCTTCTTTATCATTTGTATTTAGGATGGGTATGATTTTTTTTAGTTGATCTTGTATCCTGCCACATCACTGAAGGTATTTATCATCTGTAGGAGTTCTCTGGTAGAGATTTTGGGGACACACACACACAGATATATATATATATATATATATATATATATATATATATATATATATATATACATATATACTATCATATATTCTTCAAATAATGAAAGTTTGACTTCTTTCTTTCTAATTTGAATCCCCTTGATCTCCTTTTGATGTGTTATTGCTATTGCTAAAACTTCAATAACTATGTTGAAGAGATATGGAGAGAATAGACAAGCTTGTCTCGTTCTTGATTTTAATGGAATCACTGAAGGGGCAAGGTTGGTTGGTAATTAAAAATCCGCCAGACTAGCTTAATACAAAAGATACAGCTTTAATAAACAGAAGAAAAACTTACACCAGAATTGCAACAGTCCATCTGGAATGCAGGAGCCATGCAAGAGAAAGCGGGGATGCGCACCCACCAGGTTTATAAGTAAATTTTTGCCTTAGGGCAACATGCCCCAAGGACAGAATGTGATTGGCTGAACTCTCCTATCAAATCCCTTTGAGTTTCTCTCCACTTAATTTGATGTTGGCTTGTTGTATATTTCTTTTATTATATTTAGGTATGATTCTTGTATCCCTGATGTCTCCAATGACAAAAAAAAATACTAACAGAAATGTTTAACATCCTTAGTCATCAGTGAAATGCAAATCCAAACAACTCTGAGATACCATCTTACACCAGTCAGAATGGCTAAAATCAAAAACACCAATGATAACCTATGATGGAGAGACCATGGAATAAGGAGAACACTAATCTATTGTTAGTGGGAAGGCAAACTTGTTTAAGCACTTTGGAAATCAGTATGTTGGTTTCTCAGAAATTTGAGAATCAACCTACCTTAGGATGCATCAGTAGCATTCTTGGGAACATATCAAAATTATGATCAATCCATACTACAAAGGCATTTGTTCAACTATATCCATAGCAGTATTATTTGTAATAGCCAGAACCTGGGAAACAACCCAGATGCCACTCAACTAAAGAATGGATAAAGAAAATGTGGCACATTTACACATTAGAGTACTACTCAGTGATTAAAAAAAAAACAATGACATATTGAATTTTGCATGCAAATGGATGGAATTAGAAAACACTATTCTGAGTGAGTTAACCCAGACACAAAAAACATGAATATGGTATGTACTCACTCATAAGTGGATACTAACTATAAACAAAGGATATTGAGCCTATAGTTTCTGATCCTAGAGAAGCTGAGTAATAAAGTAAACACCAAGAAAAACATTTATAAAACCATATGGAAAGTAGAAACAGACAAGATTACCTGACATAATTGGAGGCATGGGGATGGTGGGGAAAAAGAAGGTGGAAGGGGAGGAGAGAAGGGGAGGGATGAAGAGAATTTTAGGGAACAAGATAGTAAAGAAAGAGGAAGGACAGAGATGAGAGCAAGGCAAGAGATATCTTGATTGAGGGAGCCATTATAAGGTTAGCAAGAAACCGGGCTCTAGAAAAATTCCCAGGAATCCACAAGGATTACCCCAGCTAAAATCCTAGGCAATAGAGGAGAGGGGGCCCAATCTTGAATTGCCCTATAGTCAGACAGATGAATATCTTACGTATCACCATAGAACCTTCATTTAACAACTGGTGGAAACAGAGGAAGAGACCTACATCAGACAACTGACCTTAACTCCCCAAATCCAGTTGAATAGTGAGAGGAATGAGAATATGAGCAAAGAGGTCAAGAACATGATGGTTATACCCACTGAAATAGTCTAAGTGAGTTAATGGGAGTTCACCAACTTCAGCTGGACTGGGAAGGAACAAGCATAGGACCAAACTAGTCCCTCTGAATGTGGTTGACAGTTGTATGGCTGGGGCAGACTTGGAGGGGCACTGACAGTGGCACTGGGATTTATCTCTACTGCATGTACTGACTTTTGGGGAATCTAATCTATTTCTTTGGATGATACCTTGCTCAGCATATATACAGTAGGGATAGCCTTGTACCTTCCCTAAAGCAATGTGACTTACCCACTCTGACGATTGGATGAGGGTGGGATGGAAAGGTATGTGGAGGGAATGGGAGGAGGGAAGGATGTGGGAAGTTACATTGGTATATAAAATGAAAAGAGATAGTTAGTTTTTTTTTAATAGACTTTCAGACACTGAAGAAAGAAATTGAAGAAAATACCCAAAGATGGAAATATCTCTCATGCTCATGGAATGTTAGGGTTAATATTAGACAATGGACCATCCTACCTAAAGTAATTTACAGATGTGATGCGATCTCCATCAAATCTCCCATGTAATTCTTCAAAGAAATTGAAAAAAATTGATTTCAAAATTCATGCAGAGATATTAAAGTCTCATTCAAACAAAACAATATTTTTTCTGACTTTTTTCTTAATTTTTATTGAGACATAATTTTTTTTTTGTTTTCCTCACTTCCCCTCCCCTCTCCTTCAACCCTTTCCCATGGTTCCCATGTTCCCAATTTACTCAGGAGATTTTTTTTTTACTACTTCCAATGTAGATTAGATCACAATCATTTTATTCCATTCTAGAAGGATTTTGATGATATAAACATGTCTTGTTCTCTAGGGCATGGTTTCCTACAATAAGTGTAACATTTGGGGAGATACAGTTCTTCAAAAATAAGTCTAAATGTGAGGCTGAGTTTTACAACAAAAAAATCCAGGATGCCAGAACTTCTTGTAGACATGGCGAATCATGGAACTGCTAGGTGTACCTAGGACATATTGTGTTTCTTGAAAGCAAGGAAGACATTGAAAATCATGTGAGGTAGAACATGGAAAGGAAACAGAAGCACCTTAAGATATAACCTTATTTCTATGTCAATATACACGCATACTCTCTCCTTTTATGTATGTGTTCTTGTTTTATTTTTGCCTCTGTGACAAATGTCTGACAAAAAGTACTTTAAGGAAGAAAGAATTTATTTGGCTGACAATTTTGCATTGCAGTACATTATTGGGGGGTGTGAGAATTAAGGATTTAATTTAAAACATCACAAACACAGTCAACTGCAGAAAAAGAATAAATACATGACTCTTTTCTTGCCATGTGTATGTGTGTTAGTCTGTGTGTGTATGTGTGTGTGTGTGTGTGTGTGTGTATGATACCTGCTAAATTTTTCAATGCTTAAATATATTTTGAAAATATAAGTAACTTATTGGAAACATTTCTGTACTATACAAATATTTTATTTCAGTAAACATATTTTCTAAAATCTCATTTTGATATTCCTCAGACTTTTCCTGTTATATATGACACTTAATATTAGAGTCATCCTAATTTTCTATCATCCTCATTATTTTCAATGCACTTAGTAGACTACTACTGCAGTATAAAAATTTTGTTAATTGATATATGTGCCATATAACAATTTTATTTATATAAATTTTTATTTTCTATACATTTTTCTGGATTTTACTAGCAAAATCTCCTTTTGATTTCTTTCTACAACATTTCATCAAGTCACCATCACTTTTAAGAACTTCATATCTTGATGAAATCACAAATCTCCCAGGTTCAGGTTGCACTTTACCCGATCTCTTGTAACATTAAAAATTTCTGATGGTTTTAATTGGACATCAATTTTATAGACCCCATCTAAAACTTTGAGTTCTAAGAAGTTATTGAATCTAATTTTAGCTGATCACTCTAGAAAGTATAAACATGTATATTAAACCTTACATGCATACATATAGTTTATATGTATAAATTCAAATTTACTATATCATGAAAAATTTGTGTATAGAGCTTTATTTTCAAATTCATCCAAAATTGGTTCATCTCTAAAGTCTCAATCTCACACTTATTTGTTTTGTCTTTGAAAAACCCAATTATCCAAGTTTGGTTTTTTCCCTACTTCTGTGTATAAAATTCTTAAAGAATGCTCTATACTGAGTCAAATGTACTAACCACAGCAAATATTTGTTTATGGTTCATTTTGTTTTATATTTTACAATGTATATTCTAAATCTTGTTTTCCAATATAACAAAGAATAATAATTTTCTACCCCAATAATTTGAAGATACAATATCTTATTATAGGTGATTTAAAGCCACATGAGATTGCTGGTAATTAAACTCAGGACCTGTGGAAGAACAGCTGTTGTTCTTAACCTCTGAGACATCTCTCTCTCCCCTTTACTCAAGGGAATAAAATCTGGCAGATGGATGTATTTCACTTCACAGAATTTAGAAAATTAAAATATGTACACCACACCAATAATACTTATTCAGGTTTTCAATGGACAACTGCCATAAGCTCAGAAAAGTCTGATTCAGAAGTCACACATTTATTAGAAGTTATGGCCAACCTGAGTATGCTAGCACACATAAAGACAGACGATGGTCCAACATACATGTATGTATATATGTGTGTGTGTGTGTGTGTGTATACATATACTTTTTGCTTTTTATGATATAAAGCAAATTACAAGAATATTAAACAATCCTACAGTCCTGACAGTTATAGAAAGGTCAAATTGAACTATAAAAGGTATGCTAAATCAGCCAAAAGAAATGGTGAATACCCCCAAAAATGGATTGCATAATGTTTTATTAATATTAAACTTTCATAAAGTTAATTAAAAAGAAGAAATGGTAGCAGAGAGACATTGGACAATAAAAAAATTCTAAATTGAATCAGCCGGTATATTTCAAGAATGTGTTGACCTCACAATGAAAACTAGGAGATGTGCTTCATAGAGAAAGGGGATTCACTCTTGTTTCCATAGGAGAAAAAAAGCTATGAATACCATCAAAATTAATAAAGATTCATTTTTTATTAGGAAAGAACTCTTCAAATAAAGAGATGATAACCATACAGGTGGTAAGAAAACCTCATAAGTGTTGGGGCAGGGTTAGAAAATTCCACATTTTGAAAACATCAAGAGATCCTGGATATTTGGATGCCTTAAAAGAAAAAATAATAACTGTCCAAAAAGGATCACCAAGTGAAAAGAAATATGACTTATGATGACAGATCATCTGAGGGTAGAAAACTTGCATTTGTGTGTGTATATACATGTCTGGCTTTGGAGCTGGACAATGGCTATCCTTTAAATCCAAGCATGTTGTTAAAAAAAATTCAGAGTTTCTGTCTCATGTCAGGAGTCATCTGGTATGGGACAAAATAATGATAAATTTTAACAAAGTATTTTACTTTTCTTCAGGACTATTTTGTCTATTTCATATATATATAAAGTTTTCCACAAAGAACAATAAATTTTCCTACAGTAATCTTTAAAGTTTCCAGAAAGAACATGGGGACCAACAACAATGATTCTACCTGGTCAATATGATAATATGATGCCATGATGTTGGTAGTGCTACTATAAGTCCGTTTTTGGGTACCAGCTGATAAAATGGTGCACTTCTTACAACATTCTAACCAAAACTCCAAATAAAAACTTTAGAACAACCCTATAGATTACGCAAAAAAAAATTTCCAATTATACAAGACAATAATCTTAAAACTTAGCCATCATTTTACTTTATAGGAGCTCATTTTATAAAAAAAGAAAAAGAAAAACATTACCACCATGGCCCATGAAACTAAAAGCAATTCTTAAAAATGATATCCCGTCTCAACAAAGTTTGTTCTCAGGGTTAGAGACATCATTTGGGGGTTTATTATTACTCATATAGTGTTAAGGGTCGGGGTAAAATTATGTAGAAATTATGTTGTCCCAGAGATCTCCTAAAACAAAGGGGGAAAATTGAATGAAATAATACATACATTAGTGTAAACTTACTCACACTAATAATATTCATAGTGAGTAATAAAGGGAATATTTGTGGGCAATTATTTATGGACAATTTACATTGATATAGATTCTTGTATATTGATACAAGTTCAAATTATAATTGTTATTTTGAATATGCTCTTAATTGTTTTTATAATATTTATAGACCTATACAAAGTTATTTTATCAAATTGTATGCATGCATGTTTTGACCTCTGATTAAGATATTTTATATATTAATACATTATATTTCTACCTCTGATCAAGATTAGTATAGACTGTTTACATTTTGAGGTCATTGTTCTTAATTACTTCACAGTTGTTTAAAGATTGTTTAATATTCTGATATAAAGTCTTAATCCTTAAATTATATGGGTATTAAGTATTATAAGTCAATAGTTATTCATGTTTATTATGCTTATAATAAGAATAATCAGGTTCTTTAGATATATAGAGATTACATTTTGCTTAGATAGGCAACCTTCAACTACTTCAAAGATCTGTAGAATATTGCATTTAAATAACTTAGGGTTCTGTTGACATGAGACAGGATTGCTCGTAACAGCACCTATCTATTCCCAAGAGATTGTTGAGCACTAAAGACACTCATTTGGAACTTGTTTTCTTCTTGGCATAACTGACCTTTGGGCAAGGAACTGCCTATGCCTCAACCACTGACAAAGTGCATGCTGTCTGGACTGGACAAACAGAATTTAAAAAGAATATGATTATATGATTTTGAAAATTTTTTCCTGCCTCTAAAAATGGTCTGTCAGTTACTCTTGCCTTAGCCAACATTGGTTGCTTCAACATTGCAAATGAGACTTTGGGTGATTGCCCAGGTAGCTAGTTGTCTCTTTCATCTACTACACATTTCAGAAGGTGCTTAATTGTACTTCCTACATAATCAAGTAATAATATCTCCTTTCTCAGGCCTTTAATGGGATTGAAGATTAGATAGTCATAATTATCTTTCTCTTTTGATATAGTCAAGCCATTTATATCATAAGACTTAGACTTTTTAGGATAAAATGATTATTAAAACATTTAACATGGACTCTTTGTTTAATATTATTTAAGCTGATTTTAATTCTAATTTTATACTTAATATCTGGTCTTGTGTATATAGTTTTGTATTGGGTTTGGAGCTCTCTTATTTAGACAAAAGAGAAAGGTGATGGGAAACCTCCTCTAGCCAATGGTCTTTAAGAGGTTGAACCAGGTGGGGGCATGACTTTTGGGTTCCCAAATGCCAGTGTCCTGCCCAGTTCACTCTTTTTCTTGTTTTTGAGCTCCACACCTTGAAGTTGGACCCCTGTTTATCTTCTGTGAGTTTTCCCCCTCAATGAAGAAAGGCCTTTGAATATACCACTTTGGAGTCATGTTGGAATTATTTGACTCTCGTTTCCTCCCTTTTTACATGTTCAACTTCAAACAATGTTGTTCATTTGTTTAAATAATATAGCTGTATGTTATTAGTTATATTTTGGATTTGACATCTTTATATACTGATTAAATTTTATGAGGTATTTATTCTGTCTAGATGTGATTATCTAGGAACCATTACCTAAAAGTAAAGTGAAGAAATATTTTCTCTTTTATGTGGACATCACATAATACATTTCAAAATATTTTTTCATATTCACTAGCTCTTTAATTAGTAGTCATTATAATTAATATTAATTTTAACATAATATTCTATTAATTTTTAAAAAAATTCCACACATGCATAGAGAATTCAGGGATTTTGGTTTAAGCACTGTACCTCCAGGTATCCACTTGTGGCTGGATAACTGGATAGTAATAATGTTAAGATAGTTAATATCAATAAGATGTCCACACTTTCATTTTAAATCCAGTTTGTAAAATTGTTTGTTTTGCTAAGCTTCTCTAGTTTATCTGTGGTTTGTAAAACACTTCTGTTGCCTAGCAGTCAAGAGAAATGTACAGACTGTGTATTAGCACAACTTGTTTATTCTTTCATTTCAAAAATAAACTTTTGCTGCTCTTGCCAACCACCCTAAATGGAATCTATCCCACCTTACCAGAAATATGTCACGTTTTTCTGTAGCCAGAGCCAAAGGTGAAACTGAAGGAACAAAATGGAAAAGTACCCAGGCATGAAGTCTATGCATTTCCAATAGCAGCTGCTGGTGTAAGCAGTTCTTGACATGTAATCATTTTTAGTTGATTTTTAGTACAATAACATTTCTTTTTAAAGATAATTATGTCTACTTTTGTGATTTTTTATAAGGATTTACTCAATTTCTAGTTTCATTGCCATGCATTCAAAAGAAGACTAAAACGTGGAAATATCTTCATGATATAAGACATAATAAGGTATTTTAAATATCAAGAAATACTAATTATAGGTCATGTGATACAAATTGGACTATTTTAAGTTTAGTAACTTTGGCATGTTTATAGGTTTCATCTGGAGAATGAAAACAGAGGAAATATGTGCAGCATATGCAACCAAGGATTTATGTTCACATGACTGTAGTGTAAGATGACCCACCAGAGGAAAAGCGGTAGCACCACAACCTCACTCAAGGGTTTCCTCTTCAAAGCAATAACAATAGATATATAGGGTATTAACTTTTCTTGTCTTTCAGTGCTGCGGGAGCACCTTCCACTCCTTCAGCCAATAGCCACTAAAATACCAGCCCACTGGGGTGTGGTGTATTTCTCTTTAAAAAAGAGCAGCAAGTCTGAGCTCGCTCTCGCTCTCTTGGTTCCAGAGCTTGGTTCCAGCTCCCGCTCTAGCAAATGGGCTCCTTTCCTGGTGGTTTGTGTTTTGTAAGTTTTACCCCCCAAATAAATACCCCCTTTAAAACCTAACTGGTGTGGGATTGTTTCACTCATTATATGGCGCCCAGCGTGGTAATGAACTCCACGTAAAACCTGAGAGGGCTTAAAAAAAGGGAAAGTGAGTTTAACACAGGTTTTTTGCTGTTTGCTAGGATGTGCCACAGAGAGATTTCCTGTTTCAGCAATAGCGGTAGAAAAAAAAGCTGCACTATTTTAAAACGAGGCTTCCTGGGACCTGCCGCTGGGGCAAACTCCAGCTTTGGAGCATTTCTGGGCCTAGACTTTTGTGTGCTTACTCGGGGTCGAGAATAAAGTAGCTAAGACCATGCCCATGGCTTGGTTCTTCCTGCCTGAGTAAGCAGTGCGATCAGGTCTACCAGAAAGTGGCGGTTTTGAAACACCAGTTTCTGAGCTGTGCTGCCATCTCAGTCTCTGTCTGACTCCTGCAAGAGACAGATCTTTAGAATGGAGCATTTGGAGTAAAGCACTAAGATTTGTTTGACGGCAACTAGACTCGCTGTGTGCCTAAAAGGGGGTCATTGCGTGCTGCGGCTCAGAGGCACAAGTGCCTCCGCCATGCTAGCAGTGCAATGTGCAAGGCTCAGAGGCACGAGCAGCTCCGCCATGTTGGGATGGGCGGGACAAGCAGGCAGTACCTGTTTTTGACCTAGGAATGTCACAGTTTAGATTCTTAAGTGCATATTGATTTAAAAATGCAAAACAAAAATGCTCCTGGATAGTAAAAAAATTACAGATTCACAATAGGTCAGATTCAGACATAAAAGACCTCTAAATGGGTCATACTGTTACATAGAGTTAGACATACTTAGGCTTGGGAGAGAGAAGAAAAAGAACATAGAGAATAAAGTTAATGCCTTAATAAAGGGTAAAGTCTTTAAAGAGGCAGAATAAAGTAAAGTGATAGAATAAAAATAAGCCATGTAAAAATGGAAAATTCACAGAGAGTCTGGATTATGTATTGTGTTTTCTTTAAAATTTTTAACTGTGAAGGAGCTAAGTACAGAGAGACATTTCATTATATGAGCTGCCAAGCTAAACCAGAATGGATATCATAAGGGTATTATGACTTCAGAATTTGGATCTAAGGATATGATACTTTGGAAAAGAGATTCTTCTTTTGTTTTCACAGAGAATGAGACACTGTGGATTGCTTCTATCCCAATATGGTAAGATAGACTACGCCCTCCTGAAAGATCACCATGAACACCCTCAAAAAATTACTTCATTCAAGTGCCAACTGAGATAAACCTAGCACACAGGTTTTATGTGAAAGACCTAATTAACAGTGCCCCTATACAACAGGAAGAAGTTTGGACAGAAAATAACTATGTCCATATTTCCAAATATTGTTTATAAATGTTCTTTTACATTTAAAGGGGAAGTATGATATAGATATGAATAATTTACATCGATATGGATTTTAAGGTCAATTTTGTTATATGTATATGTATTTCTGATCTTGATTAAGGTATTGTGTTTGTGTAGCTCATTTAAAAATGTAATGAATCAGGAACCCTGAAAGACCATCTCAGCTTTAGGCAAGTTCAACAGTCCTCTCTCTGTGGATTCTTTGTGTCCAATTCATGCAACAGGTACAAAAGAACTTTGGGTGACTGTCCAGGCAAGCGAGATGTCTCTGCCATTTCTAGAGTTTTGGAAGTTGCTTATTTCTTGTTTAATTAGGTAATATTATATCCTTCTGGAGTCTTTGATGGAGTTGAAGAATAAATAGATAGTTATAGTTATAGATTTCCTTAATTATGATAAAAGATAAAATAGGTATAGGTATTGTAACTATAATTCTTGCTTTATAACTGTTTTGCTATATATAATTTTACTATGTTAAAATGAAAGTCTTTCTTTTTTGTTTAAACAGAAAAAGGGGAAATGATGTAGGTGGGTCTTTTGTATTTCTGTTGTTTTCATTGGTTAATTACTAAAGAAATTGCTTGGCCTGATAGGTCAGAACATAGGTGGGTGGAGTAGACAGAACAGAATGCTGGGAAGAAGGCAATGAGGCAGACACCATGCAGCCAGCTGCCAAGTCAGACATGCTGAATCTTTCCCGGTAAGCCATGATCTCGTGGTGACATACAGATTATTAGAAATGGGTTGAATCAGTATATGAAAGTTAGCCAATAAGGGGCTGGATTCAATGGACCAGGCAGTGTTTAAAAGAATAAAGTTTTCATGTAATTATTTGGGGGATAAGCTAGCCGGGATCTAACTGAGAACGCAGACCGCTGCTCCTTCTACATTTCAGAAAAAAATAATATTGTGAAAACATAAATTTTCACTGATTCACTCGTCTCATGAAAAATAAACTCAACACAAAAACATATATACCTAGGTGATAGAAAGTATAGAAAGATAGACAAAAAGGCAGACAGGTGGAAAGATGGCAGAGATAAGAGATTAGATATAGAGAGGCAGATGAGGGAGAGATGGGAGGTGAGAGAGACAGGGAAGAGAGAGAGAGAAAGAAGACATAAAGACAGAGAGAAAAAGATAGAAAGGGTGTTTTAAGGAATTGGTTCAGATATGTAATTATGGATGCTGATATACTGAACATTTTCAAGATATAAGCATGGACTGAAGACAAAATGAAGAATGACATAAAAGTTGAAGTTACAAAAAGTCCAAAAGACCTTCTCTGGTGTGATTCTTTATTAGGAGGTCAGCTTCTTTTTGTTTCTGTTGTTTCACCTGTTTTATTTTGTTTTTCCTTGTTTGGTCTATCTTGCTCATATAACTCACTGTGTCCTGATATCTTACTCAAAGCCCACTAATGGAAATGTCCAAATCATCAAAACAAACGCCCTGAAATATGCATGATTAAAATGCATCAAAACATCTGAAAAACAGATGCTAGCCAAGGTCACATTGACAATGAACCATAATAACAAGGAGCTGATAAGTGTCACAATTGAAAGCTGGGTTATGAGAGGTTTCTATCAAGAGGAGAAATTATGGTAGGTTTTTAAGGATGGACATCAACGTATCTCTTTCTGTATGCAGACTCTTAAAGCGGAACACGGTGAATTAGGATCACTGTGGACAAGACAGACTATTCTTAGTAAACCATAGTACATGAGTGGTGTGTTTGCTATAGCAGATGGTTCTTAATACACGTGGCAGCCAACCATCTGCACTAGAGCTCTTACTTTCTATCAGTATGAATTGCTATATTTCATTTATTATATATATATTGTTGAAAATATATATTCAACAATATATTTTTGTTTGATATACCATAATTATTTCTTTTTTGCACATTTTCAGTATATTTTTTCAGATAGATTTGATCTATTGCATTCATTGAATGCAAGAATGTGGAATCTACAGATCTATAAATTCAACTATAAATGACTTGTGAATTTTGATCAAAGTATTTCTCCCTTTTTTGTTTTGTATTTTTTAAAAAAAATTATAAGACAAACTTTTCTCATTTTGCATACCAATGCCCCAACTCCCCTTTATCCTCAGTGGCTTTCTGGGACACAGACAGGACCAACACAGAGCTTACCAAGAGGTGAGTGACTAGCCCTTCAGCTGGACAATTCACTCTCTAGGCTGTAGGCCCAGCTATAAAATCCCGGTCCCTCCCCTACCAGAATGCTGCTGTACTAGCCAGCCAGAAGGCAAACCTCCTGCATGTAGGCTCCCTCAACATCACAGCATGGACCCTGCAATCCACAAGTCACAGTCAGACCCCAAACCCACCCATCCCTGTAACCTCAGCTCTCTGGAACACAGACTAGACTGCACAGAGCAGACCAAGAGATGAGCAAACAGGCTCTAAGCTGGAATATTCCCCAGAATTATTTTCTAAGCAGGATAATATCTAACAAAGAAACTCACTTTATAAAGGAGTATAACCATCAATTATTTGAAGGTTTTTTTCAGTCTCCTTATCCCAAATGATATAACCTAGACGACTGCCAGAGTGTGAAAGCCTACTTATGATGCCCTTCTGGAATTGCCACCATGGGACTCAGAGTGCATTCACTTATGTGAGTGCTTGCTGTATGAAGAGGAAGGGTTTTAATCATTTTCTTATTGAATTATTTAATAACAAAAGTAATATGAACAAATTCTACCTTACAAATCACTGGACTTGATTTTCTATCTTGATTACTTATTAATAGATAGAGCTTATTTTATTTCAATAAATAAGCTTTTATCTCACCCCTTCTCTGCTCTCCAACCTCTTCAAAGAGAAGCTTGGCATTCTCTTCTCAGTGACATTTTTTTTCCAAAAGGCTTATGGTCAGAGTTTCCTAAGGAGAGGCATTTATATGAGTCAGGAAAATTTCTGGCTTCATGGAGGTCACTGTCCCCTGAAGACAGTGCACACAGATGTGAGAGGAAGGCAGCTGTCTTCACTGAGGCCAATGTCCTCTGGAGAAAGGTACACACAGATGTGGGAACAGATGTGAGAATCTGCGACATTTCCATATTACTTTTAATAACCAAAGCTGCAAAAGTAGAAATTATATGATATGATATGATATGGAACACTTTTCTCAATAACAGAACTACTCAGTATAAAAAGTTAATGAAAATGATACTTTTTAAAAAATCTTATGCACTTAAAAAGGTGACAGGAGAAATTTTAACTTAAAAATATTAAACAGTTTCTGAGAATTTTACTCAGGATCTACAGTTATATAACTACTCATCATTATTCAGACTGGTTTTTAGCATGTGTCTTATCTTCAACCTACTGTTAAGTTAGGTGGTTTTATCAGCTGCTGAGTGACAAAATGTGAAAATTCATATTGCACAGGACACTTCACGTGCACAGGATCTAAGATGACTGGTTCCAACACTTGAAAGATGAAGTCTCACCCATAGAAAGGTTTTCTTCTCAGGGACTCAGGTTATTTTTCCATTTCAGGCCTTTATTTCTGATTAAAATTATGTGATTGCAAGATCTAAATGTTTCATTTAAGAAGCATCACTGCATTTAAGCACAATTATATGTGTGTGTATCTCCTACAAACACACATACACACACACACACACACAGAAAGAGAGAGAGACAGACAGGGGGGGGTATGTATCCTACACATAAAAGTCCATATTTTTTTAATCTAAAAGAGTAGTAAACGAATTTATGTATGGTATAATTATATGCCTGAAATAAGAGAATTACAGCATAAAGAGATGAACAAAGTAACTTTAGAATGGAAGTTTTGGAAAAAATTATACAAAGCAGAAAACATTCATCAAATCTCAAAGTATGGTTGCATAAACAAGAGATGCATAGTTTTAATGTCAGTTAACATACCAATATGGTAAAGGAAATTTCACAGAGCCCTATTTGAAGCCCTATGGGTAATTGATGGCTGCTGAGAAGAGGAAACTAGTTTTCTCTAGAGAAAGGTTCTCTTCTATCTTATCAAATCCCAAGAGTCATTCCTAAACACATATACATATAAGCAACAGTAAATGGACTACATAGGATGTTTGTGTGTGGGATATGTACTGTGCTGTGTGTGTGTGTGTGTGTGTGTGTGTGTGTGTGTGTGTGTGTGTGTGTGTGGTGTAAAAATAATCATTAAAGGAGAAAACATGACCTTGAGAGCAAGCTAGTGGGTACCTCAAAGAAGTTGGAGGGGAAGTAAAAGAAAGGTGAAAATGCTGCTAACATTGGTGCTAATATTCCTAGAATATGAAAGTCTCAAACAATAAAAGAAAATTTAATTAAAAAGGAAATACTATAAGAAGTAATCGACATTGCAGAGAAACTATTCGCCCATCATAACAGTATTCTTGGATGCTTGAACTCACGGTGGCTGTAACAATATGAACAAGAACTACATGAGATCCAATCAGCTAAAGTCACAGCACAGATGAGCAGGATTCCTGAAGTTTCACTCCTGTGTGAGATGTTACTGGTAACTGCTAGCAGCTGTTTGAACAAGAAGAGGATTACTTCATTAGAAACTCCCCATGCTTCAGTGCGTGGTCTTACTCCCACGCACCTGCTGCCAGCACTGAATTGGAATAGTGACTATTCAAACAGAGCACATAAACTTTAGAGGGAACTTAGAGGGAGGATGAGGTTGAATTAGAGGATAGATTGGCAAGTGGGTTTGACCAAAAGCTTTATATACATATAGGAATTTCTCAACAAAATACATAGTGACAAAGTGGATAATAATTTAAACTATAGTAATTCCTCTATTTGCAAGCAGGGAAATAATTTATTACATACTAAGATTTACCCAAAATTAAAGTGAACAAGAATCAAAATATTAATGTTGCTATCCTATATATTAAATATAAAGTTATACTAGATGCACTTAGCATTTAATTGATGAATGGACAAGTTTAGAAGAAATATGACGAAAAGCATCAGGGATGCAAATGATTTTGATTTCCAACTAAAACTGTCCTGGAATTTTTCAAAATCATTAATGTTATTGATTACAACACAATGATTTGAAATAATTTTCACTAGCTAAATATTTTTTGGTATATTTAAATTTGTGCATTACGTTCTGACATGTATTCATTTATTTTATTAATTTGTAATAAGTATACTGTACTTACATCATTTTTATTTCTTATCTCTCACCTCTAACTCCTTCTGTTTCTGCCAAACTCTCTCTTAACTTAATACATTCTTATTATCTATTGTTTCATATATATATGTATATATGTGTGTGTGTATGTGTATATATATATACACATACACACACACATATATGAGTCTATTTAGTCTGTCTCACAAATGTACATGTGTTTAGGAATAACCATTTTCAATTGGAAAACCTATCAAGGGGTTCATCTCTGGAAATAAAAGAAAACCTTCTCCTATCAGCCATTAATAGTCTGTAGCTCTTTATCTAGCCATGGGGATTTGACAGATTAGTTTTGTCCACATTGGAACGTCAACCAGTACTGTCACTGTGTAGGTCTTAGGTCTTGTTTAGACAGCCATAGTGTTAAGATTTCTTGGATGTTACTTCCTGTCATATACAGAAATCATTCACTTAGAAGGTGCCCTGGTTTCCTGATTTTATCTTTCATCCCTTCTCTTCCACTCTGCTCCCCGACCTTAGATATAGAAGTTCTGTTGCATAAGTATCATGGGGAAAGGAACCCCAAAATTCTCTGAATTTTGACAAGTTGTGGATTTCTGTGATCATGTCTGTCTTCATTGATAAGAGGTTTAATGATGGGAAAAGGCATGCTTATCTGTGGATATAAAGTTAGGGATTTAGAGTGTACATGCAAGTTAAACTTGTTTATCAATATGGCAACAGTAAAGTCTTCTCTAGAGACCATTGCATCCATCAGCTACAGGTAGCTACAGTAGAGTCACAGTACCAGGCACAGATATGTCCAATTTAGTGGGCCTTAAGTACAATCAAATGACTAGTGGATAACTGTGTGCACTTTTGGGATTTTCTTGCCATGCTGATCATTTTGTTGATGTGGATAGGCTTTCTATGGAACCACAAAAGCTCTTGCATAGCCAAGGCAATCTTGAACAAAAAGGAAAAAAGCCAGAGGGATTATCAGGCCAGACTTAAAGCTGTATTACAGCACCATAGGATTAAAAACTGTTACATATAATTATGAATTCTTATGCCTAATCCACCCTCATACTCACTGTTAACTGTTGATCCTCTTCTGAATTTATTAGGTGTATAAATAGAAAACTTTAATATTTAAATGACATGTAGACATTATCATAGTACATTTTAATTCAAATATCTGACACAAAAATAACTCCAAAAATTTAGTTTAAATGTTTGACACAAGAAGCAGTAAAAAATTGAACACATTCATGGCATTGTACCAATACAAGGAATATAAAACTCTGACAAGTGTTAGTCAGAATTAAAGTCAGTGAATAGCATCCCGTAATAGAAAGGAATAGAACATATTCTATTTTCAATAATCAGGAAAAAGAAAAGGACAATATTGCCCAGTAAAGGACATATTTGCTAAATATCTACAATAGTATTTTAATAACATTATTTAATTCATTATATACTTTCTAATTTAAACATATATACACATATATTTATCTATAATTTTTAAATATCAAGTAATTTTAAAAAGATCATATTATATTAGTTGAAGAACAGGTAGAAATATGAAATAAATTAAAGAAAAATAGACTCATAATGCTGTACAAAGACCAATGAATTATGAATGGTGATTCATAATCACTGATATTTGGATATCCGAACAGAATAGCAGTTTTTAAGCAGTGAGCTAAGAAGCCACATCTGAGCAGTACACACAAACGCACACGCACACGCACACACATGCACGCGCACACACAAAATACCTGTATATGAAATAATAAAACAAGCCAATTTGTACAAACCATTCAAACTTAGCTCCATTGTCCATAAAGTAACACTAGACCAAGTATATAAGCAACAGGGATTTGAAAGTGTGTCCATTTTCTAGGAGGTCATGGGCACAACTAAAAATCAAGACTTATGATAGTACGGCAAGTGGAAATTCAAGAATATTTCTAAGTTCTAATGTTCCCTACTCTCTCTCTCTCTCTCTCTCCCTCCCTCCCTCCCTCTCCCCCGCTTCTCTCTCTCTTTCTTTCTCTCTCATAAATAATAAGACGCTTATAGAGAGAAGGAAGTGGATTTGATTTAATGTAACATTGAGATGCAATTAAGTATCTTAATTAGTATAATAATATCAAAGAGGAGAATCAAAGAGTAACAACAACAATTATAATTTGCTTAGGACATGTTATGTGAGAGGTCAGCTAATAGAATTATATCTTCTGTTTTTCAAAAAGAGAATTAGACAAAAGACTGTGTATCATTTTCAAGCCATTACAAAACTTTATGGAATAGAAAGGCATAGCTCTGCATAACAATGCATATGTGGATGTGCACTGAAGCGAAAATATAGCCATGGTTAGGCAAGGATTAGGATGAGCTCTTCCATTTTCTTCCAGTAATTAGTATTTAATCTTTGTAATTTCAATGAAATTCTCAAGCCAATTCTTTTGGAATCAGGAGCCTCTATCTCAGTCAAAAATGCATAATGCTTTGTTGCCATAAATAGGTTTGTTTATTACTGCATAATGCCAGCATTATTAATAGCTTTGGCCTTTGTGGATCATTCTACATTTATCACACTCTACAAGTGTCTAAGACTGACAGCCTTTTCCCTATGCTAACTGTAAGATACTAATATCAAAGGCACAGGCTACAGAAACTTCAGGATCATTCCCTGGGGCTTAGCTATTATTGTTGAAGAAAAAACAAAGCCAAAAACGAAAATGAAAACACCACAGCATCCAATTCAAAGGAAATAAGAAATCCAAACTGTGAGCCAAACATGAGCGACCATAGAGTGCAAACAGACTCAGGTTAAAACACATAATATGTTCCAGTGTGGAAAGGTTTTCATGAAACTTTTATTTTTGTAATCAAAAGGAAGTCATAAACCAGGGAAATTTTCAAATACATTGGTAGAAACAACAGGTAGTTGGGAGACAAAACTGCGGAAATCTCCCTGAAGATTTCAGGTTCTCTCTGTTGGCTGTGTGCATGCTTCTTTGGGGTGAAGGTAGTGTTCTAGTAGGATAACACTCTATCTGATAGATACGGATGTGGTCACTGAGTGACTAATATAACAAAGAGAACTCCAGATTATTTGGCAGTGTCTACAATATTCTGAGACTTCACAAATTTCTCATAAGACCATCAACCATGTAGATCTTTTAAATTAACTAAATCATTTATTTATTTCTACAGTGCTGGTGTTATGTCTGCATGTTTGTCTGTGCACCATATGCACACAGTTTCTGTGGAGACTCAAAGAGGTGGTAGGATCTATGTCCTGGGTCTGGAGTTGGAGAAGGTTGCTAATAACTAGGGGGCTTAAAGGAATCAAATCCAAGTCCCCAGGAAGAACATCAAGGGTTCTTAACCACTGAATTATCTCTCCAGCTCTCAGAATTATAGACTTTTTTTAAAGCAAGTAATTTTTCTTCTTAGAACTCAGATCACATTATCTATTGATTTGTTTGTTTACTTATTTTTATTGTTAGTCTCTGAAAAGTTTCAGATAACAACATGAAGTTTCCAGTCTAAGGTGCCTGGCATTGAAGGAGGAACAAGGAAGAAAAGGATCAAGAGTAGAATCTGAAAAATGCAAATGAATTTTTTTCTAAGTCTCCAAAACTGAAAACAACCTGTTGATATAGTTATTTTCACCCAAATGAGACCTCTACTAGACTTCTGATTTACATATAAGTGGATTATTATTTTGGTTTACTTATATATAGCTTTAATTTTTATGTATGTATATGTGTATAAACCCTATCTCTCTCTCTCTCTCTCTCTCTCTCTCTCTCTCTCTCACTCTCTCGTGTGTGTATGTGTGTGTGTGTGTGTGTGTGTGTGTGTGTGACATTCTGTGCTATGCCAGTGGAGACCAGAAGAAAACACAGGATTCCCTATGGGTAGAGTCATAGGAGGTTGTGAACTACCATATAGGTTTAGGAACTGAATTTTGATCTTCTAGAAGAACAGCTAACTTTATTAACTGCCAAAGCTGCTGGATTTGTAAAGGTAAGTGACAGTAGTAACAGAGAATTTAGTATCAACTTAACCCAAAAAGGTAATAAAAGTAGTAGACAATCTGGAGAAAATTATTAGTTAACATGAAATGTGATCTTTTGATTTTCCAACTCACTGGAATATGTCATAAATTTACAATAGCATATTAATCATAGCCAATAAAATAACAATTGACTACAAAACCTCAAAAACATGTAACAGACAAAAGAAGTTTTATAAAATATTATATATGCTATGTGTGGGTCATGGGTGTGTCACAAGCTTGTATCATGGACCATCGAATCTTCCTGTTCAGGGAACTAGGAGAACGTCAGCTTTTCCATAGAACATACACATTTACATGGCTAGAAAATTACCTTGTTGTATTAGACATGTACTCAACCAAATGCAACTGATGAAGATTACATTTATGTACATGAATAGAGCAAGTCACTTTTTTTCTGTGTTCAGTTGAATATGTTAAGTGGGATCTCCCTAGATCTTCTCAACAATAAATACTAAGATTACGAGACTAGTAGAATGACAGAAAAAAAAATCATTGCTTTGTTTAAGAAAATGGTTGATGTTCAATAACTCCCCCTGCATGAGCATTCTGACCAATACACAAGAAAAATGATAGCTGATCACTAAAATATGATTAAAAACCACAGAATAAACGTAATTATTCTGATTTACATTTGTTTCATATTGTAAGTCTACAAAAGAACCACAATAAGTCTGGAAACTGGCATGTTATTCTTTTTTGAAATGAGGTATTGCTTGAATCACATGCTTTTCAATGCCTCCATACTTTTAACTGCCTGAGTAATCCACTACTAAGAGTCATAAGGAAGGAAATGGCAGTTCTTAGGGAGTTATATGCATCATACTCATGGATCACAGTGACACGACATCACCACTGCTGTCATGACTACTTTTCATGACAATCCCTTCACCCTGTCTGGAACAATGCTATGAAGACTATTTGTTGGTTTAAGCATCCTTCATATTTTACTTCCTCATTCAGTTGGAAGTCTTGAAAATCGAGGAAAATTACAGGAAAACTGGAGAAGGTGAATGGGAAGTTACATATGGTAATGAGATCTCACTTCACAGCCATAAAACTGAGATCCAATTTCTAAGCATCTTCTCAAGCCTGAGGATGCAATGTATAGTGCACACTCTGATGATGATGCCAAGTCAATTCAGTGGGACAAAAGGTAAGATGCTCTGGAGGCACTGTCATTCTGCAGTCATAAATCAAGATAATGCAGCTGTCTTGATGTGATAGAGGGAAGAATGAGGCTGCCAACCTAGTATGCCACAGATTAATAGGATCATATTGTTGAGTCAAATGTAAATTGGCATAGAATTCATCTAAAAACAATTGAAAGGCAATCCTGACAGCTTAAGGGATGTTAGTCATGGGTGTGATTCTGCAAAGGGGCAATGTAGACATCTCCGTTCTAGAAGTAGAAAATTTTCTGTTAAGTGAACAGTTTCATTACACTGGGATGAAGCTGTCTTTAGAGAGAGAAGCCTTTTGAAATGTGTGTGGATCTCCAGGTGTCATCTTTAATATATCTATGCAGTCTGTGTCTGGAAGAACTGAGATCTGAGGATGGGAATGAATGGGGCAGGATATAGTCTAATGCTGCAGACAACCTTACTGCTGTTTCAGTGTAATCTTATACACAAATGTAACAAAGAAAGCAGTGATACAAAGAAGATTACTGGAGTTCAGAAAACATGATTTTTTAAAAAAAATCAGAAAACATGTAATTAATGTAAGTACATATTAAATATTAACAGAGCAGCTCTTTCCCAGAACTTTCTCAGGACAGACCAGTTTAAACCCAGTGCCTGGCACATAAATAGACTATATCAGCGAAATCACAAAAACAAGGCAGAGGGCCATATTCAGAGTCAGAACACACTGAGGACTGCACTCAAAACATCCTTTCAACCCGATGGGGTTCTTAAACTACGTTCCAACATCCAACAAGAATAAGCATATCTTATGAATCGAATGCAAATATTTGATGCAGGAAGAACGAAATCATAACCAAAAACAATCAAGGGGAACAAATGTACATGAGGTAAAGACCCTCTGCCTTTTTTCCTAGAGCCTTTGTCACGGTTCCCCAAAGCAATGTTCATCATGCATTCTTCTTTTTTTATTATTATTTTTTTAAAAAACAAACTATTGTTTTTCATTATACATACCAATACAAGTTCCCACTCACTCCCCTCTGCCCAATCCCTCTACATATCCTCCCACCACACCCATATCCAAACTTCAGAGGAGATAAAGCACATTGATTTGGGGGAAGGTACAAGGCCTTCCCTACTATATATATACTAAGCAAGGTATCATCCAAAGAGAATAGGTTCCTAAAAAAGCCAGTATATGCAGTATGGATAAAACCTGGTGCCACTGTCAGTGGTCTCCTAGTCTGCCCTATCAACTGATATGTATGATAGCCATGCAACTATCAACCACATTCAGAGGGACTAGTTTGGTCCTATGCTTGTTCCTTCCCAATCTGGCTGTAGTTGGCTTGCTCCAATAAGCTCAGGTATACTATTTCAGTGGGTGTACCCATCATGATCTCGATCCTTTTACTCATATTCTCATTCCTCCCACTCTTCAGTTGCACTTTGAGAGCTCAGTTCAGTGCTCTGATGTGGGTCTCTGCCACTGCTTCCATCAGTTGCTAAATGAAGGTTCAATGGTAATTTTCAAGATATTCATCAGTCTGAATACAGGCTAAGTCAAGATCGGAGCCTTTATGTATTGCTTAGGGTCTTAGCTAGGGTCATCCTTGTGGATTCCTGGGAATTTCTCTAAAGTCAGTTTCCTTGTTAACCCTATAATGGCTCCCTCAATCAAGATATCTCTTTCCTTGCTCTCATCACAGTCTTTTCGCCTTCTCAACTATCCACTTCCCTCAAGTTCTCCTCACCCCACCCCTTCTCCTCTCCTCTTCCCCTTCCACCCTCCCTTCTCCACCCACCCCCATGCTTCCAATTTTGTCAGGGGTTCTTATCTGTTTCCACTTTTCATGTGGATCTATATATGGTTTTTAAGGGTTTATTTTATTAGCTTCTCTAGGGTCATGAACTATAGCTCAATATCCTTTGTTTATAGCTAGTATCCACTGATGAGTTTGTACATACCATACTCATCTTTTTGTGTCTGAGTTACTACAAACAGGATAGTGTTTTCTAATTCCATCTATCTGCATGCAAAATTCAAGAAGTCATTGTTTTTTACTGCTGAGTAGTATTCTAATATGTAAATGTGCCACATTTTTTTATCCATTCTTTAGTTGAGGAACATCTGGGTTGTTTCCAGTTTCTGGCAATTACAAATAATGCTGCTATGAACATAGTTGAACAAATGCCTTTGTAGTATGATTGATCATGATTTGAGTATATTCCCAAGAGTGGTATTGCTGGATCCTGAGGTAGGTTGAGTCTTAATTTTCTGAGAAACCACCATACTGATTTCCAAAGTGGTTGTACATGTTTGGCTTTTCCACCATCAATGGATGAGTGTTCCCTTACTCCACATCCTCTGAGCATAAGCTATCATTGGTGTTTTTTATCCTAGCCATTCTGAAGGTGTAACATGGTATCTCAGAGTTGTTTTGATTTGTCAATCCCTGATGTCTAAGAATGTTGAACATTTCCTTAAGTATCTTTTGGCCATATGAGATTCTTCTCTTGAGAATTCTCTGTTTAGTTCTGTACCCCAGTTTTCAATTGTGCTATTTAAAATTTTGATGTCTAATTTCCTGAGTTCTTTATGTATTTTGGAGATCAGTCCTTTGTCTGATGTGGGGTTGATGAAGATCTTTTCCTATTCAGTAGGCTGCCTTTTTGTCTTTTGACTGTGTCTTTTGCTTTATTCAAGCTTCTCAGTTTCCAGAAGTTCCATTTTATTTATTTTTTTTTATTGAGCTCTACATTTTTCTCTGCTCCCCTCCTTACCTCTCCCCTCTCCTTCAACTCTCTCCCAATGTCCCATGTTTCCAATTTACTCAGGAGATATTATCTTTTTCTATGTCTCTCTTTAGGTCCTGAATGTTGCCAAGGTTCTCTGGGATTTTGATATGTGGGCTGGTTTTCTTTGTTTGGAAGTCCCTTTTTATTTATTTCTGCTCTCAGTGTCTGTGCTACTGTGGTTATATTTAGGAAGTCGTGTCCTGTGCCCATGCATTGAAGATTACTATCAACTTTCTCTTCTATCAGGTTCAGTGTGGCTGTATTTATATCTAAGTCTTTAACCATTTGGACTTGAGTTTTGTGCATGGGGATAGATATGAATCTATTTTCGTTTTTTGGCATGTTGAAATCCAGTTATACCAGCTCCATTTGATGAAGATATGTTCTTTTTTCCATTGTATAATTTTAGCTTCTTTATCAAAAATCAGGAGTTCATAGGTGTGTGGAATAATATCTAGGTCTTTGGTTCTTTTCCTTTGCTCAACCTCTCTGTTTTTGTGCCAGTACTGAGCTGTTTTCATTATTGTAGCTCTGTAATAGAGCTCAATGTCAGGGATGGTGATGCCTCCTGAAGTTTCTTTATTGTATAAAATTGTTTTGGCTATCAAGCATCATTCTTAAGAGCATGTTCCAATAGCAATATTAAATGTTCAAGATATTCTTCAAAAGTGAACAATATTACAAATGTAATATTACTAAATAAAATCTATGGTAACTCTGTCATCCATCTTCAGATAATCAAGTGTTTAGTAATGATACAGTTCTGAAATACTGAATGTGTCTAGAAAAAAATTCAATTGTATTTGTAGGGACATGACTTTCCAACATATTAGGAATCCAGGAAGGATTTTTTTAGAGAACAAAAAAGCAATATGGTTGAATGAAATGATCAAGAACAACTATTTATATATTTACAGATTGACAGTTCACAAAATAGTTCTTAATATCTAATAGAAATTATTACATGCAGAAATCATAGGTAACACTGTTTAGAAAGTTCTGTGGCTGTGTCTTAAAGAATCAAGTTAAACATACCTATCTATGGAAAAACTGTGGTAAATGTAATCATGATTCTTCACTTTAAAGTGTACGGAACTTACTCTGTCTAAGTAAACAAATACCCCAAATTTAAATTTCTCTCTTTTATACCATCTCTTGTTTTTGCTATGTTTTATATTGCACTATTGATGTTAATATAATATATTGTGGATAAACAAGAAAAGTTTGGTTTAATAGAAATGTCTTAGTGTGTCAAATTGAAAAGAGAAAAACTATCCTTTTCCTTTCCTTTGTTAGCTTGAAACAAGCCAGAGTTCTCAGGGAAGAGGAACCTCTGTTTAGAAAATATCTTAATCAAATTTCCTTAGACTAATGTGGAAAGCGCTTTTTTTTATTAATAACAGATGTGGGAAGGCCCATTACACTGTGGATAGTGCCACTAAAGCAGGTGATCCTAGACTGCATAAGAAAGCAAGCTGAACAAGTAATGTTGAGCAAACAAATGGACATTAATGCATCCATACCATCTGCTTCAGAGTCTGGGTCCAGGTTGCTTTTTTGACTACCTTCCCTGACTTCACACAATAATAAGTAAGAAATGTGATGAGATCTTTCCTCTCTGAGAATTTTTTTCATCATGATCTTTATAGTAACAGAAAGCAAACTAAGACACTACTTAAATCTTTGGATTCAAATGATATCAATGACTGAGCAATTGCGTTGACCAGTTGGCATCTCAATGACTTGAACTTCAGGCAGTTTTTCAGCCACTTTGAATTTTGTCAAAATTCTGCATGAGTTTTACATATTTCTATATTCCAGATAACTATATATATATATGTGTGTGTGTATATATATATGTATATATATATATATATATATATATATATATACACACACACAGATACTGTGTGTTAGAATTAACAAGGGATTCCTGGCATTAGCGTTATGAAAATATTACTTTTATTGAAAAATGATAAAATATTTCTGCGATACTAATTAACATATCATGAGAAATTACAACTTTGTTAGAAAAAAGTTAGTAATGAAGAATTTTATTTTTCTTTAGAAAACCTGTTTTATGCACACACTCATAAACAAAATGTGAAAATGAATTGGAAGATGAGATAAAGTTACAAGTTGACATAAATTTATAAAAACAAACAAAATAAATGTGAATTTAAAATGTTTCAGAAAATCTAATACACCCTATCTAAGTAAAGATGTGATAATTTTTGAACAATATTGGTTTGTACTTCAGCTGATAAATAATATGAATATACTGGTGATTTGATAAAAATAATTCCAACATTTTGGAAATTTTCTACCTTCCAGAAAATGAGCTTTGTTGATCACCACTTTACAAACGATCATATGCCAATGCAAGAAGGAATAATCCTAGGGGAAGCCCAGGGAAGGAGGGAGACCACCCAAATCTACTGTGGTATCATTGACAATAATAAACACTAGTAGTCTTACTGTATTCATGAATGGTCTTCATTTAGGACAGGTTCTAAGCAGAGTAACTTTAGACTAAGGAAGAATTAAAAAGGCAGTATCTATGCTTGGGAAAAAAAAAGCTCGGAAGCTTCATGACAAATGGGGACTTCCATATGCTAAAGGTTCAACAATGAAGAACATGAAGTAATAGCTAAGATATTAGACACCATTTTATTTACACATAAAAGTGTGTGTGTGTGAGTGTGTGTGTGTGTGAGTGTGTGTGTGTGTGTGTGTGTGTAAGTTATTCTTCTGTGAGAGAGAAGAATCTGAAAATTATATTTAGATGGTTTAGCTACAATAAATGAAAATTTCTGTTTCTAATGAGCTTAACTACTTGTAGTGTCCTGGAAATTAGTTGCAACGTTTGAATTGTAAGACTGTACGATTCAAGGTTTTCAGTTATGTATTTGTGGCAATTTTTAAAGTCATAGAACCTTAACCCATGCCCTAAATTCCTTCATATTGTATGTATTTTACATTATCTCTGGACTGGGGGATTCCTTCTTCTTTCCATGAGTTTTTCCTCTTTTTTTCACAATATCAATACTGAATTACCATAAAATTAGGTATTCTGTTTATTTCCAGCTGTGTGTAATCCAATCCTAAACATAACCTCTGGCCATTTAATATTCACTAATGTGTTATAATGTTTGATTGAACAATTCCATTTTGCTTATGAAATGAATCTACTTTTCTGTAGAAATTATGAATATTGTTGACCCATTCAACACAGAACCTATATTTACAAGCATTTGTATATCTCAAAAGTTCAAGAGTTTTCTAATCTAGGAGACTTTATTTTATCATCTGCTTTTCTCTTGACTTCCAACCACGCTGGGCTCAATTACAGTCATCAATGACATATTTAACAGAAAGGTGATTGGAAGACTGTCGTGTAATTTTCTTTTTGCTCTACCTAGCAGGGAGAAGCCTAGGAAAAGGAGATGACTATCTGAATCAAGGAGTGTACTTACTTGAATAATGGGTGCACTGAGGAGGTCTTTGTTCATGAGCATTGTTCCAGTCTCCCAGCTGAAATCCTGTGTTGTTTACTATGAAAGACAGAACTTCCTGCAGGGTTTAGTTCTCAGTATGCTTCTCATGTTTGTTTTCTCATAATTCCCATTGTATCTTTTGCTGTATGCATTGAAAAGCTGAATAAACTGATATTCCTTAGCTTCTCCCAAGACTTAATCTTGTCACAAAGGTTTCTTATTTATTAATACATTTTGATTTAGAACCTTGTGGGAGGCACATGTTAATTTTAGAGTATAATTTAGAGTATAAGTTAGAATGCAGTATGACATATGCTGGGAACATTTAGCTTGTATTATTTCAGTTTATTACAATATTTACACAACACTGTGAGGGAAGCATTAAATTTTTCATTTCTTCATATTTATTTATTTATTTGTGTGCATAAATGGAGAAGGATGGGTTGTTGTAGAGTTAATGTGTGGAGAACGGAGGTTAAATTGCAGGAGTTGGTTCCCTACTCTGCCTTTTGGTTCCTGTTGATTGAACTCAGGTAGACAGGTTCAGTAGAAAGCAGCCATTACATGCTAGTGCACCTGCTGGTCTTTCTTACCCTGCATTGCAAATGATAAGATGTGACTGGAATTACAAGATTGAGCCACCACTTTATACTTGAAAAAATCCACTTCTCTTTCAGGGAGTCAGTAAAGCTATAACCACTTTTCCCCTTTGTAGACTTTCATCATAAAACATTATTAGGAATAATTTTGAAATGCTTTTGAATTATTAAATGGCATATTATTAAAGAACAAATTTTTTAGGATGTCATCAATATAAAAAGCCTCACCTGCCATAAGACCTAGGTCTTCAAAGAATCTTTATTGGGTTTGGAGAGACGTTCAGTGATTAAGAGCATGTATCGATGACCTTAAAGAGGACCCAGTATTGCTCCTTGTCCTCACATTAACAGGTTCACAGCTGCCCATACAACAACTCCAGTGACCCACACTCTTTAAGTTCCTTTGAGGAGAACTGGAGTTTTATTCATTTAACTATACACACATGCACACAGAAACACACACATACAAACACACACACGTAATTAAAACTAAAAAAGTAAATATTTCCAAAAACTAAATATTTGCTAAAATTTTATAGTTTTTGACCTTAATAAAATATTCTATAACTTTTTCTAACATCAATAACTATTTACAAAACCAACAGAGAAAGTACTTGATTTTTATTTTAATTGGTAAATTTTACTGACTCACAAGTCTTAAAATAAAAATTCATTGATCATTACCAGCGCCAATATATTAAATTCTAATAACACACAAATTATTCTCAGATTTTTTAGATTAAACTTTAGTACAAGAGATTATAGATTTTCATTTATTTAAAACTAAAAGCCTTATGTTCATTAACAACAAATTTACATTATTTTCATCTCAATTCTTTGTAATGTTCTTGGAATATATATGTAATGTATATATTTATATTAGCAGTTAGATACAATAAATAAGTAAATAATTATTTATTTATTCTTGACTTTTCTTAGCTGGTTTCATTTATAATTGAACTTACTTGTTTTCTGTCGTCAGTTAAAATTCCCTTTAATTGCACGATGACTGTGGCAGGATAGCAGAGTGTCTCATAAACTAATTAAATGATTAATGAGATATGGTTGAAAGAGCATTTGCTGCTGAAAAACATAATTCAGGAAGAATATAGCCTTCACATGAATTAATCGGCAGTGATATTTCATCAGTGTAAACAATACTTACCAATTATGTAAGAAAAAACTGTTTACTCAACTCAATGCATCTTGTAAAATACATTCCATTATGAAAATTATTCAAGTTCTTATCAAAATGCAAAACTATTAACAACTCTGTCACAAGTAAAAGGGTACCTCTAAACAGATTTATAAACTAAAGCAAAAGCAGGAACTTTTCTAGGTTGATGAATTAATCTTTTGAGAATATAATTACATCATTCCCCCTTCTTTTTCTTCCCTCCAAAGCTTCCCATATTCCTCTCCATGTTTTCTTTCTTTCTCATGGCTTCCTTTTCCATGTCTTGTTTGTGTGTATGTGTTTACATAGTATGTGTATCAGACATACAAGCATATTCTTAAAGATATAAGCACAATCTTCCATTCTGTAAAATTTTGCTTGTATGAATGTTTTAAGACTGTCCATTTATTGTTGGAGAACCAAATGGTGTGCTTATTTCTGGGACTGCTCTTGGCATTCTTTAGTTGCCTACAATTCTGTGTGTACAGCTTGCACCTTGTGGACTTTTCCCTTATCACGACAGCTATTGATTGCTATTGTTCTTGCATTTAATTTGCTCATCAGGAGGGAACTCATACTGCACTATAGTTTTTAAAGTGCATAGAACTTAAATTTTAGTCTAAAAAGTATTAACCCAATTTTTGCTGTTTTATAGCAAATTGAATGAAATTTTAGAGTTAGTGTGAAATATGTAAATTGTGTTTTCTCGCTCACCTCAGATTTATTAGTTATGTGTGCTTTTAAATGTATCAAAAGTTAGGGTTTGTTTGTACCATGGATTGTGTAACCTTTAGGGTAATGGGTTTGAGATGTGACAAATACACAAGAAAAGCGATTTGAAAGAAAGGCAAATTAATTTATACTCAATTTCAGTTTCATTTTCAACTGACTTCAGTACCACCATGAGGACCGGTCAGGCACATCTAGAGTGTGTGGTAAAGAGCCTTTTCACTTCACTGATGCCAGGAAAGAGTGAGAGAAGACAGACAGGGAGGTAAATGACAGAAATTTCATCACATAGATAAGAAGGAGGAGACCAACATAAACGGACTAAAAGACAGAGAAATAGCACATACAGCCTGGGTCCCACCATAACACAATTCCTCCCATTCCTTACCTTGGAAAGGATGCTTCACCTCTTGGCACACTTGTGCATTTCTGAACAAACCCTTTAGCTCATGGCCTTTGGGGAAGAGTTCAGATTTGAATCATAAAACCATGCAAATCATAGGTGAGAATCATCCCATGAGTGTCAGGTGGCCATAAATGGCATCATGAAAAACTTAACAAACAATAAATTTTAAAGTGTAAATTTCATAGCTAATTTAAAATGATGTAATAGAAGCATTAAACAAAAAAATTAATTTTCTCATGAGATCTTCTATTATCAATCGTTTAACTCTCTCTAGAAGACGGAAACTTTATTTTAGTTTTTAGGAACAATTTAATCTTAATACATATTTGTATGTTATGTGAGATGATAAGAAAAAATAGTTATTTTCCAACTCTATGTACAAATAATGTGATGGTAAAAATTATATGTCCATATTAATACATACCAAGAAGGGAATCACATGTTTTGAAACCAAAATAAAAATCTTGAAAACTTCTAATTTGAAAACATTTTTTCTTTATCAAAATAAGAACTTTAAGTGGAAATAGCATCAGTATCAAGTAACATCTAAAACTAGAAAAAAATATGACTCATATCAAACATTAGTTGTAACTTTATTTGAGAATTTTAAGAGTCACATTAACAAGAAATGAAAGTCATTGGTGGGGAAGCAACTTGAGCTGCACAGCTTACTAAGAATGACGTTCCAATCTTTTTTCCTTATTTTGTCTGTTCTGATCTCATGAGGTATTTCTGCATGACCTGAAATAACAACAGAACAAATATGAATGATTCATCTTATACAACAAATGGGTTTTCTTTGTGCTATAGTCAACGCAACTCCTACAGATTCTACTGAATCATTTCAGGAAGATCATGGAATGATTTCATACACCCAATCAATCTGTACCTTATTCAACACTGAGTCACTGGGTACAATGCGTATGAGCCATTAGAATGTGGAGGAGGCAGAGGAGGAAATGATCAAAATGGAGAAGGAACAATGAACTGTACCAGCACTTTGGCTTTGGACTTCTGACTCTTACAATGAAGATAATATATTACTCTTTATTTTTATTGTTAGTAGATTTTTTATTTATCTATTTGTTTACTTCTATTATTATTGGGAATAGATTCTTCTTTCATACAATACATCCTTATCACAGTTTCCCCTTCTTCTGCTTCTCTTAGCACCCCAACACCTCCCCATTCCCCCAGATCCACTCCCCCTCCGTTTCCTTTTAGAAAAGGGCATAATACAGGTACTAGTGATTTATCACATATGCTAAAGAGCTATACCATCTAAATGTATGGACTTACCTGGGTGTGTATCATTCAGAGGAGCTGAAACAAAGACTGAAACTTTCTTCTGTCTTGACATGCAAAGAAAACAGAAAGTCATTTTTCTAGTCAATAGCAACCATATCAGAGACTCCAGAAAAAAGTCAACACACTGGTACCTCCTTAAAAAAATCCAGATAAGATATGTGATAAGGACATTTGTCTGGAGCTAATATAATGAAAGTCCAAGGAAGATTAAGATTATCACGTAAAAAGCATGGAGTTTATACTAGCTTATTCAGATGAGGCTAAATAGAAATTTCAGAAGAAGAATGAAGAGGGGTTGCTCCAAGTTATAAAGTTATATAGCATGCAACTTCTTCCAAAAGATAGCAGAAAATCTCAAAACAAAAATATTAAAATCTCTGGCATCATATTAGAAGACTTAAGTGAAAGAGAATTACTGACTTTCTAATGTTTGAATTCATTTGTACAGACCTACAAAGAATTATCATTTCTTATTAAATTTAAATATACTCAGAATAAAATTAACTTTGATTCTAGTAGGATATGGTTATAATTTACAGTTAAAAGTAAGTCAGAAGATAATAATGGAAAGTCCATTTTTTTCTCATAGAGTTTTTATTTATTTGGAGTTCATTAACATCGTCCGTAGAATGCCCATCATAACCACTATATTTAAAGCACTTTCATTAGTGTTTAAAGTAGAAAGTGCAAATCTAATGAAGCATAACTGAAGAATACTAAAATTATTATGTAAACTCTGTGTAGTAACCCCGAGTACCAAATATGCAAGAACTTATACAGAGATCCACAGACATGGAACTGATAAAATACGTTGTCTTTTTCAAAATAAATATCAATAAATTTCATTAGAAATTAATTTTCATGAGGCCACTGGACTACATACTAGAGTCCACAGCCCAGGAAGCATTAGAGGAGGACAGGTTAGTCCTAGGAACTCCAGGTAGGATGATGTCCACTGCTCATTGCCCACAAAAAGCCTCTAAGCTTACCCAACAAACCCAGACTGCACACACTACTACCCCATCAGAGGCCAGACTGGATATAGGGATTCTAGGTAATACACCACCTTTTCCCCTGGGCTCCACAGTAGAGCCTTCAACCCTGCCAGCTTTAACAGAAGCCAGAGATGTCCTAGAGACTCCAGGGAAGATACTACCCACTGCCTGTTAAATCCCTTTAAGCCTGTCCAACAACCGCAGACTGCATCTGCATCTCTCAGCCCCATATTCTGTCCTACTACTTTGGAACACATCTTCTGCTTTTCAGAGGCCAAGCAGAATCTTGGAACACTGGGTGAGACACTACGCACCACATGCTGAAACTCTTTAAAACCTTTCCGAATAACCCTCGACTGCAACACCCCTGGGCTCCATACTAGGGCCCACAGGCCCAGCAGCCTTATGGGAGATGAGGCTGGTCTAAGGAACCCCAGATTAGATACTGCCCATCACCCACAAAACCTGTCTGTACAATAACCCCAGATTATTCCCCCCCCACCTTCCACAATTGGCTCCATGTCCTGGTCTACAAATTCAAAAGAAGACGCCCTTTTTGCCAGTGGTCAGACTGAATCTAGGGACCTCACGTCTATAACTTTAGATGAAGACTTCAGTTGTATTAGATCACAGGCCGGGTCTAGCGACCCCGATGCCAGCAGCTATACTGGAGGCCAGCATGGTCCTAGGGACCCCAGAGGTCAGACCAGATATAAGGACTGTATCCCCTCATCTGGGTTCTGAATCCTAGTCTAGTGTACTCAAATTTGGGGGAGGGATTTCCAAGTCACAAATAACAACATAGAGACTTATTATTAATTATGAAATCTTAACCCATATTTTAGGATTATTCCCATTTATTGTAACTTAAATTAACCCATTTACATTAATCTATGTTCCATCATGTGACTTTCTTCCATTTTGAAAATCCTGTTTTCTCCTCTTGTCTTCTGGCATCTCCTGTGTGCCTAAATGTTCCTCCTTTTCCTTTCACTCCCTGAAAATCCCACCTATACCTTCTGTCTAACTGTTGGATGTTCTGTTTTTCATATATCATTCATAGCAAATACATCTTCAGAAAATGTCCAAATATCCCATAATAAATCCCCCTTTCGTCTATATAAATATGAAAGGTTTAAGCTCTACAATTTTAGAAGAAGACTTTGGCTTTACCAGAGACCAAGCCATATCTAGCAACCTCTAGTCCCCAAAACCTCAAAGTAGAAACTATTCCGGATCTTAACAAACACTAGTCACCAGAACCCTTGGCCATTTAGGCTGGAAGATCAGAGAGGAACGAGAAACCAAAGAACAAATCACACATCTAACAAAGACAAACACAGGAACCAAAAAGTAGATCTATCTATCACCATCCCAAACCCAGATGCTTAAATGTCAATATAAAAACACAATAAGTAATAGAAAAGGTATAATGGTATCACCAGAGCCCAGCTATCCTACAACAGTAAGCCCTGAACAATTCAACTCAGATGAAGCACAGGAAAGAAATTCTAAAAATTGCTTTATGTATGTGATAGAGGTCTTTTAAAAGATTACGAACAAACATTGAGGAAAAGTAAAAAAAAGAAGAAATAAAGACCTAAAGAAAATCCAAGAAGAAGTAAACAATCAGATAAAGAAAACTATTCAAAACCAGAAGATAGAAATAGAACAATAAATAAAACACAAATGGAAGTAATCCTGGATACAGAAATCTGGGTAAGTTAGCAGGGGATACAGATTCAAACATCACTAACCAAATAGCTAGTATCTAATTTGTTTTGGGTATAGCACAATAAAAACAATTTTGTCAATCACCATCTCTCATTTCCACTACTACTACAGAGGCATAACAATAAAAGAACACATGGTACTGGTTTAAAATAATTGGCATATCAATAATATCAAGATTAAGACCCAGATATAAATCTACACACCTATGAACACCTGATTTTTCCAAAAAAAATATACAATGAAAAAAAAAAGAAAGCATCTTCAACAAATGATGATGGTCTAACTAAGGTGTCGGCATAGAGAAGAATGCAAATAGATCCATACCTATCAAGTTGCACAAAACTCAAGTCCAGTTTGATCAAAGACCTTAATATAAATCCAGATACACTGACCTGATAGCAAAGAAAGTGGTAAATATGATCAATTGAATTGGCACAGGAGACAACTTCCTGAACAGAACCCCAATTACACAAGCATTGAGATTGACAATCAAATTGGACCTCATAAAACTGAAAAGTTTCTGTGAGGCAAAGGACACCATCAATACAATAAAAAGCAGCCTGCAGAATGGGAAAAGATCTTCGCCAACCCCATATCAGACAGAGGGCTTAATTTCAAAATATATACAGAACATAAGAAACTAGGTATCAACAAACCAAATAATCTAATTTAGAAATGGGGAATAGATCCAAACAGAAGAATTTCAAATGGCCAAGAAACACTTAAGGAAATGTTCAAAATACTTAGCCATCAGTGAAATGCAAATCAAAATGACTGTGAATTCCATCTTACACCTGTGAGAATGGCTAAGATCTAAAACACAAGGGACAGCTCATGCTGGAGAGAATGTGGAGCAGGTTAAAGACTCCTCCATTGCTGGTAGGAGTGAAAACTTGTTCGACCACTTTGGAAATTCCTATGGTAGCTTCTCACAAAACTGGAAATCAGACTATCACAAGACCCAGCTATACCACTTTTGGGAATATATTCAAAGGATGCTCACTTGTAACACAAGGGCTGTTGCTTAGCTATGGTCGTAGCAACTTTATTTGTAATAGTCACAACCTGGATACAATCTAGATGTTATTCACTGAGAAATGGATAAAGAAAATGTGGTATATATACACAATGGAGTATTAGTTATTATAAAAGGGCATCTATTTTAATAATTCTTTCAGCCAATAGCTTTTAAGATACTGGCCCACTTTGGGCAGAGAAGAAAGAGAAAGAATAATAGGGGACAGAGGGGTTAAGGATACTACAAAAAAAAAAACCCTCACAGAATCAACTAACCTGGACTCATAGGGCCTCACAGAGACTGAACTGACAACCAGGAAACCTGCATGGGACTAACCTTAGCACTCTGCATATATGCTACAATTATGGTACTCATATGGGACTCCTAACAGTGGAAAGAGGGATTGTTTCTTTAAAACCTTTTGGAACCCTGTTCCTCATACTGGGTCACCTTGCCCAGCATGAATACATGGAGAGGTGCTTAGTCTTACTGCAACTTTATAGGCCATGTTATATGCTCATGGGAGATCTATCTTTTCTAAACAGAAATGAAAGAGGAGTGAATTGGGTTATGAGAACAGAGAGGGAATGTGGGAGAAGGACTGGGAGGAGAGTAGAGAGGGGAAACGTGGGCCAGAATGTAAAACTAATTAATTAATTAATTAAAAAAGAAATTCATCTTTATGATACTACAAATAATACCAAATGAATATTTGAAAATGCTTTCTTTCTCAATCACTTTCCAAATTATACTTTAAAGGAGTCTAAGTTGTTTATGTCTATAGCTACATCCATATGTGTATCTATAATCTTGACATTATTATCAACTTATAACTTCTTATACATATGTGTATGTAGTTTAAATGTAACACAATCACTGGAATTATTCAGCTTTTACTCTATAAGTAAATTATAACACATATTAATTCCATATAAACTTGTTTCCATAAAAATTTGTTTGACTCCTTGGATACATGGCTGTCTGATATCTTCCTGTCTTCACCAAAGAAGACACAGTCATCATTACTGCTTACTTTGAGTTAAGGTTAGAAGACAGGACCATGATGAGCATTATTGAGTATCCATCAGGGGCTCATGTGAGCAGCAGAGAAGAACACAAAGAACGAATCGTCCAGGGGAGAAAGGGGCTATTAGGTTTGCAAAAAGAAAGGAATTATCGACAAATACAGTCTTTAAGAAAAGGGACTTTTATTCTTTTATAGTCCAAAGAAGATCTTGGAGTGCTTGTGTGTGCATTATAGGAGGGCTTATGCTTTCAGGTTTGATCACTCTGCTTTGCACAAATAATAAGGGTCTCATCCCTGGGAGGGGCTCATCATCCTTCTCCCAGCAGTCCTTAGTTTCCTGCAGTACATTATCTAAGGGTAAAGTCCTACAAAATTGTCAACTTCCCATATTGTTGACATGTAAACTGATAGATTCTGCTAGGAGGAAAGGGAAGGTGGAAATGATGCAATTCTATTTCAGTTAAAAGCACATTTAAAAAGGAAGAGAGGGCAGCTCTTTGGTCAACATTTTTCCCATTCCTTCTTCTTACCCTCAGGTTCTAATAGATACCATTTTATTCTCCATTCCTACCAGATCTTCTAATTTTAGGTAACACAGAGAAATGAAATAGTGCTTCTCCTGCCATTCCTGACTTCCTGCAGCATGGACACCCCCATTCCTTAGACTTGGAGAACAAGTTTCAGTGATTGCTGAGCTGTAACTGCAGTTAATAACTATATTTAAATTATTCTGTATTTGTTAAAATATCATATTCTTAATATTTCAGCTGTGCTAAAAAAGCGATGTTGCTGAGGTGATTGATATATGAAATAGCTTGATTGGACATTTCCTTGAACAAAATTTCACATTTTATTCCATAAATAAAGCTTCAAATTTATCCCATAAATATACACAATTATAGTCAATTAGCAATAATTTACAAAATCAAGAAAAAATAAAAGAAAAGGGAATGAATGCCATGAAAAATTACTCATGAAGAACAGAACATAAGAAAGCAATGATTTTCTCCTGAAACAGAAACTTTCAAAATAATGTAGAACACTTTTCACTTCCAGGATTCTGCATTTTCTGTACAGAGGTTAGCTTGAAGGAGATCGTCAATTTTGCTCCACTGTAATTTTCTCATTTCATGTATGTATGATTTACCTGACAGTGACAATTTAACTTGTGTTAAACAAACCCTTATCACTCCAGTAACACAAGTGTGTTAATGCCACTTTAATTCTTCTGGGTTTTTTAATTGAATCAACTTGTCAGAGCATTAAATTCACACAGCTGACTTAAAATTTACTTAGCAATAAGAACTATGGATGCAACCACTGAAATTATCACTTACATACATTCTAAAAAATTATCTTGTTGTTGAAGATTAAAAAAATAATCAAAAGTGGGTTTTTTATTGTTTTTTATGTTGTTTTGCTTTTGTCTTGCATATGTGAGCATGTGTGTTTGTGTATGTTTGTGCCTGCAAGCATACATTAACATACATTAAAATCAAGACAAAAAAAAACAACCACAAAACAAAAGCAGACAAACAAAATGTTTGAAGGTGTGTACCTGTAATCCCAGGAGCTAAGAGGCAAAGGTGGAAGATCAGGAATTCAAGGTTGTCTTGGCTACACAGGGAATTCATAATAAGCTCAGGCTGCCTGAGAACTTTATGTTGCATGAGTCTTCAACAACAACAACAAATAAGTTATTCTGGTTTCCCTACATGAAAGGCAGCAGTATAGTTTTCCCCATTCTTTCATGCCTCCAGGAATGTGATTGTCAACCCTGGTACCATTTTCCCCAGACTCAACTACATTCTCTTTGCAGGTTGTCCCTTCCTTATAAAAGTTACTCGGAAAACCAAACAGACCTTGGTATTGATGAGTAACATGCTTATGCATACAAGGTAATCCAGCCCCAAAGAAGTCCTCAGACACTGAAAGAACCCAGTACCCTTGATACAGGCACAACACAATGTACCCACACCTGACCAATAAAGGGACATGTCCTATCTCTCATAGGTACCACACATCTTTAACAATGCCAACTACTCCAGACATGCATGAACGTGACAAAGTGGTTGTATACCCATAGGACACAAAGAAGTACTCTGCAACTAAAACCAGATACAACATGCGCCCTGGTGCTGGTAGAACAGATATGTAAGTGTACTGCCCAGGGTAACCCCATCAACTCCCCAAACTTAAGCACATGTACAAATACTTTGATCTTAGTCAGCTGAACTCATATGCAACCAAACATAATAAAGACCTGATAATGGCCCCCTAGGACTTGCTTTCATACAAAGGTTTTTTTTATTGTAAATGCAAAAACAAACAAGCAAAAATTATATAAAACCAGTGATATTAATGACTGCAAATGGTGAACAGATATCCACAAAATAACAAAGAAATTTCATGAAACAAGGTAACACTAGATCTCTAGAACAGCATAATGTTTGACATCTTAACAAGGAAATTGATGACTTAACAAAAATATAATTCCACATAATGATTTTAAAGAAACTGAAAAAGACACAAGTGACTACAGACAAGTTATCAAAGGCAGTCAAATAATTTACAGTCTGAAGGAAAAATTCAGAATAGAGACAGATTTTATTAAAATAATATAATTAAAAATAGGGGAACAAAAATTATATAGATGAAATAAAAATAAAATTAATAATCCTGTCCAGATACAGACTAGATTTTTTTATTTTTTAATTTTTTATTTATTTATTTTTTGTCACAGGGTTTCTCTGTAGATTTAGAGCCTATCTTGGAACTAGTTCTCTCTCTCTCTCTCTCTCTCTCTCTCTCTCTCTCTCTCTCTCTCTCTCTCTCCTGCTTCTGGAACGGATGTAAGATCTTACTCTAAGCCAGTGTTATTCTCACCTGATTGTTGCAATGCTCCTTGCCACGACTGGCATAGATGACACCCTCTAGAACGATTAGCCCTAAGTTACATGTTTCATATTACAGTTGTCTTGGTCATGATAATGACTACAGCAATTGAAGACATGAACATTTGAAGACCTGAAAACAATGAAAGGCAAACATAGCAAGGGAAGCTTGTGAAACTGATGGGGTATCTATAAGCAGAGACATGTTGGACTCTAAATATCTCAAAACAGAAAACAATGAGAATACATGAAAAATTGCTTAGTTAAATAATAGCTGGAAACTTCCCAAGTCTTTGGAAAGATATAACCATTTGGGTCAAAGAGCTCAAAAGAACCCTAACGAGTTTACACTCAATGTACTATGCTTAGTGAATTTTGAAGTAAAATTGAAAGAAATAGCACCAATCTATTGTTAAGTTAAATAAATATAAGAACTGTATTTTAATATTTATACATCATTCATTTTAAGAAGTGATTTTAGGCACAGGCAATGATACAGTGGAACAAAGTCAAACATTTACAATCTGTATGCAATTAAAGGTTTTCCTCATGGTTCCAAAAAAAGCAAAGACATGCTTCCATCTTCTATAATATACTGGGCTAGGTAGAAGATACTTATGAAAAGCTGTATCTTTGCTATCTAAATGAGAAGCAAACATCTTAAACATGCTGCTAATATCACAATGGAGGGGAAAATTGAGAAGATTTCTTTAAGAACACGGAGAAGACAGGGACATACACTTGTATCTTTCCACTCAGTACAGTTCCAACCAGGGACATTAGGCAAGGGAAAGAAATATCAAACATCTAAAGGAAGAAATAAGAAAGTGGCATTGTTTCTGTTTTCTTATTGCATAATTATACCAAATAATCCCATATACATGTAGTAGAACTAAACTAAGTAAAATCACAAAACATAAATTAAATGTCAGTTCATCCACCAAGTATGGTGGTGCACACCTTTAATTCCCATACTTAGGAGGAAGACACAGCAAGATCTCTGTGAGTTCTAGTTCAGTCTGATCTGTATAAGGAGGTTTAAACTGGACAGAACAACATAGATTATTCTGGATGGTAGGCCCAATGAACAACTCAGAAAAGAAATAAGGATAAACCTTCAACAATAACATTAAACAGAATGAAATGCTTAGGTACAAATTTAAGTATGATCATGACAGATCTGTACACCAACCATGATAAAGCATCACTGAAAGGAATTGAAGAGCATGAACATATCTATTGATAAGAGGAGTCAGTATCGTAAGCACAGTCACACTGCCCACAAAATATCTGTATTCAAAGCAATCCCATCAAAATTTCAATTGAGATTTCAAGGAAAAGGGATTGCGGGTAAATACAAACCAAATCTATACAAAGCTACAAAAATCTAAAACACCATGAATACATCACTGAAGCAAAGTAATCAATAAAGATTGTTTGTGCCTACAGAGACAGCTCTGTGGTTAAAAAACATCTTGCAGAGAACCTGAATTCAAATCCCAACATCCACAATGGATTCCCCCAAAGTACCTGTAACTCCATTGTGTAAAGGTATCACAATTTTCTTATCCATTCTTCAATCAAGGGGCATTTAGGTTATTTCAAGGTTCTGGATATGACAAATAATGCTGCTATGAAAATAGTTGAACACATGTCATTTTGGCATGATTGATCATCCTTGGGATATATATCTGAAAGTGATATTGATGGATCTTTTTTATTTTTTTATTTTATTTATTTTTAAAAAATTTCCACTTCCTCCCCTTCTCCCCATATCCTCCCATTCCCCCACTCCCTCTCCTCCTCCCTCCCATTCCCTCTCCTCCTCCCTCTCCAGTCCTAAGAGCAGTCAGAGTTTCCTGCCCTGTGGGAAGTTCAAGTTCCTCCCCTCTCCCTCCAGGTCTAGGAAGGTGAGCATCCAAACAGACTAAGATCTGAAAAAGCCAGTACATGCAGACGAAACAAGACCCAGTGCCATTGTCAATGGCTTCTCAGTCAGCCGCCATGTCAGCCACATTCAGAGAATCCGGTTTGATCACATGATCGTTCAGACCCAGTCCAGCTGGCCTTGGTGAACTCTCATTAGATCAGCCCCCTTATATCAGAGGGTGAACGCACCCCTCGCGGTCCTGATTTCCTTTTTCATGTTCTTCCTCCTTCTGCTCCTCATTTGGACCTTGGGGGCTCAGTCCAGTGCTCCAATGTGGGTCTCCGTCTCTCTCTCTCCATCTATCGTCAGACAAAGGTTCCCTCTGGTCCTGCCTTTCTTGCTCACGTTCTCCCTCCTTCTTCTTCTCATTTGGACCTAGGGAGTTAAGTCTAGTGTTCTAATATGTGTCTCTGTCTCTATCTCCATCCATCGCCAGATGAAGGTTCTATGGTGATACGTAAAATATTCATCAGTACGGTTATGGGCCAAGGCCAGTTCAGGCACTCTCTTCTCTGCTGCCCAGGGAACAATCTGGGGACCTCTCCTTGAGCCTGGGAACCCCTCCAGAATCAAGTCTCTTGCAAACCCTAAAATGGCTCCCTTAGTTGAGATATAAACTTCCCTGCTCCTATAACCATCCTTCTTCCCTCCCCCCCATCCCATTCCCCCAAGCCATCCCCAATCCTCTCCCTCTCCCTTCTCTCTAACCATCTCCCCTTACTTCCATCCTCCACCCCCGTGCACCCAAGTCTGCCTGGCAATCTTGTCTACTTCCAATATCCAGGAGGATAACTATATGACTTTCTTCAGGTGGTATTGATGGATCTTGAAGTAGGTTGTTTCCTAATTTTCTGAGAAATCACCACACTGACATCCAAAGTGGTTGTATCAGCTTAAATTCCCACCAGCAATGCAGGAGTTTCCCTTTACCGAAGCTTCTCAGTTTCAGGAGGTTCTTTGACTCAGTGACATGCTTTCATAACAACAACAATGATTTTCATTCTGTTTATAAGTATTTTTGGCCACATCCTACCTGCTAATATTTAGAATATTTCTATTAAAGGTGTGTAAAGAATCCAAACAAACAAAGAAATGGATGAACAAAGAACCTACCTGTAACTCCAGCTTCTAATGAATCAATCTGACATGCTCTGGACTCAGAGAGTACTTACGTTCAAATCACACACACACACACACACACACACACACACACACACACACTTGTGCACACACACACATGCATACCTTACATAAAAATTTTCATTACTGCTATAAAAACCTATACTGCTAGAACAAAACTTAAGGCCTAAAAAAGCTCTGTTAGACATGGTCAATTATTTTCCACCATCCATACATAAAAACAAATAATAATGTGATTCATAATAGTTCAGGAGAAAAATTGATAATTCATATGCAAATTAGCGGCATTACTTTTTTATCTAACAGTTTGTACAAACATAGGTTTATAATAGGTTGAAATTTTATATTTGACAAAAACAAACAAGTAGAAACTATAGGTAGAAAATATCCATAAAATTGATGTTTAAGTATATTTTGGTCTCATTATTATTATCATTTTTATATTAGAGATAAATGTCTCATTACACAGTCTATGCTAACTCTGTGATCAAGATTCTCCTGTTGCAGTTTCTCCAGTGCTGAGAATACACTACCAACCTCAGGCTAGAACACTGATTAAGCACCAACTTCTACAGGTGACAAGAAAAATCCAGTAAGAAAACCAAAGGTAATCATGTAACGCTATGATAAACTGAAAAGTTTCTACCCAGGAAAGGAACAATTAACACAATGATAAAGTAAAGCAGACCAACTTATAATCTGTCTTTGAGACAACAGGTTAATATCTAAGGTATAGGAATGTTAACAAGTCGGTGGTTAAAAATACAAGCAACCCAATTTAAAATGTGAATAAAGAACCTTTGTAGGATTTTTTAAATCCCCAATGACATGGGAAACAGAGATATGAGAGGGTGGTCAGGATCACTAATGATTAGGGAAATGTGAATCAAAACCACAGTGAGATAGCACCTCATTCCAGCTAGTAAGTGATTATCAGAAGACAGATAAGAAAGAAAATGCTAAAATTATCTGGAAAAAATAGAAACATCCCTTTCTTTAAAGGAATCAAGGTTATATGGGTAAATTTGTCAAACTGTGCAGTTAAGATTTATGCTTTTCAATATGGGTATATCATTGCCTTATCAAAAAGAAAAGACCTAAAATAAACTGGGACAGGAAGATTTAGCGGAGCTGTGCATGAATAAAAGGCACATGGTTAGTGACTGGTGAAGCTGAGTGGCAGGTCCATATCGCTACCAATTTTACAATACAATGTATGAGTAAATTTTAAAAGGAAAAGTTTTAACACAGTCATGAAGAAAGGAGATTTTAAAGATGAGAACGTAAGTTAATGCAGTCATTATAGAAGACTTTATGGGGCTACAAAAATGAAAGAAGGGAAAACAGGGTGGGAGGGAGGGGTGAAGGAAGGAGAGAGGAGAAAGGAAGGCGGGAGGGAGGAAAGGAAGGAGGGAAGGAAGGAAGGAAGGAAGGAAGGAAGGAAGGAAGGAAGGAAGGAAGGAAGGAAGGAAGGAAGGAAGGAAGGAAGGAATAAAGGAAGATGGAAAGAAAGAAAAAACAAAAAAGAAAAGAAAAATAGGCTGGGTGTGGTGGCACACGCCTTTAATCCCAGCACCCAGGAGGCAGAGGGAGGCAGATCTCTGTGAGTTCTGCCTTATACCAGTTTTGTCTTCCAAGAAAATGAAATCATATTCACATAATGGCATCTCAGCACTTCTGTTTATTGCATCATTCCTCAAAATAAGAATGGTATGGATTTAACCTTACTGTCTATCAGTGGAGGAATGCTGTGAATATACAGCCTATCTGTGTGATGAATCACAGTCCAGCTGCTATAAAAAGAGGAGTTCCATCAGCATCCACAAGATGTACCTGGAAGACATCAATTTAAGTAAAGTAAGTCAGCCACAGAAAGACATAAGAAGCTATCTCACTTCTTTATAAAGTCTGACAATGCTAGACCCAGAAGGGTAAACCAGATGATGGTTCCCATGCATAAAGGGCTAGGGAAGCAAAGAGCAGCCAGAGTGATGTTGGTTAAAGCCATAAGTTGGATTTTTGAAAGATTACTTCGTTTTTTAATTTAATTTTTTTTAATTTTAAAAAAAACTATCTTTCTTCATTATACATACCTATCCAAGTTCCCACTCCCTCCCATCCTCCCATTCCCTTCACATACCCTCCCACCACACCCCCATCCAATTCTCAGAGAGGTTAAGGCACATTGATTTGGGGAAGATCCAAAGCCCTTGCTACTATATCTAGGCTGAACAAGGTATCTATCTAAAGAGAATAGGTTCCCAAAAAGCCAGTACGTGCAGTAGGGATAAACATTGGTGCACTGCCAGCACCCACCCCCCACCAGTCTGCCCCTGCCATGCTTCTGTCAACTACATTCACAGGGACTAGTTTGGTCCTATGATTGTTTCTTCCCTGTTAGGCTGGTGTTGGTGAGCTCCCATTAGCTCAGGTAGACTGTTTCAGTGGGGGTTGCTATCATGGTCTTGACCTCTTTGCTCGTATTCTCATTCTTTTACTCTTCAACTGGATTTTGGGAGCTCAGTCCAGTGCTCTGTTGCAGATCTCTGCTTCTGTTTCCATCTGTTGCTGGATGAAGGATCTATGGTGATATTTAAGATACAAATATCAGTCTGACTACAGGACAAGGGAAATTTAGGTCCTCTCTCCTCTATTGCTTATAGGGTCTTTGCCGGGGTTATCTTTGTGGGTTCCTTGTTCTGGTTTCTGGTTCTGGTTGTGGTTTTGTGGGTTCTGAAGGTGTAGTGGGCAGCACAGTACCAATGTTATTAATAGTGTGTTGCTCAGGGTTCGTGTCTGTGGACAGAGATTAGGGACAGAGAGATTGCCTACCACCCATGAACCTCTGAGCCATGATAATTGGCATAAGGGAAAAACCAAATGTAGACCTGGTAGAACAAGTGTAAGAGATGTGGAGGCAGTGGCAAGAGGATTACTATAAGGTGATCTGCATAGTGATTCCAAGACAGCCACAACTACATAGTGATACCGAGTTCTAAAAACTGTTAATAAAGTACAGGTAATGCTTGGTGAGAACAGTTACTGAGTAAACTCAAAGTATCAAATATTCATATGGTGTAGATTTCCTTAATTTTCACAATTTATACTTAATAGCAAAACATTACATTTTATGCCATGAATGTATTTAATTTTGTCAATTATGCTATAAAAAGCAGAAAGTATGTCTGAAAAACTGAAGTTAAATATATAGCCTAAACATCCTCAAATTTCAGGGCCAGTGGTTGTAGATTTATAGAAAGCTATTTGGTTTGTACTGATTTTGCCTATTAATATACATACATTTAAAGAGTATATATAAAGAAACATTTATTTAAAGAGTATTTTAATTGTGGTAATAAATTTGGAGCCCTAATGCAATAGTTGTAATTCGATAATTATGTTTCCTTCATCTAGAATATGAAGTTACACTAAATTGAAGAACATATTTTATTAAGTGAAATTAATTAGTTTTAGTACTGCAAATATGTAAAGTTAATTCTCAATCCTTATGGAGAAAATTTGTGATTTAGCATAATTTACTGTTTTCTAATAATGTTAGTATATGGCTTGGTTGTTGACTTAATTCTTTGGATAGAAACAAACTATCAAGACTAATGATAATGAGATGACAAAAGCACAAATGATTTTTACGGGCATCAATAAATGTTACAGTAAGTTTCTAACTACTGATGACATCTGTGTTTTTTTTCTCACCCTGCTATCCCCTAGAAGAGTGATTCTCAACATGTGTTTCAGGACCCTTAGAGATCACATACCAGATACCTGGATATCAGATATTTACATTATGATTTACAATAATAGTAAAATTACAGTTATGACATAGCAACAAGTAATTTTATAGTTGGGGTCATCACACTGTGAGGAACTGTATTAAAGGATCACAACATTAGAAAGTTTAAACCACTCGCCTGCATCCATCCTCTGTATCTTAAGAGAAATTAATGCTAAGTTGAAAGACTCAGTCATCACCGGAATTCTTTTTGATGTCTTGAAGAGCTACAATTAGATTGAAATTGAAAGTTGCATAGGAAGAATATTTAGGAAGCAAATAGGAAAACGTAAAAGCAACCTTACAAACAGAAGTTGTTTCAAAGACCCCAGTATAAATACCTTGGTCATTTAAGGAAATAATTTACCAAATAATTAAAATATGAACAAATATTTGTTAAACACTAGTATATATCAGAGTCTATTCTTACTCTTGAAATACAGATATAAAAACACCATAACAGTCTTTAAAATAACAAACAAAATCTTCTTTGATTCATTGTTTTTTTGTTGTTGTTATATTTTCCTGTGTAAATGTTTGGACTCTAGGCTTTTTGAATAGTAGTTAACTGGTTTACCAAATAAGATCACTAGTACCACTTAGAAGTTTTTGATCTCCATACAACTTTTATATATAACAGCATGGGGCATACACTAAGCAAATATATATTAAATATCATGCTGAAAATGTTATTTCCTTATAGCTATATTATCAACAGCAATTAAAGAGAGCTTAGTGTTAGTATTTACTAAAGGCTTTTCTGTGGTTTTAACAAAATTATCGCAAGACAAATAAAACTACAATTAAAAATAGGGATGGAAAGAGTACTGAGAATATGTATTGGAAATGTCATTTCAAGGAAATGCAGAAAAACTACACCGCTAGGTCAAAGGTAATAAGTGCACAGGAAAGCAGTGTCATTGGTCATGCCCCAGATCTGCACTACAAACATCAACACTGAATTTAAATATAAGATTCCAACATTTGGAGGAAAATAGTGAAAGTTGTACGTTAAGAAGGGAAAAAAAGTGATTTAATTCACACATTTCATAAGTCAAACTTACAGATATGTAGAGAACAAATATATAAGGAAAAGTCAAAGCAAGGATGAAATTTCATTAATTACTCTCTTCATATAAAATGTAAAGAAGAATGGATTTGTTTAACTGGATGTTTCTCGCCCAATTACAAGGTCTCGAATAACCACTCTGAGGTTTAATATTTAATGTATTGCATATTAGCTCAGGTTTATTACTAACTATCTCTTATAACTTATTAGTTTATAGTTTACCACAGGCTCATGGCTTAATACCTCACAACTTGCTTCTCAGGCACTGAAAAATGGGAGGCACAGACAGTAGGATCTCCTGGATGCTCACTGGCCAGTCAACCTGGAGTACACAGAAGAGACAAAAAAAAGAGAGACCATACCTAACAAGGTAGGAGATCACAAGACTCTTAAAGTTGTCTTCTGAGCTCCACATACATAACAAGACATACACCTGCCCAAATATGCATATATGCATAGACACACACACACACACACACACACACAAATAAATAAATAATAGTTTTCAATGATGACAAAAAGTAACAGTTCATTCTGCATATATGTTATAGCTGTATAGCTCGGTACTTTTGTGGGACTTCTAACAGTGGGAGTAAAGGCTGTATCTCACTCTTTTGCTGGCTTTTGGGACCCTTTTCCTAATACTAGGTTGCCTTTCCAAGGCTTAATACATGGAAAAGTGTTTAGTATTACTGAAACTTGATATGCCATCTTTTGTTGATACCCATGGAGGTCTGCCCTTTCCTGAACAGAAACAGTGGAGGAAAAGTAGATTGGTTGTGGGGACAGAGGGGCTAGGGAGAAGGGAATGGGAGGAGAGGAGGGTGGAGAAATTGTGGTCAGGACTGAAAATAAATCATAATGATATAATAAATAAATAAATAAATAGAAAACTCGATATCTTTTTTACATTTGTTAATTGGGATTCAGTTTAGAGGATCAAGTGGGAGCAGTGAATAATCAGTTTTATACAAAAACAAGGTTTGGATAAGATATATATTTGCCACAAATACACATTTAATAAAAAAAAACTCCTAACCAAAAAAAAAAAAAGCAGCTGATTTATGTGATTCCACTTTGCTTTAGAAAGAAGATACAAAGGAGTTTTTCCAAGCCTGTGAGATATCTCAGTGGGTACAGGAACTTGCCAGCAAACCTCAGAAACTGAGTTCAGTCTTTGGGTCACCATGATGGAAAGAGAGAACTTCTTTTCCCTTGTGTTGTCCTCTGACTCCTGTATGAGCATGACACACCCACACCGGTAAATGTAACCTTCCTTTGCCCCAGAAGCTGCAAGTGTAGCTCAGCTGGTAGAGTGTGCTGCTCGGAAACAATGCCCTGTTTTTTTCTCCCCAGCATTTTATAAAGCAAGGAAGATATGGTGTAAGAATTCAGGTCATAGAAACAAGAACATATGGTCCAAGCATTTATATCATGTACGTCCTAGTTTCTTCTCCTCCTGATATAATAAAATACTCTGACTAAAGTAACTTAAAGTGAAAAAGTGTTTAATTTCTGGGTACAACCCATCATTGCAGGACAGTCGAGACAGCAGAAAGGCGAAGCTGCTGGACACATTCCATCCACAGTCAAGAACAGTGACCATACATGCACACCAGTGTCCAGTTTTCTCTCTTCTCTGCAATCAGTCCTAGGGCCTAGATCACACAATAGTACCAACCACATTCAAGGATGGTCTTCATGCATCTATTAACCCAAGTAAGAAAATCCTTCACAGGCCAACGGAGCCCATCCAGTTCTTCAATGAGACTCACTTCCAGGGTGAGTCTAAACGAGTCATGTTGACTTAAAACTAACCATTAAACTGATGTGGAGAAAGAAGCAGCCAGCATAGCAGAAATCAGATGTGTGTATAATTATCAAAGACCAACTTCTAATGGCCTATTTCCACTAGCTATGTCTTATCTTCAAAATGGCTCTGAGATTCCATCTCACACCCATCAGAATGACTGAGGTCAAAACATGAGTGACAGCTCATGCTGGCAAAGATGTGGAATAAGAGGAACAGTCATCCATGTCCATTTCTGTTGGGAGTGTAAAATTATATATCCACTACGGAAATCAGTGCAGGGGTTTCTCAAGAAGATAGAAGTACATTCTCTCAAGATTCAGCTATACCACTCGGGCATATATCCAAATTATACTTTATCCTACTGCAGAGACACTTGTTTAGCCATGTTTACTGCTGCCCTATTTATAATAGCCGGAAATTACAAACAACCAAGGTACACCTCAACAGAAGAAAGTATAAATATGATGTGGTATATTTGCACAATAGGTTATTATTTAGTCTTTGAAAAATTCAGGTAAATGGGTCAAACTAGAAATATCATCCTGAGTGAAGTAACTCACACCCAGAAAGAAAAATATATGGTATGATTTTGCTTATGTGCAGGTAGGTATTAGCTGTTAAGTCAGTGATAATCAATCTACAGTTAATAGAACCACAGAGTGTAGGCATGCAGTAAGGGACTAAGGGAACAGATAGATCTCCCCAGAAAAGGGAAGTAGAACAGATAGTTATGGACAGATCAGTACTGGGGATTGGAATAGAAGAATCAAGAGATGATGGGAATAGAAGAGGAAGAGGGCAGTGCCAGATGCAGCTAAAATTAAGTGCCATTTGAATGGTTGTGTGGAAATCAAATGCAGTAGAAACTTAATAATTATATACATATGTAAAGGGAGTTTAAATTAAGTCACCAAATAATGGAGGAGACTGAGAACTAACCAAACATCTCTCATTACCAAATGAAGCTTTAGTGCCAGAAATAGGTTATATCTAATAGAGTTTTGCCCAAAAGGGCCCCATGGGAATCCCCAACAACTCAGGCTGTTGCATTGTTTGGTATGATCACATTGGGGATTCAGAATGGTTTCCTTTGTCTTTAAAAAGTTTATAATCAGATAGACTCCATCTCCTTAAAAGACTTGAGCACGGAAGGCTTATCTTCTCAGACAGTTGCCTTGATGAGCTAGCTCATATCCTCTTAAGTTCAGAAGAGGTCATATTCCCTGAGGCAAACTTGAAAAAGAGACAGGATTTTGGATGCAATCCTCTCATTACTTTCATGACAATGCACCAAGCTTAAACTATTTTTCTTGTGATACTCTACCTTATGGGAAAAAACCAGACAAACAAACATGTCAAGTTGTATTTCTTGAGAAAGTGCATTCAGCCATTTGTGTTTCTCCAGAAACTGTCTCTTACCCATTTGCCTTTTTCCCTTTGGCTTTCTTGTCACCTCTTCAATTTTATTTCTTCTTGCTTTCTGGAACTGCATCTTGTAATATCATATTGACACAAAAAAGCTTTGCATCATGTTTTGTTTCCTTTGCTCAAGCTGGGAACCCTAAGTATGTATGAGGGAAAGGGACAAAGTGTCAAAACAGAGGCCAGTGGATGAAAATGATTTTAGAAAGATATAATCAACTTAATAACATTTGCCTGTTAAGTTGAATAATAGGAATGAGACATAGCCATTAATTTTCAGTACAAAAGTCACTTATGATCTTGATAAGTGCCAATTTACTTCAAGAATATTAAAATTATTTATGACTATAAAGTAAAGCCATCATTACTATAGCCCTCTATGTTTAGTAGACATTTTTAGTTTTCCTTCAGCTTCATTCATAACCACCAGATTAATCTGCTAGAGTGCCCTCTTGTTAAATGATCCCTGTAGTGGTTAATGTCTTTACCTTCTAAGTGAATAATATTGCTCCATTAAATTTTATTCTTTTGGCAATAGCTGAAGAGTCCAGTATGTAGTGTACCTAACTCCACTGGTGACGCAAGAAATATTGCCTTGACTTCCTTTGACTTTATTTCAGCAGCACGAAAATTGTTGTCTGCTTTTCATGCATCAAGTTCAAAACTGTTTCTCTGTAGTAAAGACCACAAGGAGACAAAAAACAGTTTAGGTGATGTCTTGCTTGGTGTCTAAAGCAACAGAGCATCAGTATATAGGAGAAAAGCTTGACCCCAAAAAGAGTGGCAAATAGAGAACTTATATAGCCAGAAGAGGAACAGGTCACATTTTTCCTGGAATTATAATTTCATGAGTCAAATCTTACATTTCATGATTGTCAGTTCCAACCAAAATGGGACCAGTCACAATATTTGCTTTATAGCTGTCTCAGACTTTCTTACTGAGTTACTGGATGAGCTACCCTTCATAACTGAGATTAAAATAGCTGTGGAGTGAGCTTGGTTATCCAGAGTTCCCTGACGATTCTCTTGCCTGGAAGGAAGTTTTCTAAAGCAGATAGGAGATGCCCATCGAGACCATGACTAGAGTAAGACTACCTAAACTAGAAATTTCTTTTTGAGCAGGATGACAGCTTCAGTTGGAGTCAAGTTTCCTGAAGGAGCTGTGATCCCATGATGTCAATCTAACCGGGGATAAAGTGTGGGGATTGTCTGCTCTCAATCCAAGGCAGCTAAGCATGAGGGCTGTCATTCCACAACCTGAGCAAAAACATCCTATGCTCTCTGCCTTATGATACTATGTGCAGAATGAACAGCTGCCTCATGTTCCTGCCACTGATGATGACAAGAAAGCCTTGAGCTGTGAGCCAAGATGATTTTCTTAAATTGACTTTGTCAGGATAGTTTTCCACAGCAACAGGAAGTAGTCACTGAAACACTAGTGTTTACCTCATCATACTGGACAGTACACCTTGCTGCGACTGTTGCTGAACCCTGCAGAATTGTAGGATAAAGGTGAGAAAAAGCATAGGGTGCACAAATGGGCGTGTTTTGTGAGTTAAAAGAGTTTGAGTTTCTGTAACAGTAGGATAATCTAGAGAGGATCTTGGCTATTCAGCTGTCTTATGGCACTTTAAATAGCAGTCTGTCATCCTCCTGTTCCGGTTTTTTTCCACTTTACATTGATCAATGATAAAGTAACTCACCATAATTATTCATGTAACCTGTCCCTTTGATTATCTGCATACTGAGTACAATTTTCAAATGTCCCTCTTCCCGCTGTGATCAATATGTAGCCCAAATCCTGTCCAAACGTCAAGACACAAGAAGGAAAATCAATAAGTAAATTCATTGTGTTATTGAGGAACATGGTGGGAATTTTGCATTTAGGTTCCAACATCTTTTCTCTTTGAGCAAGTATTTACCAGGATATTACGTAAAATAAAAGTGAATTCCAAAGTCCTTCTGGGTAACTGTCTGTTTTATTGATTATTCTAATGTAGTACAATATTGCCATGACTAAGTCAATATGTAAGAAGAAAGCATGTCATTGTGAACTTGTTTACAGTTTTAGAGGGTTAGACATGATCAGCACATCATAAAGCAAAGGTACAAGGCACTAGAAGAGTAGCCGATAGATTTACAGCTTTACATTCTCATTTGCCTCACAAATATACACACACACACACGCATGTGCATGCACGCACACACATGCACACACACACGTGCACGTACACATGCACGTCCAAATACACCTGTGTGTACATATATGCACACACATGTACATACATGTACATACACACATAGGGAGAGAGAAACAGACAGAGACAGAAACAGAGAGAGAAATAGAGAGAAAGAGAGACTGAGTCTGGCAGACTTGGGCTTTAGAAACCTCAAAGTCCACCCCTTGTGACACACCTCTTTCAAAAAGGCCATACTGTCTAATCCTTCCCAAATAGTGTACCAAATGGTGACTTAACATGCAAATATATGAGCAGGGCCCTGGGAGGTGGGAGGGGTTCATTCTTATTCAAACCACTACCACTCTTTATTTAGAAATGATGAATTTGGATTGTTTTATCTTTTTCCCCACAATAGAATTTTTAAACTCAATCTGTAATAAATGTCTCTGAATTCTTTATGTTGGGTCACTTCAAGAGTGCCTATAAAGTGATAATGTGTTGTGACTCTACCTTAACTAAACCTGCTCTTTGCTAATGTCTGAAACTTTTGCTACACTTTAGTTATTAGTTTCCAAGGTCAAGAAGGCGATGCAAAGCAACCCAGGGAGTCCATGTGCTGAACAAGTTCATGGCTGTGAATCTTTCAGTCACCAACCCCGTGCTCCTTGATTTGACTATAGCCTGTTACATTTTGATTAATGATTGCATTCACGGGAGGGGCTTGGTCCTACCTCAAGTTGGTATCCCAGATCTTGTTGACTCCCCAAAGAAGGCCTTATCGCTTTGAGGGAGTGAGTGGATAGGTAATGGGAAAAAGAGAGATGGGAGAGAAGGAGAAAGGGAGAGAGGGGGAACTTGGTTGGGCATGTAAAATGAAAAGTAAATTTCTTAATAAAAATAGGAAAAAAATATTACAATATAATTTAGTATCTTTAGATCATGTAAAACAACAATTGCAAAATGACAGCCTATAGAATGGGAAAAGATCTTCACCAACCCCACATCAGATAGAGGGTTCATCTCGAAAATATACAAAAAACTCAAGAAATTGATCATCAAAAGAATAATCCAATAAAAAAATAGAATACAGACCTAAACAGAGAACTCTCTACAGAGGAATCTAAAATGGCTGAAAGATATGCAAGAAAATGCTCAACAACCTTAGTCATCAGAGAAATATGAATCAAAATAACACTGAGATTCCATCTTACACCTGTAAGAGTGGCCAAGATCAAAAACACTGATGACAACTTATGCTGGAGAGGTTGTGGGGTAAAGGGAACACTCCTGCATTGCTGGTAGGAATACAAGTTGGTACAGCCCCTTTGGATGTCAGTGTGGCGATGTCTCAGAAAATTAGGAAACAACCTTCCTCAAGACCCCAAATTGCATTCTTATTAGCTAAGTACAGCTTCATATCAGGATTAGTTCTAAAGGACATGCAGACTCTAAAACCCAAAGTCATTAGAACTTTCTTTCAAAGCTGCTCTTCAGTGGGTGTCATACAAAGCTTAGTTTACAGTTTTCTATCATTTTTTACAGAACACCTGGCCACACAGATCCTTTCTCTGTCCCCTATGTTTCTCACCTTAATCACATTCCTATAGCCTATCATGAAATAACCAGTATGTTATGCAGGGTAGGGAACACTCAACAGAAATGATGCCTTGGAGTCATTTGAAGTCACATTTAAAACACCTGCTTTAGATGTTATCTGAACTCTGGCCTTCTGAGTTTCCTTTCCTACCAGCAACAAAATACTTCCTTTTCCTTGCACAAGGAGTAGTTGGAAAGGTCATGCTCATGTCCGTTCTTGATTTATAAGTAATCATACATTGTGATTATACAGAAAAAATGGCATAAATATATATAATATATAGAGTTGAGCCATGGAATTTCATTATCGAGTTCAAATATAATAATTATGCTATCTTTAAAAACAGCTGATTCAAAGTGAAAATTATATTCTTATAAATATAAACTTTATAACAGTCATAATACTGTTTCCAACATATAACTTAGCAATAATATAGTGATGGCATAGTTGCAGTTTTGAATATGTCTTCACAGTAGACTGAGCTTGAGCATGGGCCATGGATACAGAAAAACCTTCCTTAGCAATTTCTTTCTTTCACATGGTGCTTGAGATCTCAAGCTTCCCTTAGTTCATGCTTGTTTGTTTTCAGAGTTGTAGCCTCCCAAGGAATTTAAGCTTTGAAATGATGTGAGCTACTTTATAAGTTAATAAAGTTGTGCTATTTCCTATAGCCAAAATATTATTTGTGCTCACATCCATGCATCAATTTTTTAGAGCTCATGATTCCTGTTCTTTATTTTCTGGCTTCTCAATTCAGTGTGTAGTTAGAGAGTGGTAGGAGAAGAAAGGGCCAGGCAAATGCTGACCACAACTTCTCCATCACACGGATATTGCTTTCCCATTTGTAAGTGGCTTCAATTTTTAGCAACATTGCTCTTTTACAAAATAGTAATAATAATAATATTAATAGTAACAAAATAAAATAAAAAAGCACATGAGCTTAATCACACATGTATTTCATATAAAGCAGGATTCAAAAACACTTTATATGTTATTTAATAATTTTGCCTGACAGAAATTATCTGTCCATTTCTCATTAGAGAGTATAGACCAAGAAAAAGTGATTTGGTGAGACCCAGAGCTAAAGACACTATGTCAATTATAGCGTTCTGACCTGAATTCAATATAGTTTGAATGATACAATTTTCACTTAAATATACAAGTATATTTAATATTGTAGCTCCTTATTGAGCACAAATGAAAATGAAAGAGTCTGGGAAATGATAATGGAAATCATAATTCTTTTTTAATATCATGTTAAGATAATTCTTCTTCTATGATAAAAGGCTAAATCTAATTGTAGGGTCACTTGCATACTCTAAAGGGTCAAGGGATCTCAGATCAGAGACAACAGGAATTAAAACTAGCTTCAGGGCTTCTGCTTAAAAACAATTAAAGATTTTAAGACACTTGTCTGACTACTAAAGGAAGTCTACACATTAAAGGATCACTAATGGAGCTACAGATTCACACAGTACTAGGGCTGATCTTCAATAATGTATTTTCTTCCAATTAGTCTCAGTTGGTTTGATTACTAAGCAAACAAAAATCATAGGACATGAATTAAGAACTATTAAATATTAATGGTAGAACAGGGCAAATTATACAAGTGTCTCTACATTTTCATGGTTGAAATTTTCTACAACGAAAATATGATTTGAAAATCATTTCAATTTAGATTACTCAATTTAATTTCAATTTAAACTGGAAACATCAGATTGGTTCAAAGACATCATAATAAGTACATAAAACAAAAATAAATCAAAAAACAGTTATTATATTTTGATGTAGGAATAAACCAACACTAACAGATTCAATGGTATCACATGAGAAATAATAATTCAAATTTTCACAAACAGAATCTAAAACCATTGACCAAATAAACAATCAATATATAAAAATATCCAAATTTCAGTTATTGATATCCAGGTGTACATGTATGGATTTGCTAGAATGCAAAAAGTACAAAACTCTATGAATACAAGCAGAAAGATAACCACTAAATTAATTTATAAATTAGATTTTAAATGTTCTAAAATCAATTCTTGTGTTAGAAATGGGAGGATCAGAGGACATATGGGACATAGTTCATGAACATATTTAATTAAATTTTTAAAGTGCTAGAAATTAAAAATATACTTAAAACATCTTAATGTACTAATGTCAAGTACTCAAGCCTAATGACACAGTGACAATGGCAAGTTTCTAACTACTGAGAATTCACTGACAATTTTGGAGGAATCATTTTGAGGTTGAAATCACACCTGTGATTAACATAGCTTTTAAAAAATGCTTTTAAGACATACAAAATAGCTTATTCAGGATTCCCAGTACACCAATGCCTGATAATCAGAACTTAGTGAAGTCACTCACTCATGGTAGCCAGACATGGTCCTAGACCCAATGAGGATCATTAAACAGTATTAAAGCAGAGACCAAGAGCAATGTTCTACCCTGCACATCTGAGTAGATGCCATCTGCATCTGTCCTGTGGCTGGAGAGTCTCCTTGAGGATCCTGGCCCTGGAATCAGAGACCACTGTTAGAGTCTGGACCTGACCTTCCGCTAAGATATGTGCCTCACCTGAGCAGCCTTGGGAAGATAGGCTGAAGCACTGTAGTTAGAAACGTGATAACCCTCAGCATAATAAAATAAAACTTTTTTTTTATACTAGATACGTGTATCTACTTTCTTGCTCAGGACAAGCATGTCACCTGATCCAAAGTCCACAGCCCTTACGTTCCCATTGCTTCTACGTCACTGCACCAACAAGGATGTAAAGGAATAATCCAAGGTATGGGGACAGCAGAAAAACTCAATTATTTATATTTTATTTCTCAGCATTAAATACTTTGATAATAAACTATTAATGCTTCCTGCTAAAAACATCACTTGCCTACTAGTTGAGAATTTGAAAGTAACTTGTTTAGGAAAATGTCCTGAGATTTCAGTTTCATCTAAATTCACTCTGTATGTATCGTTTGGAGCCTCGGGACAGATGGCTAATAGTGAGCAGAAGCCCTAAACAGGTCTCGTGTTTCCTGGGTGCCCACTCTTCAATTTTACAGCACATGGATTAGAATCTGGAAAGCAGAACCTTCTCACATCCAGAGAAAATGTTTCTCTGAGTCTGTCCCCGTGTTCCTTTTCACTGTGACTATAGTAGAGTCTCATTTGTTCACACCAGGGACATTTCAGAATTGTCCTACGTTTTTAACCAGCCACGGTGCCATTCTTTTTTGATGCAAGGTCAGAAACAGCCAGGTAGATCATGAATAGAAATGGAATGGCTTTTTAATGTAATTTAAAATTTTTCAACCTGAATTGAGGGTACTTGCCTGTATTATTACAGAGCTGTACTTGAAAGCCCCTGCCTCAGCCACTGACCTGGAGTCTGGAACATCCTCCCTTAACCTTCCTCTCACTTTTCCTGCAGTAATTACTCCAGCTCCATCCTCTGCCCTTGGTGTCTGCAGGACATTTGAGCTCTTTCCATGCGGACCACCTCCAATTAGGGAACTCAATTTTCTTTTGTTAGCACTTCTCCTTGGGAGGTCCTAATCATGAAGCCCTACCCTTAGGCCTTTTTCCCTTTGTTTTCCTCCCTCTTGAACAACACTTTTACAAGGGTCATAATGGCAAAAGCCTGGAAAATCTATTTCAGATGTCTCAGCTTTGTTGTGCTAATTTGACACTTTCCACCCTTTCATAATAGACTACTGTGGTCCTGTGTTTCAATTAGAGTTTTCTGATTAATTCTTCATGATTTAGAACATCTTTATCTCTTCAAGGAATCTGATTCAGTTAACCTACCTTAACCTCAATTTTGTACACAACATAAGCAATGCTTTCTTTATTTCTACCTTTTAACACAGTCATGCTTAGTTGATCTTTTGCTGGTAACCTTCAGAGAATTTAAAAGGAGGATTTAGGTAAAACATTGTAAGAGCAGAAAGCTAATTGGATTTTCAATAAAAAAATTAATTGCCACATCCTACAACAATAAAGAGGTCAGACAAATCTCCAATGTATTTTTGCCGGCAATGCATTTGCATTAGAAAAGATCAATAGAAGGTAATATAACAAATTAATTTAGAGAGGTGAAATTGATTAGTTAACCCTTTTGTTACCTCTAGGGTAGGTTCAAATTGCTGGTAAAAAATAATTTCTTATTAGATTTATCTTATGCTTTCTTTATACTGGATGGTCTCGTAGAATTCCTTGCAATAGTATCAGATGTGTATTAACTATGAAAACAGGTTTCTGGGCCTTTTGTGGAATCAGCCTTGCAGTTTAGAGTACAATTGATTGCTCTGTGTATGTGGCAGCTTGTGTGTGTGATTGTCATTTTCAACATTTTAATTTATAATCATTTTTAGGCATTTTCAACAAGATACCAGTGATTCTAGCACATACTCTCTTCCCACTCCTCTTCGCACATCAACATTTAGAAGACTTCACAATCGATTTGATATAACCCTGGTTGTGAATTCCAGGGACATCTCAAGAATTAACTGGGCAAAGCATTTGTATACATATTGATAAACAACTTCCTGAACATCTTCCTTTGGAATTTAATAGACAACAATAATGCCTTGTTACATGATTCCCTTCAGTTTTCACCATTTGCTCCAATAATTCATACACAGAAAGTAAATTGCAAACTTTAACAAGCACTGTTAATTGAAACTGCTGAGAATTTTTCTCTAAAAATTCATATATATTGGTCATGCCCTTCACAGTTCCTGATATATTTTTACCAGAATAGCTACCTATCTTATAAAATGGTTTGAAAGTTGGAAACATGCTAGCAGAGACACTTTTGGAACACATGACTTTTTAATAAAAGCACAGAGAGTGTTTATACAGAAAATTGGTTTCCACAGTCATTATATCATTTTGATATTTAAATAAAACTCTAAACAGATTTAACTATGATATTACACATGGGGAATCACAGATCTCTTCAGTGGTGTGCAAATAACAAGTCACTACACATTTATTATCCTAAAATAGCAAAAAGAAAATTAGCAGGGTGGTGGTGGCACACTCCTTTAATCCCAGCACTTGGGAGGGAGGCAGAAGCAGGTGGATCTCTGTGAGTTTGAAGCCAGCCTGGTCTACAAGAGCTAGTTCCAGGACTGGCTCCAAAGCAACACAGAGTAACCCTGTCTCGAAAAACAAAACAAAACAAACAAAAAAACAAAACCAAAAAAATTCCTCTGTTCCTAAAGAATCAAAAGCCTGGATTGAATCCAGTATGGATTAACATGTTCTCGGGGCTGGTACCTGCTGGAGACCCACAGTCATTCATTTGCCCTTTTTTCAGCATGGCAATGGCATTTGTGTGTCTTAACTCATCCTTTGATAGCTACATCCTATCCTTTCTCTGTTGACATACTATCACATTGCATGACCTGCTTTTCTCCTTGTAATTGCACTGGATTCACCTAGACAAGATGTAATGAAAACCATGATGGGTATTCATTTCTGTTTGTAAACTTTAGTACATCTGGTGTGGACTAAAATCTAAATGAATGGGCATACTTATGAGGGAATATTTCTTAATTAAATTACGTAATTTGGGAAGACCATTTCCAAACCAGTTCTTTGAGGTGGGAGGAGAGAACTTTAATGCAAAACTTTTGAGGTAGTGATTTCCACCATAAATCTGAACCACACCTTCTGCTGGCAGCCTGTATAACGGACATAGAAAAAGGAAGAATTCTCTTTTCCTGCTTTCTCTCACAGTGTCTAGAAAGCCCATTCCTTACTTGGCATTAGAACTTACTCTTCAGGATTGCAGGGTTTATTGAGACATCCAAATCATGGACTGAATAACTACTGGATTCTTAGATCTTCTGTGCATTTACAGCAATTATAGGATTAGCTAGATCACAGCCATTAAGTCATTCATGAATCTTCTGTGTGTGTGTGTGTGTGTGTGTGTGTGTGTGTGTGTCTGTATGCTTGTATGCATGTATGTATGCATGCATATAGATTCATTCTATAAATTCTATTACTCTAGAGAACCCAGACTAATACAGGTTCTGTGTTTCATTACAACAATAGTAAGCCAAACTAAGACAAGTAGGTTGTTTGAATGGGGTATTGCTGTGTGCCAGACCTGATTATGTTGTTTGGGAAGGATTATGGAAAGACTTTAGAACTTTGGACTAGAAAAGCTCTTGAGTGTTAAGAAAACAGTGATCTTCTAGAGGAACTTGCAAGGTTAGACTGTTGAGAGTAATACAGAGAATGAACGTCTGGTTTGTGAGTTTCAGAGAGAGACAAAGACTCTACTAGGGCATTTGAGTTAAGAATCTGTGGTTCTGCTTAGCTGAAGCTGTGATAAACAGGAGACTGGAATCAATAAGATGAAACCTTTCCTTTACTGATGCTGATCAGTTGAAGCTAAGAAATTAGCAGTCATTAAGAAGAGACCAGCGTCATTAAGGTGAAATCTTCTAAGAAGTTTTTTGGTTTTGTTTTATTTGTTTGTTTGTTTGTTTGTTTTCAGAGTCTGAACACAGTAGATGTACTTGTGAGGTGGCCAAGACTGTAACTTGTTCTGACAGCCAGGCTTGGTAGTTTAAGGGTCACCCAGGTGGTAAAGGTAGTCACCCAGGTGGTACTGGTTTTGCATACATGAATGGATCATAAGAAGTTGACATTTGGTGCTGAGAGAGTCCAGGATATGCTATTGGAGCCTCAGTAGCAGTTGAAGCCCCAAACTGAAGGGGTCATGGAGATAAGTGAGACTAGGTACCATGAAGAAGCCTAGGAAAGACTATTGGTGAAAGTGCAGTCCAGTTGCAGCAGAAGATTCCAGTACTTTGTACATGCCGGTACATGTGATGACCACTAAGAACAGCAGCAGCAGTGGAGTGAAGCCTGCCCTCACTTAGAAGACAAGCTGTGGGTGCTGCAGAGGGCAGAACCCAGAGACTGCGAGGGAAACTCAGGTATTTGGACATTTAGTTACTTACATTTTGGGAGCGTGGTTTTGGAGTTTTGAGTTTTGTTTTGTTCAGATTGTAATTGTGTCCTGGTTCTTCCTTCTGGAAGTAAGAAAGTATTTAACTTATTTTTGAATTTACAGAAGGCCATTTTCGAACTTTTGAAGAGATTTTGGAATTTTATAGAATATGGGTTATATTTTTTGATTATCATTTTATTTTATTTATTTTTTTCTTTTTTCTTTATTTTTAATTTTTTAAAATTTATTTATTTATTAAAAATTTCTACCTCCTCCCATTTCCCTCCCACTCTCCTTATTCACCCTCCCCTCTCCCTCTCCAGTCCTAAGAGCAGTCAGGGTTCCCTGCCCTGTGGAAAGTCCAAGGTCCTCCCACCTCCATCCAGGTCTAGGAAGGTGAGCATCCAAACAGACTAGGATCCCACAAAGCCAGTCCAGGCAGCAGAATCAAAACCCAGTGCCATTGTCCTTGGCTTCTCAGTCAGCCCTCACTGTCAGTCACATTCAGAGAGTCCAGTGTGATCCCATGCTCGTTCAGTCCCATAACAACTGGCCTTGGTGAGCTCCCATTGGATCAGTCCCACCGTCTCCGTGGGTGGATACACCCCTCGCGGTCCCTACTTCCTTGCTCATCTTCTTCCTCCTGCTCTTCATCTGGACCTTGGGAGCTCAGTCCAGAGCTCCAATGTGGGTCTGTCTCTCGCCCCAACTTGCTTTTGTTCATGGTGCGTCATCACAGCAATAGTAACCCCAACCAAGACAGAACTCATGACCTGAAAAGAATTAACCTTTTATTTTTACCCTTCCCCTCCCCAGAACATATTCTGCAAGTCCTTCAAACATCTACTAAAGCAGAGTAGCAGAAAACACTAAGAACCACTTAGGGACAAATTACTCTAATTCATCTGTTCTCTGTTCTACTAGCTTTTCTTTTCAACGGTAATTTGGGAATCCATAAAAATAAAAATCCCTTTGGTGGATTCCCAGGACAGTGATGAAATGTTTTCACAAAAAATTTCTTTAGAATTAAATATTAGGAGTCCCTTCCCATTCCCTAACACAGTGTTTACTGAATTGGTTTTGTGCTGGTAACCACAGTTGCTGTGAGCTCCTGAGTGTAGGAGCCTGTCAAACCCAAATGACATTATTTCATAGAAGCCTTCCCTGACTTATGGGTTTTGCAGTCATTCTTTCTACTTTCTCAGTATTCTTTGAGCTCTCTCTCTCTCTGTGTGTGTGTGTGCGTGTGTGTGTGTGTGTGTGTGTGTGTGTGTGTGTGTGTGTGTGTGAGAGAGAGAGAGAGAGAGAGAGAGAGAGAGAGAGAGAGAGAGAGAGAGAGAGATTGTGCTACAGAAACCTCATTTGGGCTGAGCACTCCAAATCTTTTGTTCTCTAAACTTGAGCCAGTTGTGAAGCTCTCTATTAACTACCAAGCTCTGAATAAAGATGTTTCTTGGCTATGAAGTGAGAATTGGACTAGTCTGTATGTACAAAGATAATTATTGTGAAGAAAAAATGATATTACGTCCTTTTATCAAAATAATAGTGGTAGGGCCCTTTGAACACTAGAATGCATAATATATCTTCTGTGAGCCTCTATAACTTCATTTCTATAAGTTACTGGATTTCTTGGACATCTATAGCCTTGTATCTCCTCAGTCTTAGAAGTTTTTGACCATTATTTCTTCACATAGTTTTCCCTCCCTTTCTTCTTCTTTCCTTTACCATTCTGAACCTCCCAGAATGTCCATGATGTCTTAATGAGTGTCTCACAGACCTGCCCATTTGTATTTCCTCTTAGACCTACTCATCTGTTCTTTAGATTCATCTGCCAACATCATACCTTCAAGTCTGATGATCTATTCTGTTGATTGCTGATGTCTGCCTTTGAGTTTTCAAGAGACTACTTACGTCATGAATTATTCTGCTATAAAAGTTTTTTTATTTGTTTATTTATCAGTTTCTGTTTTTGTTGACACTGTCATTTGGGTTTTATATTGTTAAATAGACTTTCTTCAGGTTTCCCTTTAGAGTTTTTGTTTCTTTAAGACAGTTTAAAGTTCATGCCGAGTAAATCTCTTATCGGGTTATCCAAAAATAGTTCTGTTGATTTTCTCCTCCCATTTGAATGAGTCATGGCCTTTGATTCCTTTCTATTTCTTGTGAATTTTTGTTCATAATTGGGTACTTGTTTATAGTGCTAAAACAATTATGTAATTCTTGTCTCTTCCTTGACTGAAGACCTCTTAGGAAACTTAGTAAAGATCCACAAAACAAGCAATTAGTGAGTGGTACTCGCTGTACTGATAACCTCTAGGTTTGATTTGAGAGACCCTGCCTCAAAATATGGAGGAAGAACAGTCAAGAAAGATTCATTACCAACCTTGGGGCTCTGCATTCATGTTCACACACACTTGTAGGCATACCCACACATATATGTGTACCTTCACACATACAAACAGTAACACACACACACACACACACACACCATTCACAAAAAAATGGAAATTCTGAAGGGCTGAAAATAGCTAGAATATTCATTAAGAGATAAGGAGCAAAACTGATCAGTTCCCATGGGAATGAGGCTAGAGTTTAATGAAATAAGACTAGATTCAGAAACATTGCCATAATTCTGGTCTCATCTTCAAGCTTACTACAGAACACATGAACATAAAATCAAGTCTTGTGTTTTATTTTGTTTTAAGGAAAATACTAATTTGAAGAGTTGTTTGAGATTACAGTTGTTTTTACAAAAATAGGACTGATATGTAAACAATTATATATGTTTTAAAGTGAACTGGGATATTTTAATTAAGAAGTATTTGACAAAGATGCTAGTAATACTTGTATATAAAACTTGCCATGTTGCCTTCAGAATAAACTGATGCATGAATCATGTGTGTTATATTTAAGTAAATACACTTCAGCAATAAATGAAGTGACAATGATTTTGAGAATGGTTTTCAAGATAAATGTTTCTTCCCACATCAAAAATCAAAGGAAACAAAAACAAGGGACAAGGAGGCAGGTTTACTTCAGTCTCTGTGTGTTTTTCACCTTTGACACCCGCAGCATGTAGGAGTACAAGTTTCAGTAAAGCAGCAAGTCTGCCCCCTGAAAACAGGACTCCAGAGAAAGTCACATGAAGTAGGTACACAGGTGTCAATAGGCACGGTGTCTGTTCCCTACAGGCTGGGTAGAGAGAGGACCACATGATGTAAAATGAACACAGCTGTAGTTTACTAAAGAGTGTGTTCATCAGTCAAGTGTAAGATTAGTTTTAAAGAATGATGCCAAAACCATGATGAATAAAGAGTAATTATATTCATATAGAAATTTTAAAAGTCAATAATTGTCATGGGTGTCTCGGCAGACTATCATAGAAATAAAGATAAACACACTTAACTTTTAGAGATAGTTTCTCACACGGAAATGTTCATACTTCTAAAAATACCTCCATATTTCATTAATAAAGACATCTTATTTTCTGATTCTTTTAAACATTTTGCACTACATCTATTTATTAATATATAATGCTGTATTTCATCTACAATCCTTGACTTTCTCTACAATTGACCTTTCTAATGGCATTCTGATCTTTAAATATATATAGATATCGTTGCTCTTAGAAAATGTACTGGATTAACTCCATACCATCCTCCAACATAACCTTTCAAATGGAGGGAGTGGTATAGAATTGCTATATAGAAAATTTTCTCAGACATTACTGAAATATAAAATTCCTCTCCACAGTCATCATCTTCCTATAAATGTTTCTAAATAAGAAGGTATTACCCCATGTTAATTTTTTAGTAATTGTAAATCATTCTGCAATACTTTTATGCACTGTTTTCAATTTAATTAGTTTTAAGTTTGACAGCCAGAGCTGCATATGAATAAGTTGGTTCTTGAAATGAGCATTTTATTACTGGCTTTACAAAGTACAACCAATACACACTGATGAAGTTAATAAAGTTCTCCACTTGCCAGCAAGCCTGTTTACCAAGAAAGAGAAACCCAATAAGAAAAAGATTCCATTTTCACAATTGAACTGAGGTTTCAATTGTGGCTGGATCCCAAAGATGTGTTTTAATTATTCAACTTATCAATTAGTTTGTCAGATTTGAATTACATCAACAAACCACCATCACAATTAAAAATATAATTTTGCAGATATAAAACTCATGCCTCCCTTTATATTTAACTGAAAGTAGATAAAATAATAAAATGAAATTTTTAACCATTAAACCAGACGAAAACATTTATTTTCTTCATAATTCTGTCAGTAAATTTAAATTTTGAACACTTAAGGGAAAAACATCATTATCCATTGTACTATAAGTACAGTCTACTTACAGGGCATGCAGGATCAATGCCTGCTGTTATCCAAATACTTTCTTTTAAATGATGAAATATAATACATGCTCACAATCAATATTGATCACATCTACTCCACACTACCCTCTTCTATTCTTGACAGGACTCTGTTGCCTGTCTCCTTCCTAACTTCATGTTCTCTGTTTGTATTCTATTACTAACTTCCTGAGTTCAATTACTGTTCAACATATGAGCATGTTACCTTTGGAGCAAGGGTAACTTGCTAACAGCAATATTCTCCAAGAAAAGTGACTCTCCTTCTTCAGCAGCTGCCAACTGCCAATAGCCTCTCATTTTGTAGGGGTGGGGTCTAGAAGCTCCGCCCCTTGCATCCATACTTCAGGGGTTTTTTGCTTTTTTGTTTGTTTGTTTGTTTTTTAACTGGCTTGAACTTAAGTGAGCTATTTGCCTATGATCGTAACTGTTGAGTCACCTCTACATCCTCCACATAACTTTTTAAAACAACAGCTATATTCCACCCAGAAAACAGCATTTCACTGTACTCCCTCATCCTCTGATTCTTCCTTTCTTTCAGCCTTCTCTATCACAATGTTCTCTGATCCCTGGACATGGGTAAAGGTAATGTTTTGTCCATTTCTATATCCACTACACTTTAAAACTTTGTTCTGAAGTATTTTTTCTAATCACAGTTATAATTATTAGATTATCAAAAAACTTTAGTCTGAAACTCAGAGTCTTTTCTGGTACTGAGATATTTTGATACTCATTTTATTAGTTTCTAAAGTGAAATAATTATAGTATCTATTTCATTAAGTCTAAAGAGTAGCCCCTTATTTCTTCTTCTCTATTTTTGGGGACCAAATGATGAGTCTAGTCCATGGTTTACCACTGAGGGACTCTTGTAACACCCTGAAGTTTTAAGTTCTTTTAAGTATGTTTTAAAATATGTTTTTAATTGAAATAGAATTACATCATACTTCACCTTTTTTTCCTTCATCCATTCACTCATAGCAACCCTTCCTATAACCCCTCACATGCTAAAACACTCAAGTTTGATAATCTTTTCCCTTCACTGTTTTCATTATAAATAATAATTATCATCATTAGATATATTTTATAATGGGGCTGCAATCTACTTGTTAATTTAATTTTGGTAATTCAAATGCATGTCAGTCAAGAATCTGGAAAGAAATAATGACCTTCTCAACTTAGAAAATTGAAAATAAGTCCTAGAATGAATACTTAGAAAGAATGATATGGATAAAGATATTAAGAGAAAAACAGAATTGGGCAAAATTCTTGGGGGTAACAGCTATAGAAACATTACCATCTCTGTACCTGAAAGTACACTGGAAAAATAGATATCCTGAAAAATGTAAAGTGCACAAAATGCATGATATGTAGGAGAGAAACAGTCTTAGGATAGGTAGGGAGTGAAATGGGAGGTAAATAACCTTTTGACATTTTCGCAAATCTCTCACTGACCAACCATCAGAGGTCTGGAATCCAATTGTGGTCCTATGCAGAGGTCAGTCTCTTAGGGACATGGTAAGGTAAAGAATGATCTAGCATGGGACACAGAAAACAATCAGTACAGAGGCCTCTGCAAATAGGTGACATTTAATCTAAAATCCACACCACCAGCAGAAAATGTGGTTATAGTTATCTGAGAATGAGAAAGGAATGTAAGTTACTGACTGAGAAATGATATATCATGCTTCTTGTTCCTACTTTCACTGGGGTAAAAGTTAAAAAGCCCAACATAACTTGCATGTGAAGGAGTATGGAAATTTTATAAAGTAGAAAAATATTATATATATATATATATATTATATATATATATGTAACTAAATTCCCAAATGAACAATTCTTTGAGAATTCTTTTCTTCTCCTTGTCTTTTATGTATAGGATGTCCGAAGGTAGACAAGATGACTCTTTTCATGACAACTAAAGACATGAAAATTCCAATCATTTATTGAACTTGAATCTTTTAAGATAAGGTGAAGCCATAGGAACATTATGATATGAGATTAACTCTTACCTTCCCCACACACACTTTAACTGTTGTGATAGACTTATTGCTGACTGTCAACATGGTTATAACAACAATTTTTTCATGGGGAAATATAATGTGGTATCCTGTACAGAAACCTATAACTACACTGAAACTTACTCAAACAAACATTATTGGAGTACAAGGAGTGAAAGTCTTATCAAGAATGTTATAGAACTTTACAGTCAGCCAATCCGAACCTGAACTATGTACTATCTCTAATAGAGAGCCAAGGAAGATTTAAGTAGAAACCTAATAAGAGATATGTTTATTAAAATTCTCTACTGTCTGAGAATATATCATATCGTAGAAAGGGGGGTTGTGAAGGCCAATAAAGAGCTATTATTACATGTTTTGGAGTCTGCTATCTGTTTATCAAACTGTATGTTTTCTTTCCTCCCTGTCACACATCTATACTATATTGACAGTTTTCCTTTAGAATTTTCTAATTATATGATTGAGCCCCAAGATACGGAAGCCGAGCAGAAGCATTAAACACCCAGCACACACCCAGCTCTCAATGTCTATTGTCACTTCTTCATCCCCACATGTCTTATTGCTGGTGCATCAATACTCAAAATGGCCTTGGATGTTACATATTAGCAATGGCAGTCAAACTAAGGCCAGGAAGCATGCAGAAGGGAAGCAGAACTATTCTCCTTCCTCAGCAGTAGACGAGCTGAGGAATAAAAAAGCAACACGAAATATACTTCTGTACTTGTCAAATGATTGTATTTTTGTCCATGTTTAAGCTGGAGTAACATATGGTTACCTACTTACAATCTTACATGTTATGAGAAAAGCTGACTCCAGGAAGAAGATGCTGAATGGTGTTTGTAAAGGACTGGATTTCAATAGTTTGATGATTGGCCTCCTATGTTTGAGTGTTGATCTCATTTATTCGGTGGCATTTCTTTCAACTAAAGAGATTGGGAAGCACACATCACAAAATGAAAATAGCTGTTGGAGATGTGCGCAACATCGAATTTCTCTGATGTGTATTCTAATAAAGACTATTAGGGATGAGGTATCAGCAAAGGGAGACAGAATGATTATGTAAATTGTGTGAAGTATACTGAGGAGCTCGTCAAGTTAAATAATTCTGTCATATCACCTAGGATTCATACTACACTTGGTGATAATTAATTCTAATATGCCTATATTATTTATCTTCCAAACTGGGGCACTATGAAGATGAAATTAACTAACACATGTGGAGCTCATTCATCAATGGGATCAACTTTGTTGAAAGGATGAACATAGATCCAGTTAAGGTAGAACTGGTATAGATCAAAGTCTTTCTCCATAAACCTCCATTCCACACTGATTACTGAATCAAGGCCTATAGAAACTAAAGAATTCCAACACTAGCAGTATTTAACATTTTTCTTGATTATTTTCCTGTTTCATCATTACTTTCACTCTAAATATAATCATCTCTGAAAAATTCAAATAGTCTTATCTAAATATATAATTTTTGGAACACTCAGAAAGTTATCTCCTATCAATTGTCCCTTCACCGAGTAACCTCCACCCTGATTTCAATCACTGTGTATCAGTATGCTCTTCGGATATTGCAATATATGTACCCAATATAGCTAGTACGTCAGCAAACTGTCTTTCTAAAAGAAGACATGAAACTCTTTTAAGCAATTTATTCTGTATTTGATTTAAATTAGCCTTTATAAATAATTCACAGATTTTGTGCCAAATTGAAGAGATTTCACAAGAACAAATTTGAGCAAAAACCAAGGATTAGTTATTATTAGCTATGGGTTCCTTTCAAGATGGTTCTATCTCCTCTCAACATTATTGATAACAACCCTTCAGATGAAAACATAGGGAGAAGTGGCAGAAGTAGGAACTGCAGTGTGTTACCATTGATTTAGTGAAGAAAATGGGATGATTCTGGCAGTCTATCAGAGAGACCATATATATTAATATCTGTTTTCTATCATCTCACTATTGATTTAACTCTTATGCCCATGTATATCATTTATAATGAAGAATCTACTGTTAAAAGAACAGTCACCAATAAATGAATAATTGTTCCTTCCATCTGTAAGATGTATTGACTTATCATGCTCTTGGACTTACTTTCATGTTTGTTTTGTATTTAATTGTGCTGTTTATTAAGTATCTAAGGATAGATAGAAATACAACAGAGGATCAAACTTTTAGGAATTCTTGCTTTTCCTCCATTTAACATAGTTTTATTCTGTTACTTTGAACTTGCAGTCACCCTACTTGTAAGTGAAATGAATAAGTGAAATTTTCTGACTGCATGCAATCATAGCGTGGTATTCATTTTCTTCCCGGAGAGTTGAAAAGAAACAAATTACTATGTCTTGATATAGATTTTTCCAACCATCATTCTCATTGTTTCATTCAATTATTGCCTTAATCACGCATTGTATCTGCAGATTATGCTGTGTGCTGAAAGCATAAAAATTGACAAGCTGGATGAGGCTTCTAACTTCATGAAAATTGCATTATGCAGAAAGATAAAGTTAGAATAGGTAAAATGATGCTCCAATATATTTACATATGATTTGTATGTAAAAGATCAGTAATAAGGATCTACATATAGAAATGAGCAATACAGGGATAGAAGGCACAAGAAAGTTCTCTTTGAGTGGATGGTTTTTAAAACAAGACTTAGAAGCAGTTGTGCATGCAGTGAGTGCGGGAAGGAGAATTTATTTAGCAAAGGCAGCATGTTTTTCATCCTCAAGGCAGGAGTTTTCCAAGCTCCAAGACTGCCTCTTTAGTAACCAAATGAAAAGTAGCAACCTAAATGCAGAAATCATATATATTATACATATATATTCACACAATTGTAATTATGTTTCCAGGATACAATGAAACCATATGTTTTATGAGTTCAGATCCATATTCAGTACTAAAGAAAGATATCTTGATACATTGCTGTATTCTTTACATGGTTAGAGGATGATCAAATAACTTTAAAATGCTTGTTATATTTTGAAGAATGATTTCAATATTTCTCAAAGAAGAAAATGTTAAGGAACATTTTTGACACATATGTTTGTCACATATTTATGACACATGTGTCATAAATGAAAGAGAAATAAGTTACAAAGATTTATTATGTGGTCTTGGCCATGGCTGACCAAGAATTTTCTCTGTAGAACATACTTGCCTCTAAATCAGAGAGATCTGCCAGTATTTGTTACTCCAGTGCTGTGATTAAAAGTGTGCACCACAACATGTGAAGACACTAACAATTGACCTAATGAAGATGATGGATGCAATTTTGGATGATTCATAAGACTTTTATAGTACCAAACCTAGAGAAAATATACTGATCTGAAAATAGGTAGAAAAGTGGGGACAAAATATGTTATCCACAAATAAATATGAATATAAATGGATAAGACACATATATGTATGTGTGTGTGTGTGTGTGAGTATGTGTGTGTGTGTGTTTTATTCATATATATCTCACATTTGAACTCCCCTAATCTCATCCAGCTGTCTGGTATTATTTTTAAAATAAGTGGGAAAATGACTGCAGTATAATGTTATTGTATTGGGTAAAAACAATAAATACAAATCACTGAGAACAATTCTTAGTGATACGTGCTAGTTATTGTAATTGTTGCTATAAAATGTAAAGGAATGCTATATAACTAATCCTGAAATGCTTTGTGGATGACTAAAACCTTAGTGGCCAACTTCTGGCCTTAGATAACACTGACCTCTTGCTTTTGTACACAGAGTAGATGTAGTACAGAGAAGCGTGGGCTACAACCCGTCACCCAGCTCCTGGCTGCCATGCTAGCTTAGCCCCCCAAATAACCACACTAAAATTGTATTAATTAAAACACTGCCTGACCCACTAGATCTAGCTTCTTATTGGCTAATTCTCACATCTTGATCTAACCCATTTCTAATAATTTGTGTAGCACCACAAAGTTGTGGTTTACCAGGAAAGATTCTAACCTACATCCATCTCTGGCCAGAGATTCATGGAATCTTACCACTCTTCCCTTCTTCCCATCATTCTGTTCTGTCTACTCTGCCCACCTAAGGGCTGCCCTATCAAAAGGCCAAGGCAGTCTCTTTATTCAACCAATAAAAACAATACACAAACAGAAAAATCTCCTACACCAAATGGAAGATACTGGACAGATGACCTGAGAAGGTTCCTATGCCATTTAGTATGGGAATAAACATTTTGAATTTCTAAGTTATAATTAAAGATTACGGGCTTGAAATTTCAGCTATAAAGTTTATGTACTACCCATAATGGGAACTAGCTTTTCTCACTTGGAAGAGAGAATGCTTAGGAGAATAATATCTGGTATTATACAGTTGAAGTATAAAATTGCTGGTAAGGATAGTTGAATTGTAATTTCTAACATAATAAAGATAATTATTTGCTCTTCTACTCTTAATAATAAGATGAAAGAAATTTTATATAATGTAAAATAAATTTAGGTCTAAGTCATGTTTTCAAAAGCCCATGTAATTAAAATCACCATGCTTTCTTCTCTACTCTCCTTAGGCTATTCACACACATAAATCCAACTTCTCAGATGCTGAACTAATTTGTTTTGGCTAATGACCTTTCAATTTATTTTTCAAATCATCTAGTGTTTCTTACTACAATCAATTTTTATTTAGGGAAATACCACATTGCCTTCTTCTCCCTTTAAACATTCATTAGTCCTTTTGTGGTTTTGTTTTTAGATTCTCTCTCTCTCTCTCTCTCTCTCTCTCTCTCTCTCTCTCTCTCTCTCCGTGTATATGTGTGTGTGTGTGTGTGTGTGTGTGTGTGTGTGTGTGTGTGTGTTCTTATGTGCACACATAGAATGAGTATATAGAAATCACAGCACAACCTTGGGTATAAATTCTGATCTTGTGACTTGTTTGACATGGGGCTTTTTATTATTGTTGACACCACAGTCAATTCAATGTGGTAGACAGTGGACTTTCAGGGACCTTCCTTTCTCATCCTCCCAATTCATCATAGCAGCCCTGGTATTACAGACATATGGCACCAAGCCTGGCTTTACTTAGGTTCTAGAAATTTGAGCTCAGGCCCTTGTATGGCAAATTGTTGACACTGAGCTATCTACCCCTACCCATTTTTAATTTTATTGATTTTCTTTGTTTAACTATTTGATTGTTGGTTGGTAATATGTTACTTCATTCCTGTTGCAGAATACTAGGGAACAAAGCAGGTAAGTCTGAAAACTCAAAGACGGTTGTTGTAACATACTCCTATATTCTCAACACTCTACTGCTGAGGATGGAAAGATGGTGAACTGATATAGGATGATTAATATAAATTCAGAGTCAGATATTGGGGTTCAACCTGAAGGTCAGAAAATTAAAACAGCCAGCCACTGCCTCTTACATCAATCGGTTTGAGAATGGTGATCCTGCCTCCAGGAATCTCAGAATGAGACTGTGAGTGACATTGACATGAACTGCTTCCTCCCATTTTATAATCCTCTCTAGGACTGAGATTAATGGTGTGCACCAGTAGGATTAAAGGCATGCACTGCCCGGTATCTATGACAACTAGTCTGGCTACTGGGATTAAAGGTGTGTGTTACCACTGCCTGGTCTGTGAGGCTGAGCAGTGGGGTTGTTTTACTCTCTGATGCTCAGGAAAGCTCTGTTTATTAAAATCCAAGTGAAATGCCACTGCAAACTGGACTACGTGCTAAGAATCTATCTCAGAAATAAATAACAGCAACAGTCTTCAGTGGGTATTCTGTAGTTTCTGGGGAAAGAAATTGAGGTCAAATTTTCTTTTGATCAATTTCAGTTATAATATTCAATGCTATAGATCATAACAAGCCTCATTTGAGACAGAGAGAGTGTTTCCCCTACACTGCATACACAACGTTGCTGGAGTACTTAGTATCACTAAATCAGATGCTTACGTTCTCTTTGTTTTGAAACATTACGATACTGAAATTAGTAAAACAGCTAGCAAGTTCACTATTAAATACTGTCTTTCATAAGAATTGTCACAGCCATGGTGGTTCTTTATGGTAATAGAACAGTAACTAAGACATTTGACTGTAGATACAGATAAACTTAGTTAAAAATAGACTAAAATCTTTATTTCTGGTGGATAGTACTGAGAGTTTCTATGCAAGTGGATGTGGAAGAAAAGTCAGCAATTATGTCCCCAACTTACAACTTGCAAACCCCAACAACACCCCAGGCCAAAGGGAGCTTACTGGCACAGTAGTGGCAGAGCTGTTATAAAAGGATTCAACTATTTTTTTATTCCATAGTAGGAAAATTGTGCATGGTGCTTTAGAGCTGGTCAAAGGACAATGACTGGAGAGATAATAGGTACCACGTGTGAACTCACTGGTTTTGCTTTGCTAATAGATAGCATTGTCAAGCTGCCTCTTAAAAATTGTGTTTATATTTATCAACCAATTCTGCCCATCCCCTTGGTGAAAGAAGATTCTCTTTGCACTACATAGAGGTTAATACATATTGACAGTAGGTAAAAGTTCTGAGAGCAAATGACTTTGAAGACCTCAGCATTGAATAGGAAACTCATATCACACTGTGAAAGGGTTCAGGTAATATTCCAGAAGAATATAAAGCCAAATCATAGTGAAGAAGGCTGTGAAATGCTGTATTGTAGGCATATCCTAATTGTGTCATAAGTCATTGAATGTTTGGTCTTTCACTAGTAAGGGAAAGGCTCATGGGGTTCTTGGTACATGAACCTTAGTAAATTAAGGACTTCTTAACTAGATTCTCTTCTTAAATTCCAGATTATTTCAGTACCGTTAACACAGAAGCTCACCTTCCATCACATGGATCCAAAAAGCAGACACAAATATACATCAAAGAAAATTCATCAAAGAAACCAGAGTAATCACAGCAATTATGAAGTAAAAGATAGATGAAGTAGGAAATCAAGGAGTTTATAGAACTCCAGAAAACTATGTTATGAATAAAAATGTAAAGATATATGCTGTACCAGAAGATCCATCAGAGGGAACCCTCTCTGGCAATGGATGGAGATAGAGACAGAGACCCACACTGGAGCACTGGACTTAGTTCCCAAGGTCCTTATGAGGAGCAGAAGGAGAGAGAACATGAGCAAGGAAGTCAGGACTGCGAGGGGTGCACCCACCCACTGTAATGGGTGCTCTAATTACACCTAATTAGATCTAATGGGAGCTCACCAAGGCCAGCTGGACAGGGACTGATGGAGCATGTGATCAAACCGGACTCTCTGAACGTGGCTGACAAGGAGGGCTGACTGAGAAGCCAAGGACAATGGCACTGGTTTTTGATTCTACTGCATGGACTGACTTTGTGGGAGCCTGATTTGTTTGGATGCTCACCTTCTTAGACCTGGATGGAGGGGGGAGGACCTTGGACATCCCACAGGGCAGGGAACCCTGACTGCTCTTTGGACTGGAGAGAGAGGGGGAGGGGAAATGGAAGGAGGGGGAAAGAAATGGGAGGAGGGGAGGAGGTGAAAATTTTTAATAATAATAATAATAATAATAAAAACCTAGGGGGGAAAAGAAGTTGAAGAATTTTTAAAATATAAAAAAATGTAAAGATGTGAAATACAAATGTATATAAAAAAGAAATAATTTACAATTTATGTAAATAATAACATAATTTACAGTTATGGTAATTTATAATTACCAATATACATGTTTACCAAAATTGTATATCTTTCCTAAAGATGTCAAAAGAAAGACTAGAAATTTTTTTGCATTATTGTAAATAAAGGAATAAAGGTTAGAAATAAATGCTCCCATATATGATTATATTATTTATAAAGAAGTGTTGACATTGATAATTTCATGGAGGTTAGATCACACATGGTAATACATTTCATGAACAAATTATAAATTTATATGGAATAAATAAAGCTGGAAATGTATCATATTCAATCATTAATATAAATAGCATATTGTCCACCAAAAAATAATTTTAAATTTCTTTGAGGCTTAAAAGAACCAGATTATATGAACCATAATTAGAAAATCAATCCATTGATATGATTATAAAGAAGATGAAATATGTAGCAGGTGTAGGAAGTGACTAGTCAAATAGTTACTTAAAATATTTGAGATTAGAAGAAACGTCTGTATAAAGAGGAGGAAATTTGAACATCTACAGTGAGATGAACTAAGGGAAATCAATGATGGAAATGGACCACTGAAATTTTAAATATATCAAGGAAAACGTAAATGAACACAAAGACTAGAAATTCATAGAAAAATCTCCAATTGAAGCATGAAGAGAGAAAAGTAGAGAGAAAATCATGGAGAAAAGAATAGCAACTGATTATGTGTGGATTGACGCCAACTGATCTAACAAATGCAATGATAATTTCAAGAGGAGAGCAAACAAAATGATCTGGGGAAAAAATGTCCATTTCCTGAAACAAATTCTGAGTATGTATGCCCAGAAAATATAACTGCTAACAGAATTCAAGCCCTGAAAACTACACCAAACTACAGCTGAGACAGACTGGTAAAAGTCAGTGTCATGGAGGAGAAAAAATAGGCAAATGGGTCAGCTACAGTGAGGAGGAAAACCTCAAGTATGATGCTACAAACTCATCAGTTAAGGGAATGCTGAAAATAATGAGCCCACAGACATCTTCAAGGAGCTAAAATAAAGACTCAATAAATAAATAAATAAAAATCAAACAAAACCTTACATCACAGTAAATATAGCTCTGCGAAATACAAAATTTTTCAATGAGAAACAGAAAATTTGTATTCAAAGTTTTCAGGGATATTTAAAACCATTTAAATCATGTATGCAATAATAATGTAAATTCAATGTAAAATTCAATAGTAAGAATAAAAATTATTTAGAAGTATATATTAGTCCAAAATAAGCCAGAAGAGAATACTAAAGGAATAAAACCACAAAAATTATAAATCTAATTAGTAGTAAAGTGGCTGTCTTAATTACTTTCCTATTTCTGTGAAGAGACAGAATGGTCAAGGCAGCTTATAGGAAAAGGATTTAATTAGGGACTTTTTAACAGTTTCAGATGTTGAGTTTATGACTAGCATGGTTGGCTGCCTAGCACAGGGCAGGCAGGCATGAGACGGGAGCTGCAGCTGAGAAGTTACACACAATCCACAAACACCAGGTATAGAGAGAAAAAAACTAGAACTGATGTTGACTTTTGGAATCTCAGAAGACTATTCTAGTGACAGACCTTTTCCAACAAGATTACGCCCCATAATTCTTCCCAAGCAGTTCTGCCAACTGGTGACTAATTGTTCAAATATATGAATCTATGGGTTTCATTTTCATTTAAAACATCATCATGACTATATTGTATTAGAAAAAAAGCAGGCATTAGATAAAGAATATTTTTATGTTACTAATTTGTGCCTCCTCATGAAAAAGGAGTTAATTTATGGAGAAAGATTAATAATCTTTATGCATTTTATTTTAGTACTTCACAGCACAAGAAGCAAAACTGCTAAAATATGGAGTTTTTAATTAAATAATATATTGCAATGAAAACTAATGATTTATAATTATAATAAAATATACAAATATCGCAGATGTCTAGCTATACTAAGAAGTCAAACAAAAAGTATATGCTAAATTGTATCCTTCATATAAAGTAATAACAAGATAAATATATCCTGAATTGTTTTAGAAATTGTTTTTTTCTTTACATTCTTTTTAGAATCTAATGGAGGTGTGCATGTGCTGCAGCATGGGTATGGAGTTCAGGTGACAATGCATAATTTGCATCAGTCAATTCTTGCCTACAATATTGGTTCTGGGCTCGCTCTCAAGTTGTCAGGATTTGTATTCAGCACCTTTACGCACTGTGCTTTCCTGCTGAGCCATAATCTATATTGTTTGTGCTCAAGATAGTGATTTTCTTTGGAGAGAGTGCCTCAAAAGCAAAAACTGAAAATGCAAATGTCATCCTTTTAAATTATTAATTTCTACCTTATTGATAGAGGTATTGAGGAACCCATACACTAACAACCTGAAAATATCTTAGTTGGTATATATATATATATATATATATATACTCATTATTAGTTTTGAATACTTGACCTTATCTTATGTTTATCCTACTAGCTCTTATAACTTAAATTAACATATTTCACCTACATTTTGCCTCAGGGTTTTTTACCTTTCTTTCATTTTATATGTCCTAATTCATGTCTGACTGACTGGCAGCTACCTACCTGTCCTGAGTATCTCCCTTTCTTCCTCCCTCATTCTCTTTCTCTTCTCTGCTATTTCTCTCTCTCTCTCTCTCTCTCTCTCTCTCTCTCTCTCTCTCTCTCTCTCTCCCCTTACACTCACTCTCACTCTCTCACCTACATTCCTTCTCCTCCTTATTCTCTCTGCACTTCAGCCCATTCTATCTCTCTACTGCCTAGGTATTGGCCATTCAGGAATTAGGTGCCTTAAACAGGCAAAGCAACATATTTTTACATTGTTAAATAAACGTAACAGAAAAAAATTGCAACATATCCTTACATCATTAAACAAATGAAGCATAAAAAAGAGTAACACACCTTAATATACTGTTAAACTATTACTCTGCAACATAAATAATATGTAAACACATATTTACATTAAGTAATATTCCACAACATTTCTTCATTTTGCTAAATAAAGACGGGCTTGTATATTTAAGTGCTAAAAGTGTATACAGTACAATATGAGCAGTTATCAAGTAAGAATTACATTTACAATAATCAGTCCCTGTGCATTTGGCAAAATCAGAGAAATCATCTATTATCCATCCTGTATTGATGAGTCCAAAACTCTGTATCTAATTTACCTTCGATCATAACTAAGTAGAATTATAAAAAGTGCAAAGTAAACAACTTCCAAAACCATAAAAATGATATAGACATATGGTTATCTCAACCCAGGGTTCCTCTATAACATATAGGCATTTGTTTTTGGCCTACAGCTCTGTGAAATCTGACAGAAATTTTTATGAAGTAGATGTACACCTTACTCAGCCTAGATGTAGTAGGGAGGGCCTTAGATTTTCCATAAAGCAAACTGCCTTACCCTATCATTGGATTAGAGAGGTGTGTAATGACAGGATGTGTAGAGGGAATGGTAGGAGGGAGGAAGTGGGAATTTGGATTTTTTTTAAAAAATCAAATAAAAAAGAAAAAATAAGGACATTTTCACCTTGTATTGGCAAAGTTTAGCAGTCACTTTCCTCTGTGTCCTGCAGAATATCTGGCAGACATTTTATGTAGTAGGAATTTGGAAAGACTGTTCTACCCTATCTTGGCAAAATTGGTGGTCTTTTTCCACTGTTTCCTGTTTGTCAAGTTTGGAGAGTATACTGTTAGCAGAGGCAAGGGTAGATTCTTCCTCAAATGGCTAGCTTTCACACATTGAAAGCAAACTCCTTATGGAGATTATTTGACACCCATCATTCTTTTATGAAGTAGATTGGTGTTGCCAGGATCAGAAGTGTCTGTCATGTAAAGCCCTGGTTTTTTTTAAAAAAAAAAAACATTTTAAATGCCATATGTAGTAAGGAGAAGCAGTCTGCTTCCTGCTTCCTAGCTAGCTTTACCCCCCCCCCCCCAAATAACCACACAGAAATTGTATTAATTAAATTACTGCCTGGTCCATTGGCTCTAGCCTCTTGTTGGCTAACTCTCACATCTTGATTAACCCATTTCTATTAAATCTATGTATCACCACATGACTGTGGCTCACCAGCAAGATTCTAACCTACATCAATCTCAGCCCAGAGACATATGGCATCTCAACTCTGCCCTTCTTCCTCCCCGCATTCTCTTCTGTCTTACCCGTCTATCTAAGTTCCAGCTTATCAAAAGGCCAAGGCAGTTTCTTTATTCAACCAGGGAAAGCAACACACAAACAGAAGGACCTCCTAAACCAGCCATATTCTGAACATCTTTGAAGTGTTTGAAGATCATCTATCTATCTATCTATCTATCTATCTATCTATCTATCTATCTAAAATATATCTATTTAATCTTGAAAACATATGAAACATGACAAGTTTGATTATTATAGATGACTACTAACCTGCATTTATTAATTATTACATTTCTTAAACATTATATTTTTAAATGAGCTGTAAAGCACAATACCTCAAACAAGAGAAAAACATACATAAAATATAACAAAACTAACTTCAAATTTGTATCAATATGCCAAAATCCATACCTATGCAAAATATTTGTGGATAATAGTATGTTTTTATCCTATATTCTTATGTCACCCCTAAATCGTGACAAGCATTCAGCCCACATTTCAATTTAAGGATTTGTACCATTCTTTAATTTTGTTTGTTCTACTTTTCCTTCTTCTGTAGATGGCTTGCTGGATGACCCTGTATATCTTCCTCTCTCCTTTTTTTTCCTCTCTCCCATTCTCTCTCTCTCTCTCTCTCTCTCTCTCTCTCTCTCTCTCTCTCTCTCTAACTCTCTCTCTCACTTTTGAACCTAGATTCCTATTACTAGTTACTTGGTTTGCCTGCCAGCCTTTCCTGTCTGTCTACCACCTAATTATTGGCAGTTCAGGTTTTTATTAGATGAATTAGATGCCTTAGGTAGGCAAGGCAATAGTTCATAATTAAACAAATGCAACAAAATAAAGATAACATGTAGCACATAGTTAAAATAATGTTCTGCAACATAAACAAATGTAATATCTTTGCATAGTTAAATATTCCACAACACTTTAATTTAAGTAATAAAATAAGTAATTTAAGTAAATAAAATGAATATAATGGGAGATGACCATTAAAGCTTCTTATAGAAATATGATATGTTTATGTGTGTGTATTTGTGTATGTGTGCTTATGAGATTATGTCAGATGGGCCACAAAACTGATGTCCTGATAAGAGGCCAGAATATATCAGAACAATTGGACGACAGCCCTATTTATTTAAGTAAAAGTTTGAAGGAAAGGAAAAGGAAATGCCAGAAATGACTTTCTTTTTATGTATGTACATATGTGTAAAATACAATTTTAACACATTTCTTCTTCCGGATTAAAAAATGTGTTTGCAGACAGCTTGGTAATGTTTCTGGCTTGGATATGTAAAAGCACATATGTTATACAATATACATAAAATTATGCCTTTGTTTTTCAAACAAATACAATATAAATGCCAGAATCAGGATTTATAATTTTTCTCTGATATTATTCTACATTATATTATTTATAGGGGTGAAATAGTTCTGTGACATAGGATTTTAAATTGACCATCTATTAGGGGTTTATAAAATAAAATGTTAAAGATATTTATAATTTTCTTTTTATGTACATGTCTAAGTATCTATATGTATGTGTGTGTCCCACTTTTAGGACCCATAGATGCCATAAGAATGCTCAGTCTGCTGGAATAGATATAGATTGCTATAAGCAGACTGACATGAACAGTGGGAACTGAACTTGAATTCTCTGTAAAAGTAAGTACTCCCAAACTCTGAGTTATAGCCCTAGACCCATAAACCATAAAACATTTATTCTTCATTGCACACAAAAGTTTACATTTCTAAAATAGTGCAACATCAATAATCTTATACTAATATCATGATGTCTCCCTTCTTATGTTCAATATCTGATGCTGGAAAATAAAACTTTCACTGGATTTTCCACCATATTTTCATAGAAGCTGATGATTAGATGACATAGATATAGATAAATCCATATTCTGATATAGATATACTTTTAGCCATCTTTCACAAAGCCATTGAGAATTCTTGTTTACTTTTAAAATGTGAAAACTTACCCTATTTGAGGAATGGACGGGGATAGAGTCAGAGAAGAAGGTGGAGAGAATGTGAGGAGGGAAGGGAGTTTGAATTGGGATCAGTATGTAAAATGAAAAAAGATAGTTTGTTTTCTTTTAAAGAATAAAATAAAAAAGACTCACATTGTTGAACACTGCACTGAACGCATAGCATGAAAATTTTACTCAGTAGAAAAGGTAATTAAATTTTATCATATTTTTATTTGATTTTTATTTTATTTAATTTGGTCTTAATAATAAAAGTGATCACTTATTATTTTCTGATTTCTATCCCTTTGATCTCCTTTTGTTGTCTTATTGCTCTAGAACCTCAAGTACTATATTGAATAGATACGGAAAGAGTAAACAACCTTGTCTTCTTCCCGATTTCAGTGGCATTGCTTGAGTTTCTCTCTATTTAGTTTGCTGTTGCCTGTTGAATTGCTGTATGTTGCCTTTATTATGTTTAGGTTTGTTCCTTTTATCCTTGCTCTGTCCGAGATCTTTATCATGTAGACATGTTGTACATTATCGAAGGCTTTTTCAGCATCTAATGAGATGATCATGTGGTTTTTTTTTTTTATTTTTCAGTTTGTTTATATGGTGCATTACATTGACAGATTTTTTTTGTATGTTGACCATCCCGGTATCTCTGGAATGAAGCCGACTTGATCATGGTGGATGATTTTTCTGATGTGTTCTTGAGTTCGGTTTGCCAGTATTTTATTGAGTAGTTTTACATCAATGTTCATGAGTGAGATTGGTCTATAGTTCTATTTCTTAGTAATGTCTTTGTGTGGTTTGAGTACCAGCATAATCGTAGCATCATAAAATAGTCTGGCAATGTTCCTTTTGTTTCTATTGTGTGGAATAATTTGAGGAGTATTGATCTTAGTTCTTCTTTGTAAATCTTGTAAAATTCTGTGCTGAAACCATTTGGCCCTGGGCTTTTTTTCAGTTGGGAGACTTTTGGCATAGTTGTTTCTATGTCTTTAGCATTTTATGTCTGTTTAATTTGCTTATCTGGTCTTGATTTAATTTTGGCAAGTAATATTTATCCAGAAAATTGTCCATTTCCCTTATTATTCAATTTTGCAGAGGATAAAATTTTCAGAATTTGAATTAGGTCTATTTTGAAAAGAAAAACTAGCCTACAATTCACAATCCCAGAGAACCTTGAATAAAGAGACATACACAGATCTAAACTACGTGGGATATAGAAAAAGACAAGATCTCCTGAGTAATTTGAAAGCATGAGGATCATGGTAGAGGGTAGAAGGAGAGGAAAAGGGCGAGGAAGGGAGGGAAGTGGGAAAAATATGTAGCGCAATAAAAACAATTTGAAAAATGAAAACTAATTAATTTTAAGCATTTCATTCTCTTAACTCTTACAAACTTGTCACTTTATAAACTTACATATGTGTGATTATATAGCTTAAATATATAATGTGAATATACACAATTTACAGAATTTAAACTCATCAGGATTATGTTTAATATAGATTAAGCAAATGTTCATTATATAAAGAAGAAATATAATTTGTTGCTAAAAATCCAAATAAACTTTATACTCTCTAAAATCAATCATTTCTAATGATTAGTACAAAACAAAATTAACTTACATATTTTGCATTTCTATGAATGTGCATATCAGCATCATATCTATATTCCACTATATATTATTTAGAGATGGATATATGATAGGATAGCTGGTGGATAGTTAATAAATATGTACACAGGGTAGATAATAGATTAGATATTTAGATGACAGATAGATAGATAGATAGATAGATAGATGAGAAAGAAGGTTACCATAAATCAATTTATGTTCTGATATGATTGGCACAGTTTAACAATGCCATATTACTCTAGTTTTATTCCTATCATTGTGATAAGACTACCTGAAGAAAAAATCAACATAGGGGAAAGGAATTTCTCCTAGTTCACCTTTCCAGGTTGTAGTCCACCACTGTGGGGAAATCACAGCAGCACTTGTGAGTCACATTTTACTCCCAATCAAAAGCAGAAAGTAATTAATGCATGATTTTGGCTAGCTTTCTCCTTTTTGAAAGTCAAGAACCTAAAACTAGGAAAAGGGGCCACCCATTTCCCATTCTCAGGTTTAGTCTTCCTTAGTAAATTAAAGCCCTCAAGTAAATATGCATAAATATGTCCATAGACCAACTTGATCTAGAAAATACCTTACTGAAGCTCTCATCTCAGCTGATTCTAGGTTGTGAAAGTGTGGAAGGGTATAGTTCATAATATCCTCCATTCTTACAGAACTCAGAACTCTTTCTTTTTTCTGCATTTTTTTCATTATTTATTTATTTAAAGAATTTCCACTTCCTCCCCTCCTCCCAATACCCTCCTGCTCCCCCCACTCCCTCTCCTCCTCCCTCACCATTCCCAAGAGCAGTCAGGGTTTCCTGCACTGTGGGAAATCCAAGTTCCTCCCCCCTCCCTCCAGGTCCAGGAAGCTGAGCATCCAACCAGACCAGGATCCCAAAAAGCCAGTCCATGCAGACAAAACAAGACCCAGTGCCATTGTCAATGGCTTCTCAGTCAGCCCCCATGTCAGCCACATTCAGAGAATCCGGTTTGATCACATGCTCCTTCAGTCCCAGTCCAGCTGGCCTTGGTGAGCTCTCATTCGATCAGTCCCCTTGTATTAGTGGGTCAGCGCACCCTTCAAGGTCCTGACTTCCTTTTTCATATTCTCCTTCCATCTGCTCTTCATTTGGACCTTGGGGGCTCAGTCTAGTGCTCCAACGTGGGTCTCCATCTCTATCTCCATCCATCGTCGGATGAAGGTTCCCTCTGGTTCTGCTTTCCTTGCTCACGTTTTCCCTCCCTCTGCTTCTCATTTGGACCTAGGGAGTTAAGTCCAGTGTTACAGTGTGTGTCTCTGTCTCTATCTCCGTCCATCGCCATATGAAGGTTCTGTGGTGATATGCAAAATATTCATCAGTATGGTTATGGGCCAAGGCCAGTTCAGGCACCCTCTCCTCTGCTGCCCAGGGAACAATCTGGGGACCTCTCCTCAGAGGGACCTCTTCTCCTCCTTAATCCCCTCCAGAATCAAGTCTCTTGCAAACCCTAAAATGGCTCCCTTAGCTGAGATATAAACTTCCCTGCTCCCATAACCATCCTTCCTCCCCTCCCACCCAGACCCAAAAAGAGGAATATGGTATGTACTCACTCATAAGTGGATTCTAGCCATAATTAAAGGTCTTTGAGTCTATAATTCGTGATCTGAGAGAAGCTAAATAAGAAGGTGAACCTGAAGTAAATCATATGGTTATCCTCTTGGATATTAGAAGTAGGCAAGATTGCCAGGCAAACTTGGGTGCACGGAGAGTGGGGGGATGGAAGTAAGGGGAGATGGTTAGGGAGAGGGGAGAGGGGGAGGATTGGGGAGAACTCTTTCTTTTTCTGTTTCTTTGTTTGTTTGTTTTTTGTTTTTTTTTCTTCATCCTCAGGTTCCCCAAACATGGAAACAGATCTAATTGTTGTACTTTTATATATGGGAAGCAAAATGAAATCTTTTCCTGTGACTTCCCTGTAGATATGTCATACTAGCCAACTTGACTAAATATCAAGTAATAACAAAAAGTGGACGAAGTTATAGTGCTATCTGTATGGTTTCCTTTTTCTTCATGATGTTAATCTGAGTACATTTGGACTCCAGAGATTAAGGAAAACAAAGGGACTTCCAATTGTGGAGTGATTGATGAATATTCTCATCAACTTTTTGCTGACAAGTGTATACAAATTAAGGTGATAATTTTCCACAATGTCTAAAAATAACACAAAAAATTAAATGTTTCTATGGAAGTGAATTTGTTCTTGATGGCAACAAATCTAAAAGAATAAAGTAATCCATTCCGTGTCTGAGACACTGGTTAGCATTGATTGGATTGCAGAGTGGTAGATTTCTGGAACAGAGTAAAATCTTAAGCTAGCCTAATATTGAAGACCAAAAACCAAAGCTTCACTCTCTGAAAGTCAGTTTTGTCAAGAACACAGAATTTCTTCTTCTTGGTTCTTGGTAACAGCCATACTTAGAACTTCTTTGTTGTGGAATATTTATTTAACCAGGCAAAGATTTGTTATATTTGTTTATTTTGCAGAATATTACTTTAACTCTTAAAGGTGTGTTGTATTTTATGCTGTATTTGTTTATGTAAAGATGTTTTTCCTTGCCTGCCTGAGGCACATGATTGATCTAATAAAATTTGAACAACCAATTGCTAGGCAATAGCAGGATTGGCAGGGCTGGTGAGCAGAGAGAATAAGTAGGAATCTATGCTCAAGGAGAGAACTAGGGATATGGAGAAGGGGGATGCCTAAGGCCAACCAACTAAGCAGCCTCCAGACAGACAGACACAGGGGAAGCAGAAAAGTAGGACATATTTGTTGAAAGGAGGCTGCTTGTTCATTCCCAGATGCTTATTAGCTCTAGCTTCTTATTGGTTAACTCTTACATGTTAATTTAACCTATTTCCACATACAGAATGAAAGAAAGGTAAAAAGCCCTGAGACTAAACATAGATGAATAGAAAGAGGCTAATCTATAAGTGTGGAAAATTCAATTACCCTCTGTTGCTGTGATTGGTTTAACAAAGAAGGTGACTGGTCAATAGCTGAACAGGACAAATAGGAAGGAGAGCCAAACTGAGAATGCTGGGAGGAAGGCGGCAGAGCAGAACTGCCAGCAGAGGCAGAGAGAAGCAAGATGGGCACACTGTACTGAAAAAAGGTACTGAGCCACACGACAGAGGATAGATAACAAATATGGACTAATTTAAATGTAGGAGTTAGCTAATAACAAATCTGAGCTGTTGACTAAGCATTTTTAATCAATATTAAGCCTCTGTGTGGCTGCTTGTGAGTGATTTGTAGAACAAAACTTCTGCCGAGCTAGTGGTACTATCATATGTTAATGCCTAGCTTTTTTTTTTCTTTTTTTTTTTTTTTTTTTTTTGTTTTTCAAGGCAGGGTTTTTTCTGGAGTCTGTCTTGGAACTTGCTCTGTAGACCAGGCTTTGTGCTTGAACTCACAGAGATCCACCTGTCTCTGCCTCCTGAGTGCTAGGATTAAAGGGGTGCATCACCACTGCCCAGCTAAGGCTGAGCATTCATAATTTATAGTAAGTCTCTGTGTCATGATATTGGGACTGGAGGCCCAAAAGCCTGCTCCACTACCTCGAGAACTCACTGAAGGAAAGAGAGGAAGGTCGCGAATGAGAGTGACTGAGAACTGACAGGGGACATTTGGAGAAAATCCCTAATCTCTTTTAAGAGAAACATAGACAGGAAATGCCGAAAGACAGACAGGGCTTTGGGGAATGAAAACATTCTTACCAGAGTCCATGTAACCATCTTCTAAGTTCAATAAGCACAGATGATAGTGTGTGGGCATTTCACCTAGCAGTGCCTCTCTGCCTTGCCTGCTTAAACACCACTTTTACCCACACCATTCATAAATAGGACTTTACAAATCAGGAGAGAGGAGAAAGGAGCAGACAAGCGTAGGCAAGAAAGCAAAGCAGCTTGTCGCTGTTGGCAGCCTGTGCAGAGCAAGCCAGGTTGTGAGACTGAAATTTGAGACTGCAACATCATGTGAAAAATACCAAACAATTACTGGGTAGTAAAAAAGTCCAATGCAGATGGGAAAGTAAGATAATCCTTTTTACACATCATTTTAAATGTCAAATGATTATATTATTTTGCTATTTATAAGTCTATTAGTTCTTCCCAAACTATTTATTGATATATAGCTAATATTCAATGATGCTAATTTCTTATTAATTCAAATACTTTATTCAATAGATATAATTTTGGATTTATTTAAATATTTGTTCTGCATTTCATATTTTCAAAAAATAAACTTTTATTCTGATAGAATTCAATATCATCAAAATTACATAAATCTAGTATAGTGCATAAAATATTAAAATGATTAGGTCAGACTACGCATACAAATAATTCTGAATTAGATTGATTTAAAAATTGGAAGATGTAGATTAATTCATTCAATGTTATTTTGCTAGTATTTTATTGTGTATAAATAGTATAGCAATTATGCAGCTCTTGAGTTGCTGGTCAACTCTCTGTGAGTGTTCAAGTTAGAACAGGAAAAAGGTTTTCACTGTCAAAGTTCTATATATCACACTTTACATTACAAATGTAGCAAATATTATCATGATTAGTTATTACATAAATAATAATTATATTGTTATGATTAGCTATGATTTATTTCTAATACTCCTATTATTGTTCTTTTAAAAATACCATGAGCGGATGTCCTGGGCAGCTCGCAGAGAAGCTGCAAGTGGCAGCGCCATGCAGCGGGGGGAGTCAGGGTCCCCGGGTGAGCGGCAGAGTCAAATGGCTGGATACGGTGGACAACAGAGTAAATAGACATAAAACTATACATAAAGCTAGACATTTATTACTTAAAGAAAGGAAAACATAGACAAACATAGGAAAAAGACACATATACACATATACACACACACACACACATGCGCGCGCACGCACCCACACACACACGCGCGCGAGAGAGAGAGAGACAGAGAGAAAGAGAGAGAGAGAGAGAGAGAAGATGGCAGCAGGAGGAGGGTCAAAAGTGGCTGGGGTAGGCGTGTTTAGTTCTTAAAGTGTCCCAATGGAATAACATTCCCGGATCCTTTTTATAATAAAAAGTAGAAGGTTAGGCATTACAGGTTGAAGGAATTGGGGCGGTGAATTTTCAAGACTGCTTCCGGCTGATTTGTGGGCATCGTCTTTGGGGGGTGTGGGGGTGAGAAAGATCCGAGAGAAGCTGGGTGCTGGTCACGTCTTGGCATAGCTGGTCTCTGTTTCCAACAGGACAGGTGTCTGTGGCATGGAAATGTCTGGTGTCTCTTGTACCTGGTTAGGGTGTTGGCAGAACAGAGGACAAAGTTAAATTGAGGAAAAATTTTTAGGACCAGGGAATTGAGAGGTTTGTATCTGACCTGTTTATGATGGGTTTTTTAATTTGGCTCCCTGGAACTCATAAGAAAAACAGAAGTTTTAGACATATACATTGTATTAAGAACTCCTTGGGTTTGTAAAAACAGAAATTATAATGAAAAGTATTTTTATTTGGTGAGACAACCTGGCAAAACCTCTCAGCTATCAGACTGTCAGAGATCTTTGAGAAGGATAAGATTTTACTTGAGTTACTGATTAAACAATGACAGAGAACTTACTTGGTTGGCATCCAGAGCTACTCTTTGGTCCTCCCTGGTCGCTGAAGGTTGCATTTGACCTTTGTTGTTTAATGTAGAGCCAGTCAGGCTTTTGAAGACTCTGTGGACTAAGAAATCTTTAGGAAGACAGGCCTACCTTACCTGCGCAGCTAGGCTATTGATTCCAGTGATCCTGTCCACGTTTGGAGGTCTCCAGTTTAGGTGATAGGCAGTTTTTGCCCAATGGTCAGCGCTTGGCAGTCGAAGCAAACTGCAGATGGACGTTGGTCTTCTGTCTTCTCGGAGGAAACAGAGTGCTTGCTAGGAGCCAACCTGTCTCTTTTTGTTATGAAAAGTTTTTTTAAATAATTAAACATTTAAATATCGCATTTTCCAGATCTCTGAGCAGTTGAGGGCTGATTATTAGGTATAGTTGTAGTATAGAATCTGTCTGGAAGATTGGGTTTGAGTTTGGCTGTATTGACTCTTAATAGGTAAGATCCACATTTGTAAAAAGACAGACAGAAAGAAAAAAAACTGTTTGTAACATTAAGATTAGTGGCAGAACTGACAATGTTAAAAAACAGCTTAAAAGTACATACCAGTTTATGATTTTGTAGTCTGAAGCAAGATGAAATGAACAATTATTATACATGGAGAACAGGAATTAGGCAAAGTGTATGTTTCTGATGGGCCCTATCAGAAAGCACGTCACTATGCAAAACACCTGTAATTACAGCTAAGGAGAGATTTCAGTGAACACCGAGGAGGGGGAGGGGAAAGCGGGACATACATAACAGTGGGAGGGCCTGGTCGCGTGATCTGGCTCTCAGTGAATCTAGCGATAAAGTCACCTGACCCCAATGAACATGGCGGCGGCCACGTGTTGTGGCTTGAATGGAAAGACCATGGGAATTTTAAAAGCTGGGGGCCTCCTGGTTGTTATGCAGAGTCTGAATCGTGAAAAACCCGCATAAACAGACAATTTAAGGCATATTTAGGCTGGTACAACTTGCTTTTCCAGGTCAAGACCGTGAAAAACCCGCAAAAAAACCATGGCATCTCAAGCCTATGGGGAACGGCTCCCCGTTTAGGTGAGATGCAAATTGACCACCCAGGACATGTGGGTGAGCATCCTCAATTTCACATGTGGGGGGTATAGGCCGAACCTGATCAGCCAATTATGTCCGCGAGAAAGGTTGGAAGGAAGAAAAGACTGAATAAAGAGGAAGAAGCCTGGGAACCCCGGGTCCCCAGGTGCGGGAATGCACGGGCTTAACAGAGGACACAAGCCATAATGGATGCCAGCGACAGGGGCGGAGAAGTACCCCCTGAGCTTAGAAACACCGGGAGGACCGGTAAATCCCGGGTTAAAAAGGCTCAGATAAGCTGGCTGGAGTAAGGAAACTTACAATTAGAAGCCGGTGTTGTTTGTAGCAAGGAGTCCAGGCAGTTGGCGGGGTTGAGAAGTCCTTAGTTCTGATTCAGTCCCGGAAGTTGGTGGTCAGGGTCCCAGACAAAAGGTGAAGCTGGAACTCTGGCCTTTGGCGGGTGAATCTCTCGAGTTCGCGGCACCAAAATACTGTTCTTTTAAAAATACCATGAGCGGATGTCCTGGGCAGCTCGCGGAGCAGCTGCAAGTGGCAGTGCCATGCAGCGGGGGGGAGTCAGGGTCCCTGGGTGAGCAGCAGAGTCAAACGGCTGGATATGGTGAACAACAGAGTAAATAGACATAAAACTATACATAAAGCTAGACATTTATTACTTAAAGAAAGGAGAACATGGACAAACATAGGAAAAAGACACATATACACATACACACACACACATACACACACACGCGCGTACCCACACACACACACACACACAAACACACACACACACACACGAGAGAGAGAGAGAGAGAGAGAGAGAGAGAGAGAGAGAGAGAGAAAAGATGGCGGCGGGAGGAGGGTCAAAAGTGGCTGGGGTAGGCGTGGTTAGTTCTTAAAGTGTCCCAATGGAATAACACCTATCTCTCCTGTATAACCCATTAAAATGGTTATGTGTTGAGATTACCACCAGCACCAAGTGAAATTAAATTAATGAATACATGAATGAAAAAATTTTATACTTTAGTCATGAGGGGTAATTCTCTTTGAGGATTGGTAACTTTTCCTTTGTTAGAAAAATAATTCAATTCCATTGGTCGACATCTCTGTTTTTATGCCATTACCAAGCTGTTTTTATTATTGTAGCTCTATAATAGTGCTTGGTGTAAGGGATGGTGACCCCTCCAGAAATTCCTTTATTGCACAGGATTGTTTTGGCTATCCTGGGGTTTTTGTTTTTCCATATGAAGTTGATTATTGATCTTTCAAGGTCTGTGAAGAATTGTGTTGGTATTTTGATCGTGACTTCATTGAATCTATACATTGCTTTTGGTAAGATTGCCATTTTTACTGTGTTTATCCTACCTATACAAGAGCATGGTATTGAGGGCCTTAAACCTTCCCCAGAGCAAAGTACCTTACCCTCTCTGAGGAGTGGATGAGGGGTGGGGAGGTAGGTGGAAGGAATGGGAGGAGGGGAGGGATTGGGAATTGGGATTGGTATGTAAAATGAAAAAAGATAGTTTGTTTACTTTACAAAAAGAAAATATTTCTACAGAAATTCTGAATATCCCTTATAAATGTTATCAATAACAAAAATAAAATAAACATGCAGCAAATATGCTAGAATATAGGTATTGCCTGATTCACATATGTTGGGCCTTTGGATTTAATGTACTGAGTCTTTATATGCTCAATACAAAATATTTTATTATATCACAGTAATATTTAATGTATAATGTCAAGAATATCCCCAGCTGATCAACATGACAGTGAAAAAATGCATTATGAAAGGAATTGCTATGTTGATATCTAAAATCTTTAGTCTTCGTGATGAGGTGAGCTTGTGAAAAGCTGTAAGGATAATTCACTTCTATTACATTATTAGTATGATCATTAGAATTATCAAACTGATGTGAGAGCAAATGAAGATGACTCTGAAAATGTTTGCCAGATTGCCTGTTGAAAACCAGAAGCTAGAAATACCAAAATACTCCGAATTAATTTTCCCAGATCTGCCTTTCAGGCAATCTGCTGATTTCACAGTGCAAGCGGCTGACAGAGATGTAGGAAGACGTGAGAAAACACAAAAAGAAAGTCACCTTCCAAACCAACTCTTTTGGTTTGCTAACTTTCATGGCTGTATCCTAGGGCACTAATGGCTACTGTCTCATGGGAAAAGAACATTAAACCAGTTTTTAAAATTACGACCCAGGGGACAGAAGCTTAAGTTGATTTAAGTTGTATCTTATTAAGAAATGTTAAATCTTATAATTTCATATAACATATAATAATCTTCAGATATAGTCAACTGTTAGGCTCCAGCAAACATGAAAATTTATTACCTGAGAAAGGTTGCTTTCCAGTGATATTTACAGAAATTAGTAACAAGACCTGTTTCCTAAGAAACTAAAGCATTCCTCATGACTTCTCCCACTTACATACATTTTTGAAAAAGTCTTGGGAATTAAATTTTTGTCTTAAACACTGGTCTTAAATAACTGGACATAAAATGACCTGTGAAGCATCTAGTGCTCTACATTTGACATAAAGTTTCTTTTTACCCAGTTATGATAAAATTTTACATTTTGGGGAGGGTTAGAAATATCTGCCTTTGTAGATTTTTCCTTATAAAGTTTCAATTCCAGGTATTTTATAGCTTTAAATTTTATAATTACAAATTAGCATGAATAAACCAGTAAATAACATGATGAATATAATACATAATGATAATGAATATAACATATAAAAAGTATATTAAATATATCAACAAAATGTTAGAGCGTTGGAAAATTTTTATTAAATTATTAAATATTTGCTTTGCTGCTATATATATCATGGTTTTCAATAAAAATAAGAAAAAATTACAAATGTGTAAAATGAAATTAATTTTAATTTAGTAAAGGAAACAGGAGATGACAAAGTTTTGAATTATTTTTCCAGTTCACTCTGAAACTTTACTGTGCAAATTGCAAATTATTTTGCTGTACAAAGACAGTTTATGCTAAACTGTTCAATAATGTTAACAGTTTTTCTTTGTTTAAATTACATTGATGTATTAATGACACAAAGAGAATTAATAAATATATAACTTAAAGCAATCAAAAGTCATTTTCTGTTAATCTAAGAAGTAATTTATATTATCTAAAAAATAGAGATGATTATTTCAACTTTTTCTTTTAACACTCAGGCATCCATGTATGCTTCTCAGTTCTGTCTAAGTACAACCACTAATACATATAAAAAAGCAGGGTATTAAAAAAAGATACAGTCTCTTTGTATGAAGGAATGAGAGCTGTATAAATTTCAATGAATTCTAAAAGTTCACCAATTTTCAGCATGTATATAACTTACAGCATAGCAGTAAAAACTGAAGCATAATCTAGGTGTTAATTCTCCTAGCCTAAAGTTTCCTCTTTTTGTTTTTAAGGATTATTTCTGAAAATATCTGTACGTTTTCATGTGTGTGTATCTGTGTGTGTTTGTGTGTATGTGAGTGTGAGTGTGTACCATGGGTATGTTGGTATTAGTGGGACCAGAGGAAGACAGGGGATTGCCTGGAGCTGAATGTACAGGTAGTTAAGAACACCATGCATGTAGACCAGGAACCAAACTCAAGTTAATTCTAAGAACAAGAAGTGCTTTGCACCACTTGATTGCCCTCTCTCTAGCCTAAGAATCTACATTAAGTCATGTATAGTATTTGATAGGAAAATTATGTAAGTATGTCTTAATGGAGGACTTTGAATGTGAAAGTTTCAACTAACTTTAGGAATTCTAGTGGATCTGTGACACTTTTAACTAAGACCAAGTGTTATCCCCAAACAAGTAACACACTTCAAGTAAAACCCCAGTCTCCCATATTAAGAATGGTCCATGGTTTCCTTTCACTTCTTAAATGAATTCTATGCCTTCACTTTTTCTTAGAGCCTTCTCTGACACAACAAAATATGTTCTGATCTTCACTTTTCCGAGAATAATTTAGTGTATTATTTTCGTCCTATCTCTTCTGAATTATTGTTACGAATTACCAATCTGGGTTCTTTATTTTCAGTACTTACCTTAACAGAAAACTTGTTATTAGTTACTGGGGCAGCCATCAGATAATAACAGCAAAGAAGCTAAAGGAACTTTTCCTCATGACTGAAAGACACTTTTATTTGGTGTAGTATTTTAGGCTGACAGTTTTAGATTTCATTTTAGAGTGTTCTTCTTCTGTCTTCTGCACTGACAAAAGGTCAAAAGTTGATATTTTTGCAGTGCCTCATACTGTGGGTTTTTCAATAACTATGTTTATGATTCACTGTAGTTTTTCAATTCCTTTGCTGTGCCTCCATGTAATCTTCACCACATTTATTACTTGGGTTTCATTGAGCTTTCCCTACCTGTGGATGAAATTGATGTAGATGGTTTTCAAATTCACTTCTTCCTTCCCCTCCCCACCCTTTGGCCTTTGATCCAGTTTGAGATTATTTTTATATATGGAGAGAAATGAGTTGTAATCCTCTGTGGAAGGAATTGCAGTTTTTCAATCATTATTTATTGAAGAGACTGTCTTTTCCATTGTTCCCTGAAATGTTTGTTAAGTATTAGTTGTTGAGAAAACATGTGACTGTCCCTGAGAACTCTTTTTTATTAATTGAATTAAGCATCCTAACCATAGTTTCCCCACTCTTCATTCCTCCCAGCTCCCCTCAACTCAGCTCCCATCACCACACCCCTTTACCACAGATCTACTCCCACTCCATCTTCTTCCAAAAAGACAGCAGGCCTCCAAGAGACAAAAAACCAAACAGACAAAGGATAATAGAATAAAACAAGGCAAAATTCCTCACACTGAAGCTGTATGAGGCAACTCGACAATAGGAAAAGAGTTCAAAGAGCAGACAAGATAGTCAGAGAAACACTCCCACAGTTAGGGGTACAATAAAATCACTAACAGCCACAACATATCCACAGAGGACCTGGTACAAACCCATGAAGACCTTGTGCCTGCTCCTTCCATCTCTGAGCCCATATGTGCCAGACTTAGTTGATTCAGCAGACCATTATTCTCCTGGTACCCTCCATCCTCTCTGATACCTATAATCTTTTTGTTCCCCTCTCTCTCACATGCATGCCATCTTAGAAAGATTCTCCTAACTCCAAGCTGAGTGTCACAATGGAGACTTGCAATTTCTGTTTTCTCTCCACAAAAATGTCTGTGAGTCTCTACATCAACTTCTGTTTGCTGCCAGAAGAAGCATCTTTGATGAAGACTGGACAAGGCACCAGTCTATGAGCATGGCAGAATACCACCAGAAATCACTTCATTGATTCTTTTTTTTCACTTTTGACAACAATGTTTGGTTCTACTCTAGGTCTCTGCACTCTCCAGACAATGGCTCCTGGCCATCTAAGCAGTGTTGAGCATGAGCTCCCTCCAATGGCACAGGCCTCAAGTTAACTCAAACATTGGTTGTCAACTTCCACAAGTTCTTCACCGTGATTGTGCTAATACATCTGGCAGACAGGACAGATGAGTGCTCAAAGATTTTGTGGCTGTGTTGGTGCCCACATTTCTCTTTTGGTAGCCTGCAGAGTACTTTTATGCATCAAAGAGACTAGAACTTTGGAGTGAAGGCTCCAAGGCAACACCAGATCTACCTCTCAATGTTCAGCGAGCTGTGTACCTGTTATTCTTGGGAATAGGGTCCTAGCATGAGCCGGGGTTGTTTATGGATTCCGCTGGAATGACTAGACCAGCAACTCAAATGAATACAACCCAGTCCTGCCACTGGAAGCTTTGCCTGACTAAAAGTAGTGACTTTTGAGACTCCTTTTCCCTCTATTTCTAGAAGGGCTAACTAGAATCATCCTCATAGATTCCAGAAAGTTTTCATTGCACTAGGTTTCTACACTGCCTTCAAATGATGCCAAACTCCAGCCATTTCTCCCTACACTTTCTCCCTCCATCCCACCCCCACCACACACACTATATTACTCCTGTTCCTGGCTCACTCCCCACATTCTATCCACAAAATCTCTTCTGTTTCTCCTTCCATGTAGGCACCCCTAGACACCTACTCTTTACCTAGCTACTCTGAGTCTACAGAGTATAGCTTGGTTATTATTTGTTTAACACCTAATAAACACTTATAAGTGAACATATACCATATTTGTCTTTCTGAGTCTTGGTTACCTCACTGAGGATGGTTATTTTCTAGTTCCATCCATTAACCTGAAAATTCCATGATTTCATCTTTTTAACAGTTAAGCAATATTCCATTGTGTAAATGTACCATCTCTTTTAATCCATCCTTCAGTTGACAGATAGTTAGGTTGTTTTCAATTTCTGGCTATTATGAATAAAACCTCAATAAACATAGTTGAGCAAGTGTCCTTGGGATAAGATGGAATATTTTTTGGGTAGACGCCTAAGTTGGTACAACCGCATTATAAGGAAGATTGATTTCCATTTTTTTGGTGGAACTTCTATATTGATTTCAGTAGTGGTTGTTCAAGTTTGCACTCCCACCAGCAATGGAGAAGTGTTCCATTTTTTCCACATCCTCAACAAAATGAATTGTCACTTATACTATTGATCTTAGCTATTCTGACATGTTTAAGATGAAATCTCAATGTAGTTTTGATTAGCAGTTTTCTAATGGCTAAAAATGTTGAATCTTACTTTCTTTTTCAGCAATTTGGGATTCCTGTATTGAAAATTTTCTGTTTATATCTGTATCACAATTTTCCATTAGATTATTTGGAGTTCTTTGTTTTTTTTTAAGTTTATTAAATTATAAAAGTTTCCATTTCCGCCCCTCCTTCCAACACCCTCCCACTTCCCCCACTCCCTCTCCTCCTCCCTCTCCATCCCTAAGAGTAGTCAGGGTTTCCTACCCTGTGGGAAGTTCAAGTTCCTCCCCCCTCCCTCCAGGTCCAGGAAGGTGAGTATCCAAACAGACTGGATCCAAAAATCCAGTATATGCAGAGGAAACAAGTCCCAGTGTCATTATCAATGGCTTTTCAGAAAGACTCTGGGTCAGCCACATCCAGAGAATCCGGCCACATTCAGAGAATCTGGATAGATCACGTGCTCATTCAGTTCCAGTCCCGCTGGCCTTGGTGAACTCTCATTAGATCAGTCTCCTTGTATCAGTGGGTGATGGCACCCGTCGCAGTCCTGATTTCTTTTTTCATTTTCTTCATCCTTCTGCTCCTCATTTGGACCATGGAGGGTTCCGTCCAGTGCTCCAATATGGGTCTCCGTCTGTATCACCATCCAACGTCTGATGAAGGTTTCCTCTGCTCTTGCCCTCTTTGTTCACGTTCTCCTTCCTTCTGCCTCTCGTTTGGACCTAGGGAGCTAGGTCCAGTGTTTCGACGTGGGTCTCCGCCTCCATCTCCCTCCATCGCCAGATGAGGGTTCTATGGTGATATGCAAAATGTTCATCAGTATGGTTGTGGGCCAAGGCCGGTTCAGGCACCCTCTCCTCTGTCCAGAGAACAATCTGGGGATCTCTCCTTGGACCTGGGATCCCCTTTATACTCAAGTCTCTTATAAACCACAAAATGACTCCCTTAGTTGAGGTATATACTTCCCTGATCCCATATCTATCCATTCTCCCTCCCCCCCCCATCCCAGTCCCCCGATCTTTCCCCATTCCTCCCCTACTCCCTTCTCTCTAACCCTCTCCCCTTCCAACAGCCCCCCCCACGCCCCCATGCACCCGAGGTTACCTGGGACTCTTGTCTATTTCCTACCTCCTGGCGGATAGCTAAATAATCTTCATCAGGTTCATCTTCTTATTTAGCTTCTCTAGGATCACAAATAATAGGCTCAAAGACCTTTAATTATGGTTAGAATCCACTTATGAGTGAATACATACCGTGTTCCTCTTTTTGGGTCTGGCTTACCTCACTCAGTAAAGCGTTTTCTATTTCCATCCATTTGCATGCAAAATTCAAGATGTCATTGTTTTTTACCGCTGAGTAAAACTCTAATGTGTATATGTTCCACACCTTTTTTAATCATTCTTCTATTGAGGGGCACCTAGGCTGTTTCCAGGTTCTGGCTATTACAAATAGTGCTGCTATGAACATAATAGAACAAATGCTCTAACATTTTGTTGATATATTTAATATACTTTTTATATGTTATATTCATTATCATTATGTATTATATTCATCATGTTATTTACTGGTTTATTCATGCTAATTTGTAATTATAAAATTTAAAGCTATAAAATACCTGGAATTGAAACTTTATAAGGAAAAATCTACAAAGGCAGATATTTCTAACCCTCCCCAAAATGTAAAATTTTATCATAACTGGGTAAAAAGAAACTTTATGTCAAATGTAGAGCACTAGATGCTTCACAGGTCATTTTATGTCCAGTTATTTAAGACCAGTGTTTAAGACAAAAATTTACCACTTACCCCCCCCCCATCTACTCCTCAGAGGAAGTGAGGCACATTGCTTTGGGGAAGGTCCACGGTCCTCCCTACTATATCTAGGCTAAGCAAGTTATCTTTCCAAAAATAGTAGCTTCCCAAAAAGCAAGTACAAGCAGTAGGGATAAGTCCTGGTGCCACTGCCAGTCATCCCACAGTCTGCCCTAGCTATATAACTGTCACTCACATTCAGAGGATCTAGTTTGGACATCTACTGTCTGCTTCTCTCTCCAGATGGAGTTGGTAAGGTCCCATTACCTCAGGTAGACTGTTTCAGTGAGTGAACCCATTATGGTTTTTACCTCTTTGCTCATATTCTTACTTCTCCCACTCCTACAAGACTTTGGGAGCTCAGCCCAGTGCTCCGCTACTGGTTTCTGTCTCTGTTTCCATCACTTGCTGGATGAAGATTCTATGGTGATATTTAAGATATTCATCAGTCTGACTAAAGGGCAAGGCAAGTTTGGACACCTTCTCTTCTATTGCTTAGAATCTTAGCTGGAGTCATCCTTGTGGAATCTTGGGAATTTCTCTAGTGCTAGGTTTCTTGTTAGCCACATAATGGCTCCTTCAATGAAAATATTTCTTCCTTTGCTCTCATCTCTGTCCTTCCTCCATCTCGTGTATCCCATTCTCTCAAGTTCTCCTCCCATCTCCCCCATCCCTACCTCTTCCCCTTCTGTCCTCCCTTCTTCCCCCATGCCCATGCTCCAAATTTTGTCAGGCTATCTTGTCTATTTCCCCTTTCCAGGTGAATCTATATATGTTTTTCTTAGGGTTCACCTTGTTACTTAGCTTCTCTAGATCGTGAACTATAAGTATTTACACATTATAGTACTACTCCGTGGTTTAAAAACAAAAACAAATGACATCTTGAAATTTTCATGCAAATGAATGTAACTAGAAGAAAACATCCTGAGTGAAGTAACCTAGACCCAGAAGGTGAAAATGGTTTATACTTACTCACAAGTGGATACTAGTTGTAAAATAAAGGATATTTCCTGCTTTGTTGTAATAGGAAGGCTGCTAGTTAGTTTCCAGCTGCTCAGCCCCAAAATAATCACCCAGAAACTATATTATTTAAAACACTGCTTGGCTCATTAGCTCTAGCTTTTTATTTGCTAATCTTACATGTTAGTTTAACCCATCTCCATTAATCTTTGCATTCCCACAAGGTCGTGGCCTACCAGCAAAGTTTCAGTGTGTCTTTCTCTAGTGGTGGCTCCATGGGTTCTTCTTTACTCTGCCTCCGTTATCCCAGCATTAAGTTTAGTTTTCCCCGCCTATCTACCCTATCAGGCCAAATCACTTTCTTTTTTAATTAGTGGTATTCACAGCATTCAGAAGTAAATCCCACATCACCTCCCGTTTTCTGTTTAAATAAAAATTAAATTTCACTTTAACATAATAAAATTGCTTATAACAAAGCAGGTATCAAGCAATAATTACAGTTACAATATTTATACCTACTTTTCTTTTATCATAACTAAGGAAAACTATAATTATAAATTCTTCAACTCTATTAAAGATTCCAGAAGAATATAATATTCTCTAAATAAATAATCAGTTCATTTGTAAGCAACTTCCAAAACTCTAGAATTGACAGAGACATCTCACTGCCTGAACAGTCACTCAAAGTTTTTCTGTACCATCTTCAGCCTACAGGCCCATAATATCCAGCAGACTTTTCCACGAAGCAGGAAATTTCAAAGACAGTTCCATTTATATTGACAGTTTCTTAGTCACTTTCTTCTGTGTCCTGCAGAATGTCTTGCAGACTCCTTCGTGAAGCAGGAACCCTATGGATGGTCTCACCTTTAGGCAAGTTCAACAGTCATTTCTCTGTGGGTCCTGCATGTTCAGTTCTCGTAGCATACCAACAAGCAGTCCAGGTAAGAGAAGTGCCTTACCTAAATGGCTAAGAAAATAAATGAGGAGCCTTTTTGATGCCCATCTTCCTCTTGAAGTAATTGGTGCTGCCAGGAGCAGATGTGTCTCACTGTCATGAAAAGTCCTAACTTCTTAAAACATTTAAATGCCATATTCCATAGGTGTTTGAAAGGTTTGAGGAACACCTATCTAGTTGAAATATATCTCTATATATCTAGAAAACCTAACTAACATGACTAGAAGATTGACTTTTAGAGATGACTATCTATTAACCTATATTTATTTATTGCACATTGCATCTTTAAATGAGCTGTATACACAATACTTTAAATGAGAGCAGAAATATACATTTCTTTTTTAGCAAATGTAGGGGGCAAGAGGGCCTAGTACTCACAGAGCATCACTAAGTGAAACCTAGTGTCAATCATGCAGGGGTAACTCCTCAGTGGAAGAGATAAAATCAAATACCTCTGTTCCATCCTGAAAGCTGAGAGAAGTTGTTAATGACCTGGTGACCTTTTCTGTTCTCTCTAGGGTCAGACCTCAAGCTAATTTCCAGAATAACTATTCCAAAACCTTCCCTTTCTAGACCTTTCACCCATCCTTAGAGGAGATGTCACACATACTTTATAGTTTGCTAACTTCTATGCTATTGAACAGAGGCCACATTGGATTTTAGCTACAAAAGTCACCCTCATGGTCACAAATACTTTGTAACCGTTTCTATATTGTCATACCTTAGAATTTGTTAAACTCCTGGAATTGAATTGATTATGGTATTTATGGAGGCCTAGAGAGTCTTTTCCAAATTCTATTGTATATGCCTCCAATTAACAGCCTGGTATTCTAATTCTTATCTTTTTGCAGATCACTGCTTGCATTTACACTTTCAGGATTCTTCTCAATCAATAATCAGGTATCCATAGGTCTTCAATTTACTTCTGTGTCTTAATTCCACTCACCAACATGTCTGTTTTTATGCCAATACCATACATTTTTTATTACTGCAGCTCCGCAATACAATTTAAAATCAGGAATGGTAAAACCTCCAACAGTTCTATTTTGTACTAGTTGTTGTAGCTGTCCTAGGTTTCTTTTACCACAAGAAGCTGACAATTATCCTTTCAAGGTCTGTAAAGAATTGCTTTGGAGTTTGGATGGGGATTTTATTGAATCTTATTTTTTTATTAAGAATTTTTAGTACAAACTTTTCTCATTTTGCATGGCTATCACCATTCCCACTACCTCCCCTCTTCCTGCTTCCCCTACCTTCTCTGCACACCACCCCAATCCACTCCTTACAAAGGGTAATGCTTCCCATGTGGAGTCAACAAAGTCTGATCCTTTGCTTCAAGGTATGACCAAGACCCTTCTCCCATATGTAGGCTGAGCAAGATATTACTCCAAAGAGAATGTGTTTCTAGGTGCAAGTTCAAGTACTAGGGAAAATCCTGGTTGCACTGCCACTGGCGCCACAGACTGTCCAAGCCTCACAAATGACCTTCATGTTCAGTGGCCTAATTTTGTCCTATTCAGTCCAGAGTCAGTGAGCTTTCCTAGCTCAGGTCTGCTGTTTCTGTGGGTATCACCATCATGGTCTTGATGCCTATGCTCATTTTATTGCTCCTCACTCTCTTGGGCTTGTCTCACGTAGCTTGGCCAAGTGCTTCATTGTAGAACTCTGTATCTGCTTCTGTCTGTTGCTGGTTGAAGATTCTATGATCTGGTTATAGGCGAAAGCCAGTTTAGGTGTCCTCTTCACTGTTGCTTGGGGTCTTAACTGCAGTCATCCTTGTAGATTACTGGGAATTTCCCTAGGGCTATGCTTCTCCGTACCCCTTTAATGGCTCCCTCAATCAAGATATCACTTTCCTTTCTCTCCCTCACTGTACCTCCCCTTTCTTGAGCAGCCCATTCCCTCCTGTTCTCCTCCTCCTTTGCCTTATACCCTCCTCTCTCATTCAACTCTCCCTTCTCCCCAACTCCTAAATTTTCAGGAGATCTTGTCCGTTTCCTCTTCCCATGTATGGTATGTCTCTTTTAAGGTTCTCCTTGTTACCTAGCTTCTTTGGGATCATGGACTATAGGCTGGTTATCCTTTGTTTTATGTCTAATATTCATTTATGAATGAGAGAGTACATACCATATTTGTATATTTTGATCTGTGTTACATCACTCAGGAGGTGTTTTTGTAGTTACATCCATTTGCATGCAAATTTCAAGATGTCATTTTTTTTTTACCTGTGAGTAGTATTCCATTGTATAAATATATCACATTTTCTTTATCCACTCTTTAGTTGAGGGACATCTAGATTATTTCCATAATATCCATCTAGATTGGCTATTATGAAGAATACTGCTATGAACACTACTTAGACAATGTCCTTGTGGTATGATTGAGCATCCTTTGGGTATATGTTCAAGAATGGTATTGCTGGGTCCTGAGATAAATTGATATCAATTTTCTGAGAAAATGCCATACTGATTTTCAAAGTGGCTGTACAATTTTGTACTCCCACCAGCAATGTAGGAGTGTTCTCCTTACTCTACACCCTCTGCAGAATAAGCTCTCATTGGTGTTTTTAACCTTTGCCATTATGATTGGTATAAGATATTATCTCAGAGTCATTGATTTGCATTTCCCTGATGGCTAAGGATGTTGAAAAATTCCTTAAGTGTCAGACAGCCATTTGCAATTCTTCTGTTGAGAATTTACTATTTAGTTCTGTATCCAAAATTTTGATTGGATTATTTGGTAATTTGATGTCTAGTTTCTTGAGATCTTTCTATATTTTGGAGATCAGTCCTCTGTCCAATGTGAGGATAGTGGAGATATTTTCCAATTCAATAGGGTGCCATTTCGTTTTAGTGATTGTGTCTTTTGCCTCACAGAAGCTTATCGATTTCAGGACATCCTACTTATTAATTGTTGCTCTCAGTGTCTGTGCTACTGGTGCTATATTTAGGAAAATGTCCCCTGTGCACATGTATTCAAGGCTACTTCCCACTTCCTCTTCAGTGAGGTTCAGTGTGGTTGGATTTATGTTGAGGTCTTTGATCCATGTGAACTTATGTTTTGTACATGGGGATAAATATAGATCTATTTGCTATTTTTAGATTGTTTTTAGAAGAATGACCACTTTTACAATGTTAATCATACAGATCCATGAGCATGGGAGATCTTTCCACATTCTAATATATTCTTCAACTTCTTTCTTCAAAAACTTGAACTTGACCTTTTTATGATATAAATCTTTCATTTGCTTGGTTAGAGTTTCCCAATATATTTTGTATTATTTCAGGCTATTTTGAAAAGTTTTGTATTCCTGATTTCTTTCTCAGACTGTCTTTTTTTTTGTATAAGAGATCTATTGATTACCCACAGAAATTTTGGAAGTAATTGATAGCTATAAGAATTCCCTGGTACAATTTTTTGGGTCATTTATGTATACTATCATATCATCTGAAAATAAGAACATTTTGATATCTTCCTTTCCAATTTGCATCCATTGATCTCTTTGAGTTGTCTTATTGCTCTACTTAAAACTTCAAGTACTTTATTGAATAGATATGCAGAGTGAAAAGCCTTGTCTTGTTCCAGAGTTTAGTGGAATTGCTTGGATTTTCTCTCCATTTAATTTGATGTTGGCTCTCAGTTTGACATAATAGGCTTTTATTTTCTTTAGTTATGCCCCTTGTATCCCTAGTCCCTGTAGAACTTCTATCATGAAGGCATGTTTAATTTTACCAAAGGCCTTTTCTGCATCTAATGAGATGATCATGAGATTTGTTTCTTTCAGTTTGTTTATATGGTACAGTACATTGACTGATTTTTGTGTATGTAAACCCTCCATCTCTAGAATGAACCCTGCTTTAACACAGTAAAAAATCCTTTTGATGTATTCTTGGATTTGGTTTGTAAATATTTTATCATATATTTTTGCTTTTATATTCTTAAGGGAAATTGATCTGTAATTCCCTTCCTTTCTTGACTATTTATGTGATTTCTCTCTCAGTGTAATAAATGATGACCTCATAAAATAAACTATATAATTCTAATGTTTCTATTTTATAAAATAATTTGAGAAAGATTGGTATTAACTACTTGAAGGTCTAGTAGAATTCTCTACTAAAACTTTCTGGCCAAGGACATTTTTTGTGGGAGGAATTTTAATAACTATACCTATTTTACTATGGGCTATATACTTATTTAAATTGCTTATCCAATCTTGATTTAATTTTGGTAAGTGGTGCCTATCAATAAATTTATTCATTTTTTTTAGATTTTCAGATGGAGTATATGTTTTTAAAGTATGTCCTTATGACTTTCTCACTGTTGTTATGTCTTCCTTTTTAGTTTCTAAGTTTGTTAATTCAGATATTCACTTCGTGTCTTTTAGTAAATTTGGGTAATGGTTTGTCTATCTTGATTTTCTCAAAGAACCAACTTTTCCTTTCATTGATTCCTTGTATTGTTCTCTTTGTTTCTGTTTTATTAATTTTACCCCTCAGCTTATTACTTGTCACTCCTTGGGTGTCCTTACTTTGTTTTAGAGCTTTCAAGTGTACTATTAAGTTGCTAGTATGAGATATTGCTAATTTTTGTTTGTTTGTTTGCTTTTTGGTTTTTTGTTTTGTTTTGTTTTGTTTTTTATGTTTGAGGCAGGGTTTCTCTGTATAACAGCTCTGGCTATCCTGGAATTCTCTATGTTGACCAGGCTGGCCTTTAACTCAGAAATCCACCTGCCTCTGCCTCCCAAATGCTAGATTAAAGGCATGTACCAACATCACCCAGTAACAATTTTTTTTTATGTAGTAGCTTTGTCCTATAAATTTTCTTCTTAGTACCATTCCATTGTGACCCATACACTTAGGCATGCTATGTATTCATTTTTGCTGAAATCTATAAAGTCTCTAATTTCCTAGCTTTAATCTGTGTGCTTTAAAGGGATATATGGAGTTATTTCAGTATTTTTTTTAAACTGGTGAAATTATCTTGTTACTGAGTTCATTGTCTATTCTGGAGAAAGTTCCAAGAACTACAGAGAAGAAATTATATTCTTTTGTGTTGGGGTGAAGTGTTCTGTAAATATATTTTAGGTCCATTTGGTTTATGATGTTTTTAGTTCTAGTATTTCTCAGTTTAATTTTTTTTCTGGATGTCTTGTCCTAGGTAAGAATGAGATATTGAAGTCTCCCACTCTCAGTATGTGTGTGCCAATATATGAATTAAGCTGTAGTTGTGTTTTTATACACTCGGGTACCCTTATGTTTAGGACATAGATGTTAAGAATTGAAGTGTCATTTTAGTAGGTTTTTTTTTCCTTTTGTGACTATGAGTGTACTCCCTTATCTCATTTGACGAGTTATGGGTTAAAGTGCAGTGATATTTCATTTGTATGTTCATAAAGAAGCTTTCCTGAAGATCAGAGAGTAAAACATCTGCCCTGGTCAGCTTTACAGACCCACCAGTAGTGGTTCACACCTTTTATACCCTAGCAAGAAATACAAGATGGGATGGGACAACTCTCAGTCAGTCTCATCCTGAGGATTCCTGAAGACAGAATTGTGGTTTCAGACTGACATAGAGGTAAGAGCCAATGTCTGGCTGTTTTGTATTTTGACCTTCAGGTTGAACCCAATATCTGTCTCTGGGCTTTTGTTAGTTGTACAACACTGAAGTCTGTTTTGTTACAAGTTAAAATGGATACACCAAGTTGTTTCTTAAGTCTATTTGCTTAGAATATTGATTTTCAACATTTTATCCCAAGAAAATGTCTACCTTGATGTTGATGTTTGTTTCTTGGATGGATTAGAATAGATCCTGTTTTTCCATATAGTCTGTTAGACTGTGTGTTTGTGTGTGTGTGTGTGTGTGTGTGTGTGTGTGTGTGTGTGTGTGTGAATTGGGCAATTGTGACCATTGATATTCAGAGAAATCAATTACCAATGATGTTGATTTCTGTTAATTTGTTGGTGGTGGATGTGTGCTGATATGTGTGTTTCCCTTCTTTTTGTTTTGCTGGTGTGAAATTATTTCATGTGTTTCATGGATGTCGTTAACCTGCTGGGCTGGAATTTTCCTTTTAACATTCTCTTTAGAGCTGGATTTGAAGATGAGTATTGTTTAGATTTGACTTTATCATGCAATATTTTATTTTCTCCACCTATGGTGAGTGAAGGTTTTGTTAGATATAGTAATCTGGCATGTTATCTGTGGTCTCTTAGAGTATGCAGCACTTCTGTCTCAGCAATCCTGGCTCTTACCATCTCCATGAAATGTCAGGTGTAATTCTAATAAATATGTTGTTCTATGTTTCTTGGTCTTTTGTCCTTGTACCTTTTAATATTATTTTTGTTATTTTTCTGTATGTTTACTGTTTTGATTATTATTTGGTGAGAGAACTTTATTTTCTGGTACCGTTAAATTGGTGTTCTCTAAGCTTTCTGTACCTTCATAGGCATCTCTTTCTTAGGATAGGAAAATATTTTTCTATGATTCTGTTGAAAATATTGCTGGGCCTTTGAGCTGGTATTCCTCTCTTTCCTTTATTCCTGTTACTCTTAGATTTGGTCTTTTCATAATGCCCTATATTGCCTGTATGTATGATTCAGGAAATGTTTAGATTTAACACAGTTTTTTGGACAGGTGTATCCATTTCTTCTTTCATGTCTTCAATGCCTGAGATTCTTGCTTCAATTCCTTGTATTCTGTTGATAAGCTTGCCTCTGTAGCTCCTGCTCACATTTTTAAATTTTTCATTTTTCAAATTCCCTTTTTGTGTTTTTGTTTTATTAATTTCCTTATATTGTTTGTTTTGTCTGATTTTTAAAGGAATTTCACTTTTTTAAGGGATTCATTTCCTCTAATTGTTCATATTTTTCTTGATTTTTTCAAGGAATTTATTAATTTCTTTAAGAACCTCTGTCATCTTTGTATAGTTGTATTTTTAGGTATTTTTAGTGTACTTTAGCCATATTGAAATATTCATGGCATGCTATGGTAGAATAACTGAGCTCTAGTGGAGACCAAGTTGTTACTGATTGTATTTTTAGGATAGCATCTAGGCATCTGGGCTTGGGGTGATTATAACTCTAAGTACTGACATCTGGTTTTATTTTTGTTAGGTAGTTGTTTTGTTCTTTGGTTTCTGTTTCCTCTCTGGATCCATTGCAGTGTTTGAGAGGTCACTGAGGGATTGTATTTAGGTGAACAAAGAGAGTGGAGGAGGTCTCTTGGCAATCAACCTAGCTTTATTGCCAACTTAACCTGTGATTGAGCATCAAGCATCTGCTTGAGTTGGGAACTGGGATACAATGAAGGGTGGGAGAAGAGGTTAGGAGGGGATGGTCTGTGGGATCCACAGGGGATGTGGGCAGATGGGAAAAGGAGGCTGCAACTGGGGTTCTGTTGCAGCACAATGGAAAAGCTTGAGGCATTGGGTCTAGGGGAACAGAATGAATGGAGAAGGTCTGTGGGTACGCTACCTCTTTTTATTGGTGTCTGTGCCCAAATTTATTCAAATACTAAGTTATATTGATTTATATTGCTGTATTTATATTACATTTCAAAGCCAGGTACTCTAAAACCTCCCAGAATTGCTTTTCTCTACAGTAGAGATTGTCAGAATCTCTTCTTTGGCAGTTGTTCACTTCTCTCATAAAGCTGGGGAAGAGCTATTGAGAATCCTCTGAGTTCCTATTCTCTCAGACATGTGACATTTTGTTTATGTTCTGAGTCTTCAACACTCCTTTCCCTCCTTATGAAATGTTTCATTTGGAAGGAACCTGCCATTAAGCATAAACACTACATATTATGTTCATGAGTAGCCAGAAGAGAAGGGCTCATAACCTTGAAACATAATCTAACAATGAACTGATAGAAATACCATTTCCTGGCTTTCTCAGGATCCATGCCATGTGTTGAAATACTATGAGGTGCCACAAATATATGTTTAATTTTTAAGCATTAACCAAGATTAAAACCAGAAATAGCAAATTAAAAATACAATGGAAAACTGCATATCAAAAATTTAATAGCTTAGATATAAAGAACACATTAGTCGAAAGACATGTAACTAAATATAACTCATCCTAGTAGCTTGGTTGTTAAAAACATTCCTGCAGAGAACATCATAGTGAATTTGGCTTTGCTGAAGAGTTTTTAATACATTCTAGATGAAATACTATCAAATTCCAGGAAATTATCGGTAAAACTTTGCCTTCCAACTCACCTATACAGGGCCCACATTACTCTGACACTGAAACCAGACCAAATTTTAATAAGAAAAGGGTGTAGATCAGTAACACTAGAGAGCATGAATGAAAATAATTTTAAAAATGTTTCTAATACTTCAGAAGATCCATGACAGTCCAGAAATCCAACATGCTATCAAACAGATAAACCAAGAGCAAATAAGGATCTATATCTACAGTGCAACAATAACTTAAACTTTCAAAAAATGCTATGAAAGTTTTTCAAATTAGCATGGGGAGAAAGTAATTGCATTATTGTCTCAATGCCAATTGCATAAGACATTTTACTAAGTCCAATGTTTTTTTAAAAAATATTTTTCTTCGCATGTATATGTGTGAGATTTGCATGCATGTGTGTGTGACGATTCACATGCATGTGGATACACGTGTGTGTATATAAGCAGAGGACTGAGAATAACAGAAAGACCATTACCACGTGGGCTAGCATTCTAGACAGTTTACTCTAGGAACACACTGTGTTTACTTTGCAAGTGTTCTCATCCACCTAGGATGTGGGTTTTTGAGACTGGTACTCCCATCTTCTTTCTTGCATGACAAGCACTTTAACTAGTGAGCAACCTACACTTCCTCAATACTTATTCTTTTTGTTGTTGTTGTAAATTATATGTACAAAATTTGTGTGTGTGTGTGTGTGTGTGTGTGTGTGTGTGTGTGTGTGCAATTGCCAATGGAGGACAAACAAGGGTGTGAGATTCCTTAGAACTGGAGTCACAAGTGGTCATGAGGTAACCAATGTGAGTACTAGGAACCAAACTTGAGCCCTCGTATTAGCTGATTCATCTCTCCATTCCAACCCTAATACCTATTCGAAATTTTTTTCAACACTATAAATGGATCAAAAATCTTCAAACAGGAAAAGCCACTCAAAATACTAGGACTGACACATTTAAATACTGTATACATTTTCCCATAAAGTCAGAAGCAAGTTTAAAATGCTGTTTTTTGGTCATTTAATCACTGAATTAAGAGAATAAAAAATAAAAAAAATTCAGAGATCAAACATGTTTTTTTTATCTGGCTGCAACTTTATTTCTTTATTGTTTTTTAGGGTAAGGAGAATCAATATCTGTACTAGAATTGCAGGTTGAAAAAGATTTTAATTCAGCACTCATAATATTTGAGTTTTAACATTTCCTGTACTTTCTAATATTTTCAAAAGTGCAATATGTTTTATTTTGATCAATGCAATGTCTTCTTTCTGGAGACTTGCTGGTAACAACTTCTTTTCCTTTTTGTATTTGTGACTCATATTTCTCAATTTTAATACCTAAGAACTGTTTTGCTGCCGGTAGTATGTATATCTAGAGTGTATGTATTTAAAGGCAAAGAAAATAAGTCTCTCTATGTAACTTAGCCAATCTTAACTAAGAAAATGTCATGCTGACGGTTTTTCTATTAAATATTCCTTTTACACCCACACATTTGAATATATAATTCAGCGTGATATGTCTATGTATAGTTTATTCTGGGTAATCATATTTTTTCAATTTCATATTTTAGAATTTCTAAAATTTGTGCTTTATTATCTATTACAACATGGTAGAACATGCTCAGAATATTTTCAAATATGATATTACTCTCATTCTTTTACTTTTTTCCAATGTCACTGTATTAATGCATCATGTTGACTTTAAATCATATGTATTGCTTGTGTTAATTCTCATATTATACATATAAAATGCAAATATAAATATATATACATATACACACATATAAAGAAACCCTGTCTTGATACCAATATATATTTACATGTATTTATATTTATATTGATTTCAAAACAGAGTTTCTCTGTAACTTTGGAGCCTGTCCTAGAACTAGTTCTCATAGACTACGTTGGCCTCAAACTCACATAGACCCACCTGCCTCTGCAGTCCAAGTGCTGGGATTAAAGTTGTGCACCATGACTGATTGGATTATATTTTATATATATTTTAACATGTACTTCTGTTTATGCCTTGTCTCCTTTTTATTAGTCTTATATTCTGCTCTGTCCTGTTCCTATTCATCTTACTATTTTCTTAAGTACATCACTCTAGAATTCTGGCATGTCTTATGTTTATGTTGACTTGAGCTCTTACTAGACAGTACTATCCATATGTCCTTTATAAATTTATTGGCATGCTAAAGACTCCATTTTCTCAATTACTTTTGTCTCCTTCAGTTATACTTTTTATTTTTTCTTTAATTTTTGTTTTTTCAAAAGCCTTTTCTATCACAACTCTCAGAATGCAGATGAAAATAATAGGTATAATTTAGACCTTATATATTTTCATTTTACAATATCAACTTTGTATTCTTAAAAAGCTAATAACTAGCTAGCATATTCTCTAACAATCCTAGCTTATGTTAATATTAGTCTTTGAAAAGGTCAGTCTATAACAAATTTATCATTAGTCTTTTTAACTAGCATTTTGGAAACATAATCCACAGGAGAGGAAGGTGACTAACAAAGGCCACCAAGTATCAGTGAACCTTGAACTTTAAATTGCCTTTTAGTTCATAAATGGGCCCATTTTTCCATTTTCTGAACCCCACAATAAGACTGCAATTTCAAATGATTCAAGTGTGAGGTTCTCCCTCTAGTTCTCCTTTTTGTAATTTTCTTTCATTTGTAGTTCTTAAATAATAGTTTTCATAATTTGTTAGTTATGATATCTTGTACCTTTCCTAACCTTTTAACCAGAATTTTAAGGATTTTAAAAATAGACATTCTATATTTGTGAAGACAAGAAACAGAATTTGTATACAATTAATTAATAAAAGTAAATCTAGATATATTTACTGATGACTGTATTTTTTTGTGTTTCTATGCATGTGTAGAATACATAAGTATGAGGTATGTGCACTAGTGTAGAAGAAAAAAGATCTACATTGCTTGTACTTCACTTTTTGAGATAGGACTCATCATTGGATCTGGTATTCACTGACTTTTGAGATTGAAAGACTGAGAGTTTACACAGTTCTTTCTGTATCTATTCTAAAAGTGCTTCAGTTATAGGTATGATTTGCCAAACCTATTTTTTAATATGGATACAAACCTAGGTCCTCTCTCTTGTGAAGCAAGTATGCGTCTGACTGAACCATTTCTCTTGTCCTGCTAGGTTACTTCTGAACATTATTGGCCAGAACTTTTCTTGCCAATCAGTGAATGCAATAATCAATGCTTAAACATTCTTTGATTGACAGGTGATCCCTGTGGAAGCTACTTAGTGATTGAATGAAAACATGACTGAGACACATCCTTTAATGAAGGCTATCCAAAGAGACTTAAGATCTCTACTATATAATTAACAGTCTAGTTAGTGCTAATGCAAGATTTATTGACAGTTTATAGGCTGAATATTTTTAACTTGATATTTTACTCTGACAACCTTATTATTTATAAGACAGATTTTTTCATATGTTGAATTACAAAAAATAACTTTTTCCTTTTAGAAATTTTGAGTCAAATAAAAAACAGTTAAATAGAGGTTGTCATTATTTCATGTTCTCATATATATCTAACATATGCAGCATTTGGTGCATGAATTATAATAATATTAATGTTATTGAATTATTCTTCTATATTGAACCTAAAAGTCTTAACAACTCTGTGTGTATAACTTTCTTAGTTAGGGTAGTTAGAATTCTATTGCTGAGAAGAGACTCCCTGACCGTGGCAACTCTTACCAAGAAAAACATCTGATGGGGAAGGCTTACCTTTTCAGAGGTATAGTACCATTATCATAATGGTGGAAGCATGGTGGTATGCTGGAGACAGAGCTGAGAGTTTGTACACCTTGGTATACAGGCAGCAGACAGAAACTGTGTCCATACTGTGCATAGCTTGAGCATAGAGGACCTCAAAGCCCACCCCCACTGAACACTTTCTCCAAGGCCACACCTGCTCCAAGTAGGCCACACTTCCTAATAGTGCCAATCTCTATGGGTCTACGAGGGCCATTTTCTTTCAAGCCGCCATATTCCATTCCTTGTTTGCCATAGGTTTGTAGCCATAGCGTAATGCAAAAGTGCATTCAGTCTAACTTCGAAAGTCCCTATAGTCTGTAACAGTCTCAGCACTGTTTCAAAGTCATTCACAGTCTCTCATGATACTTATTCAATCTCTTAATTGTAATCCCCTACAAAATCAAAATGAAGGTCACATACTTCCAACATATAATGGCACAGGTTATACATTTCCCTTCCAAAATGGATGAAAGCGAGCATAAGAAGGAATTACTGAACCAAAGAAAGACTGAAAACTAGGTGGGAAAGCGCTAAACTCTGCATCTCTATGCCTGACATCAAAGTGCCCTTCAGATCTCCAACTCGCTTTTGCTTTGTTGACTGCAACACACTTCTTTTTCTTGGGCCGGTTCTATTCCCTATCAACAGCTTTCCTCAGCAGGTATCCCATGGTTCCAGCGTCTCCAACATTTTCAGGTCTCCAAAGCAATGTAAACTTCACCTTCACAACTTCACACAATGACCTCTCTTTGTCTCCATACAGGGACAGCCTTGATATATGCCTTATATTTATGGTTTTCCTTGGTTGCAAGGGAGATGCCAAAAACCTATTCTCTCCTTGTCTCTTAAGTCCAGAGCTACAAGACCAAAGCTGCCAAGTTCTGTTCCTCACTGAGGGCTAGAACATGGCTCCCTTATTTAACTGGGTCTTTTCCAGAATCTTGTTTTCAGTGGTTTCCTTCACTGCCTCAAAATCCACTGACCTGAAACTTCATCTGTAAACCAGACTTTAACTCAAACTTTGAAATTCACCTGCTTCTGCCTCTAGAGTGCTGGGATTAAAGGCATGCACTGACACAACCAAACCTATTATTTTTTTTTTCATTTCTTTTCACAAGTTGGATACTTCACTGGGTGGGATCTTTCCCTGAGGTCAACCACTCCTTTTTTCCCCATCTAATTCAGGGTTTTCTTTCATCTGTTTATGTTCATGAACAATGGTTTGGCTTCATTTCACTTCGTGGGATTCCCTTTTCCCTTGAACTTGAGCTTGGCCTGCTCCTTTTTATTATAGATATTTATAAGAGGAAACACTAATAACCACATATAGAGTCAGTACTGGGCTGTTTTGAAATATCCTGTGCTGAAGTAATTAATATAAAACTTTTCAATTTAGCCTCAGGCAGACTTTTCAGCTAAGGGCAAAAAGCAGTCACTTTCTTCACCAAATTGTCACAAGAACAATCTCTAGGCCACATACTAAAATTCTTTTCCTAGGAAACCTCTTGGTCCAAGTCCCCACAGTTCAAATATCCCTCAGCATCACTGTCTTCCATGTTCTTAGCCTATTAAGCCATGATTAAAGCATTAGCCCCAAATTCTACACTCTACCAAATTAAAATACGGTCTTACCTATCATAACAATACCCCAATCCCTACTATCAAATTCTGTCTTAATTTTTTTTTTTGCTATGAAGAGATATCATGACCACAACAACCCTCATAAAGGAAACCATTTAATTGGAGTTGGTTTACAGTTTAGTGTTTTAATCCATTATCTTCAAGGTGAAGAGTATGATGGCTTGCAGGCAGACATGGTGCTGGAGAAGGAGCTGTGCATTCTACGTCTTGATCCACAAGCAACAGAAATAATGCTACACTGGGTGTGACTTGAACATCTGAGATGTCAAAGTCAGCCCCTAGTGACCACCTCCTCCAACAAGGCCACACCTACTACAACAAGGCCATGGCTCTTAATAGTGCCACAACCTAAGGAACTATAAGGGCTATTTGCTTTCAAAGCAAGACAGTAACCAACAGCTTACAAACAAGACCATGCTGTTTCTTTTAACTTTTAAGGTTATAAATTAATTAATACCATTATCCCTTCTCTTTCCTCCCTCCAAACTCTACCATACATATTCTTTCAAATCATAGTCACTTTTTTCACTAAATTTTCTTATGTGCATAAATGTGTATATACTTATATTCTAAATATAACCTGTTCATTCTGTATAATTCTAACATGCTTTTTAAGTTATACTTTGAGTGTTTATTCAAAGAACCATATTGATACCATGAAACTGTGAAGATAGTTCTTTACTATTTGTAAACTTTAAGAAATATGATACATATAAAAATCAATTTTATTTTCTGTGGATATTCTCATAGTTCTCCTCTTTTTGCTGATTGGTTACAGCATTTATAGATTTTGAGAATTCAGAGACAAATTTGATTTGATAATGATGTATCAGCTATGATCCTCATTTGAACCTGGATTTTGTCACACAAATGTGTCACATATTGGTGTTATCCAGAAACAAAAGATGAAGAAAAGGATAAAAAGTTATGATATCTCTTCTGAAATTGTTTATATGCTAGTTAGACACATTAATAGTAGAACAACAATTACTTAAATGAATCTGTATAAAACAAATTGAGGTGAGCATTTTGAAAATATATTTTCCAAATGTAAACATAGGAACAAGAATTATAATCTAAAATACTGTCAAAAATGAAGGCTGAATTTGAAAACAGATCAACATCAAGTTTACTTGAAAAACGGTTAAAATAGTTCTTGTGAAATAGCAGCATGTACAAAAAATGAGACAAAAAAAGAATTACCATGTAGCATTGATGAAAGAATACGAATATGGAGACCCTTCTGCTTGTAGAATACTTTAATTGTTTGTAGTTCGTTGTCTAGGGTTGAGGCTTCTTGAGTTCCAACCTACCCATTAACATGCCTACTGATATTGTCCTTGTTCAGATCTTTTTTAGGCAGCCATGCTGATGAAACTTCATGTGTGTAGCTTCTGATATTTCTAAAAGATATGATCTCACAGCAAACTCCCTGTTCCCCTGGCTCTCACAGTCTTTTCCACCTTCTCTTCTTTCTATAAGGATCCCTGAGCCTTAGATTCAGAAACTGTGTTTTAGATTTATTAGTAAAGGATGGGCTCCAAAATCTCCAGTTTGATTGCTGGTAGTTCCTGTAATGATTTGTGTCTATTGCAAATAGAAGTTTCAGTGATGAGGGGCTGAAACTATGCTTATATGTAGGTATAAGGGCAACAGTTTAGAATGCATTAGGACAACACACACACACACACACACACACACACAATTAAAAATAGAAGCCATAAATTTGAAAAAAAAGCAAATTGGTAAAGGAGTATGGGAGAGTTTAGAAGGGGGAAAGGGAAGGGACAATTATTTGATTATATCCAAAAATCATAAAAAATTAATATGAAAAGCAGAGTGTGTCGGCTTTGGAAGGATTTTTGTCTTGGGAACATAAGGACCTTATCCACATGTTATAAGACAGAAGTGACATTATTAAATTTATGACTTGAAGCAAGTAAGTTATTTAATACAATGTTTGTTTTGGAATCTAAAGAAATCATTATCATTTAGCCTTTCAGTTCTGTCCATTTCTGTTTCATAAAAAGTAAATTAAATTATTGGATGAACAAATTGAACAACCATGTCCCACGAGAGATCAGTGATTCTTAGGTTGGCTAGGAAAAGGCAGAAAAGAACTTTAATGAATTCTCTTCTCTTAGGCTTCTATGCTGTGCCCTTGACACTAAATTTCCTGTTGTTTTGGTTTAGGATCTGTTTGAAGTTATGAATCCTTTGAGCAGAAAATAGAATCTTTATTGCTAGGTACACATGGCATCATGATATTTGAAGAAGGAAAATCCTAATTTAATATAATAGGAAGAAACTATTTCAAAGCATCTTTAATAAAAAAGGGCTTCTCAGGTCAAAACAACTGTAATAACCAATCACTAGCTAGCAATAAAAACTACTCCTCAGGGAAGTTTATACACTTAAAATAATAGATGTTGCTTGGAGAGAAATATGATATTCCATCAGGCTGAGAGCATAAAGTGTATGACCAGCTGTATACAAAATAATTTACTACAAAGCAAAATCTTTCCCACATACTTTCCAATTTCTCTTTCCCATAGGATGGTCACAATCATGACAGTACTTGTTTCTTTTAATTCGCAGACATACTGAATCACCTGAATGCAAAAATTACATAAATTTCAACATAGATCAAGTATGGTCTAGTGTTTGCAAAATATAAGATTTGTTTCTTGCATATTTGGGGGTTTGTTCATATTATGGGGTATTTTATAATTCAAAAATCTCAGAACAATTAAATATCATAGTTTCATGTTACTCATACACATGCTATTGGTAAGGACAACCCTCCCATCGTTAACATTACACCAGTTACAGAAAATATGCTATTCCAACACAGTGTTAAAATTAACAGAGGTCAAGTGCTTTCACCTTGAGACAACTGCTGAACTTGTCTATGTCAAAGTTTCTTTAAAGGTAATCATACTTACTACAAATTTTATTGTGGATATTAAAAGTTATATAGAGATGATTAAAATATGCCTTTCACATAGAAAGAACGTGTAAGTTCCACAGCATGAGTTATATAGTGGTCTCAATTTGGGTGATTTTATGAGCTGTTTTATAAAGAACTATGTGATACTTTAATGTCTAAATTCCTAAACAATTACATGATGTGAGACAGAAATACAGAACTAAAAATATGAAAGAAGGATAATAACTGTAAAGTCCTATAACAGAATTGATTTCCAATGGAAGACATGGCTCATCTAAGAAATCCTCTATCAAAGAACCATGTTTTAATTATGTTGATTTAATTCTATATTTCTCTCCCTTTATTGTGGATCCTTTCTCTATAATTGTCTATGGCTGAAACCAGAAAACAGTGGAAATTCTTCTGCAGTTTATGGACAGAGAAATGTGAGCATAGACTTTGTAAGAGTTTATTCATTTTTAGAAAAAAAAGTAGTTACTAAAGATTAATATACTGTCAAATCACATATTGGGAAGATTATTCACAAAATAAATATCAGTTAATTCAATAAGCACATAATATTAATAATGTCAGCAATCTGACAATGTTAGACTAAAAACACTGGGGGAAAATTTTCTCTTTTTTTTGCCACTTACTCCTTAGTTATTCTTACCCATTGATTCTTACAGAAGATTCCAGTCTTTTCCCTTTATTTGCTTACAAGTAAAATCTCTCTCCCTAAGGGCACCCTATTTTTTAAGAATTAAAAATTTTATTCTTGTTGTTTTAAGCATACGGGTATTTTGCCTGCATTTACGTCTGTATATTACATATGTTCCTGGTACTCAGGGAGGCAAGAAAAGGTTATTGAATTTCACAGAACTGGAGTTACAGCGAGCAGAGTCTCCAGTAACCAGAGCCTTCATGTGGATGCTAAGAACTGAACCTGGCTCTTCTAGAATAACAACTATTCTTGACCACTGAGGTATTGTTCCAACCCTCCCACAAATTGCTTTAATGCTTTTTCCATCACTTCATAAGCTTTAAGGAAAAGAAAATACTAGAATATGTCAACTTCTTTTGCACCATGGGAAAACAAGACAAAAGTACCTGTAACATGAATTCTAACTGTTCTTAACAAAAACCAGAAGTCAGATATTAGGGAGTGAAAGCTGAAAGATCACATAAGCAGAGCGGCCAGGCTTTAGAGAGACTTGTTACCTCTACCCAATCCTCAGACCAAAAGGACGACCCTGACCTCAGACTGCATGTTCAGACTGCAACTGGCCCCCCACAAACATCAGACTGCACTGTGCTCTTGTCTCCTCCTGCCTTAAATTCCTCTCTTCATCCAGCCAAATCCCTTCCTGTTTCAACCTCCTTAGTGCTGGGATTAAAGGCGTATGACTCCCACGTGCTGGGATTAAAGTTGTAAATCTAAACACCTTGACTCTGCTTTTCTTTTAGACTAGATCAATCTAGTGTAGCCCAGGGTGGCCTTGAACTCAGATATTCCTCTACCACTGTCTCCCAATCTCCAGGATTAAAGGTTTGTGCTACCACATCCATGCCTCTAATGGTTTTGCTCTTTACTCTCATCTCCAGGCAAGCTTTTATTTGTTAAAACACAAACAATATATCGCTACAAGTACCTGCCTATATATTAGGTGATCCAGAGGTTAAAAAGGTGCCAGACTTCAATTGCATATAGAACCTAGGCCATTATCTACAGAGAATATTAGGAAAAGTTATCCTCTGGCTCAGGCTGTTAAGGTTTGTTCAAGGTTCTTCTATTTACTTCTCTGTTGCAGTGATAAAACACTGACCAAAGATTTACATTTTTTAAATTTTAAAAGTTCAAAGACTTTACTGCATATTGCTGAATACCAGATGCAAATAGTATACCTTTTTATGCAAGAGAAGAGAAGAAGGTACAATTACAAGATCAAAGCAAAACTAAAACCCAGCAGGATAAGAAGCCTGGTCTCTGATGTCCTGCCCTTATTCACAAACTTCTGGGCTCTGAGGACTTAATAAACTCTGCTTCAGCTCTAGCAGGGACCCACAACACATACAGCTTGTCTAGAAGCTCAGAGTGGCTAAATTCCATGTCTGCCACTGTGTTGGTAGTCATCCCAGAACGGCCAACTACAACATTGCAAGGACTCCACTTCTCCAAATACCAAGCCTTCGCTAATTCCCTCTCCTAGCTGCCCTTCAGAGATGCTGACCATGCAACGTGGAGTCATGCCTCAGATTCTCTAGCTATATCCACTTCCGTTCTGAATTTTAACTACACTTGAGACTTCACTTACAACAGTTGGCTCTCCCTGACTCTCTTTAGAAACTTCAACCTTGACACATGGTGCCAGCCTCAACTGATCTCCGTAATCTTCTCAAATACCTTCAAAACCAATACTACTTGGGCTCCTCCTACATATTTTCAAGTCTGATACCAGTTTGATATGCAGTCTTGGCCAATCCATACTGAAGCTTCTCTGTGTTGAGCTAAGGAAATATTTCCTATGTAGTTTTTTTCTCAATGATTATTTATCATAGCTACTTTTTCAGGCCCAGTTAACCAGCATCAATTGTTCCTATAACTCATAGAAAGTTTTACTTCTACTGATCGTTAATTCAAATATATTGCATGAACAGCCCCCAATGGAATCTTTGAAATACTCTCAATCTTCCCTCTGAAATTCCACAGGCCTCCATATCTGCATGCTTTTCAGGATATTTCTCTTCTAAGTTACCATAGAACAGCCTTGTAGTTCTGAGCATACTATAGTTTTTCAGCCTATATTAATTATTTTTCTTTTGCTATGATAAAACACCTTGACTGAGGCAACGTATAGAAGAAAGTGTTGAGGGTTGGGGGCCATAATAGCCTTGATGACATGACAGTAGGCGAAGCAACAGGAGCAGGAAGCTGAGAGTAAACACTTGAACTTCTAGATCCCATGCCCATTGACAGGAAATTTGAAAATGAAATTTATGCCCTGGCAATGCTGAAGCATGCTTGGGCAGCCTGTATATGGTGGTTTTGTTGAACTTGTCTATATTGTGTTTCATTGTCTAAGTTGATGAGGATAATTGACCCAGGTGTCTTCCTCTAGATCTTATTACGGATGGCTGTGAGACACCATGTGGTTGCTGGGAATTGAACTCAGGACCTTTGGAAGAGCAGGCAGTAGTCTTAACCACTGAGTCATCTCTCCAACCCATTCACATACTTCTTTCAATAAGACTGAACCACCTAAATCTCCCAAACACCATCACCTATTGAGTGCTCCGTGTTTAAATGCCTGAGACTACAGGGGAAATTCCTTATTCACACCACAACACAGCACAAAGTTCTAAAAAATTCCATAATCTTCCCAGAACAGGACACATTCTTGTCCATCATGCACATTCTACAATCTTCGGACCAAATTTCTAATAACGTGTTTGATTCTTTGATGGAGTGATAAAACACTGACCAATGAAACTTAGGGAGAAAAGGGCCTATTCGGGCTTATACTGTCACATCACAGTTCATGACTGTAAAAGTCAGGGTGAGAAATCAATCAAAAGCATGGAATCTGGAACTAAAGCAGAGAACATTACAAGCTCGCTCTCTCTCCTTTGTGTTCAGCGACGTTTCTTAATCAACTCAGAAAACTTGACTACCAAGCCAAGTTTAACGTACCCTGGCTTCCTTAGCCTGCAGTTTCAAACTCTTCTGAATTTCTCCCACAGCACAGTTTCAAATAACTAAGATCCGTGTGAGAAGAAGTACCATAATGATGACTTCTCCAGCTGCTCCTAGGACAGAACTGAATTTGGTACTGGCATCTCCATGGTGTCTACTTTCAGTCCACAAATAGTAGTTAGTTCTCTCACTGCTGGTTCGCGCTCCATTGTGGAACATTCTCTAGCTCGCCCTAGCACCCCTAATCTGGCCATGGTTCTCCCTTTGTAGGAAGTCACCAGGGTGGATTGCTTAGTTAAAGTACTTATCTGTAGAGCACTGCAACCATATATTTTATTACAAGATGGTGCTGGCATCCGGTTCCACCACCAGGTGAACTAGGTAACGCACACGGGTTTGGTAACTTTCCACTATTGTGTCCCCGCCTACTCCCGAGGCATCATCTGGAATTTTGGGCAGCGGACCAATCCAAGAATGACACGTCCAAAGCGAGGACTGTTTCCTTTATAAGGGCTGGGTTCACCTCGTCCTGGGTCTCCGCCATGTTAGCTTATGCTCTCTCTCTCAGGACGCATTAAAGCTTTTCTGCAGAAGAATCCTAATGTCCCACATGGTTCTTGCGGGCGAGATGGTAACATGGGATATCTGGTGCCGAAACCCGGAACGTCGGGGAACCCTGACCACGGCTCGCACCAACGGGGACCCCTTGGATTCAGGGAGGATTCAGAACTGCAGGTCTGCATGCTCACAGAGGTATGACTATTCCTGGACTTTTCGATTTTGAGCTTGACTTGTCCCCACCTTGGAAAGGTTTCGTAGAGGTCTTGGTACTTCTTAACAAGTCTCTTATCACTTTGAAATTGCTTAGAAGATGAATCCTGCCAGGCAGTTGTTGCAGAAGGACAAAATGTATTGGAGGAAGTAAAGGATAGCATATCAGAAACTGGGTGCAATGAGAGGTTGGGAGCGCATAAGAAAAGGACAGTCCCAAATAAGGAAAAAGGACCCCCCGATGATTCTAAGAAAATACAAATGGGGGAAAATTTTAAAAAAGGACAGATGTATGTTATGCTGTTTATGTTGTCTCTTGTGTACTGGACAGGAGAAAGATATTTGAATTTAGGAACTGCTAAGGATATGATGTTTTGGAAAAGAGGTTCTATTTTCATCTCCACAGAAAATGAGAGCCTAAAGGTGTACTTGGGATTTATATGGTTTGAATCATCAAGACCTCCTAAAATGTTGTAGTGTATACCCCTAAAATACAGCGTCCCAATTCAGCAGGAAGTAGCCAAAGAGACTAACGATGCCCAAATTCCCTAAAAGATTAAATGAGGTCCTTTCAATGGTTGCAGAGCAGCAAGCCTGCTTCTCTGAATTCTGCTTTACTCCGTGCACCAGTTTGGACTCGGAATGAATGCAACTGAGGCTGAAATGGCTTCTGCTCCACTTGGCTGAGCTGAGCTATGCTGACTTTTCAGACAAAACTGGTCATAATTATCATAATAAAAGCGTGTCAGCATGGTTACCCGTATCCTAGGTAACAAAGGCGGACCAATAGCCTGGGGCAACGGGCGGGGTGAACAATGCCGGCTACTAGCCTGAAAGATTTTCCATCTGAATAAGGAGCTGAAGAGATAGCTTAGGGGTTAAAAATGCTGCCTGTTCTTCTAATGGTAGTGAGTTCAATTCCCCAGCGACCACATGGGTTTTAAATCTAATGTTTTAATCAACTATTTGGTTTTAAATCTAATGTTTCAGGATCCACAGGGAGGTAGATGCAAAAAGCCCTTGAATTTTTAAGGTGATAGGGTCAATGGCTAAATCTGTGACTATGGCACAGATGTTGAGAGTCTGCTAATTATCCCATCTGCCCCGTGAGCTGTAATGGCTCTGGCACGGACCTTGAGATATTGCATGCCGCCTGGGTTACCGGTCCGGGTGTCAGCTCCCACCACACTCCCCACCAACACAGCAACGGAGAACTAGGCTAGCCCCGCGGGGAAGGAGGGGACGCCTGGCAGTGGAGCCGCCACTTCCTGGCCCGGGACAGGCAGAGCCGGAGCTGCGCAGCGAGCAGGTCCAGGGCCGCGCACAGCCCTCGGATGGCAAGGCGGGCTCTGGAGCCCGAAGCCACCGTACCCGGGGGACGGTCTCAACGGAGGCTGACAAGTCACGTCTCCATACACGGAGCCCGGGGCGGGCGGCGAGGCTTCCCTAAAGGGGCAATGTCTAACGAGGTTTACGCCTGCCGAATGCGGCCTAGGGGAAAAAAGCCCATAATTTCCAACACACCTCTGGTAGACTTCTTGATGCAGCTAGAAAGTTGCGCCCCTGCGATCCCAGATTATTAAACAATTGTCTAGTTATCTTCTAGGTAATTGGGCTGGAGAACTTGATGAGGAAATAACAAGGATGACCCTCTAAACAATGATAAGGGCGTGGCCTATACTGATACCAATTCTTGTTAAAAATGAAAAAAGGGAGAATAATAAAGGAATTACTCCCGATGCCAAGAATGGCCATTGCCATGGCTCTGTTCACTATAAATTTTTTTAAATAATGGCCAAAATGCTACAACACGACATTGTTCAGATCTGCAGCGGCCCAAGGATTTGGTTAAATGGAAAGATATGCTTTCTAATGAATGGAAAGGCCCGGATCCCATTCTATTGAGATCCAGGGGAGCTGTTTGTATGTTCCTACAGGATCAGGAGGCCCCATTCTGGTAGCCAGAGAGACTGACCCGAGTGGTGAAAGGTGACCCACAACATGCGGACTCGCCTGAAGATTTGGCTTCTGTTCCACCTGCCATTTTGCGGATGGATGACAACGGTTATGATGGAGCACCAATGGGGGATACTCTCAGCCTTCCCGAAGCCGACACCAGTCAGCCATAGAGTGGCAGTGTTTCCTCAGTTTTTTACAACCAATAAGACTCTGGGGCTCCCCTACCTTCCTAGAGATGATTTATAAACTTAGCCGAAGGATTCCAGTCCTGGGTTGTGTCCTTCATCTCCTACTTCAAAGAATGGGTGGGGGTGGAATGTTTGGAGCAGCCCTATGCTGTGAAATAATGTTTCTCCTCTGGATGGTCTGCTGACTCAAATCCCAAAGTCGTAGGGACAAAGTGGTTATTTGCACAAACGCTGGCTGCCCTAGAACAGGGAACCTCTACTGATGTATGGTTATCTATGTTGAAGCAGTAAGGTTTATGCCAACCAGCTCCTGCACCCCTAGGACAATGGTCCATCGCACAGGATGGAATGCTTGGTTTAGCTAGCCCTGAAGGTTGTCGAGCTAAAGAGCATCGCACAGAGAATGGCCCTCTCTGAGAGATATGTCGCCCTGCATAAGGGTTTCCTGCCACATATTCCCTTTCCCAAAAAAATAGCAGAGGGCAGGCCAGATAAGTTCCAGATGTCATGAACCTAGGGGCAGATTCTGTGCAAGCCCATTATAATGTTTCCACTTTGGGAAATGCGACCTCTATCTTTGCCTTCTGAGGGAGTTGCCTTTCTGCAAAGAAGTAAAAAAAGGGGGATATGTAGAGGACCGCAGCCACATACTCCATTACAAGATGGCGCTGGCATCCGGTTCCACCACCAGGTGAACTAGGTAACGCACACGTGTTTGGTAACTTTCCACTACTGCGTCCCCGCCTACTCCTGAGGCATCATCTGGGATTTTGGGCAGTGGACCAATCCAAGAATGACACATCCGAAGCGAGGACTGTTTCCTTTATAAGGGCTGGGTTCACCTTGTCCTGGGTCTCCGCCATGTTAGCTTATGCTCTCTCTCTCTCAGGACGCATTAAAGCTTTTCTGCAGAAGAATCCTAATGTCCCGCATGGTTCTTGCGGGCGAGACAGTAACGTGGGACACTTATCCCCTTTTCATGAAGTGAACTCTGTCAGAGAGAATAAAAAAACTGTACCCCTATACTTATAGTTCTTCCACCATTATTAAAGAATTCCAGTATAGTACCCAATCTTACCACCTCACCTTCCACGACATTTATGTGTTTCTCACCAACAATCTTCTCTCTAAGGAGCACAGGCAAGGCAGGGAACAGGCCAGAGTACATACAGACAAAACTAACGAAATTAACACTACCCACACAGTTGGGGCTAAGGTGGGCCTTGACTGGGATCCCTACAATACCCCAGACAGCATTTTAGTCAAAGATTCATGTATAACAGCCCCTTGGCTGGTCTCTGCAAGCATGCCCTAAAAGCAGTAAATTTTGAAAAAAGACCAAGATATAATCCAAAACAAAAATGAAAAACTATCTCAGTGCCCGGATTACCTTACAAAGGCCCTCCTGCAATATACAAATCTGGATACTGAGGCCCAAGACAGTACCTACTTCTTCTACCAGAGTTTCTCTGACATTAGCACCAAACTTAAATGCCTAGAAAGACAATCCCTGACTCAACAGGAAGTATCATCAGTGGCCATTAAAGAGAGATGAGAAAGCCCCAAAACAAAAATGTCTACTATTGACTAAGGCTGGGAGTAGCAACTGCAACCTCTCTTCCAAAGGCACAAGAATCTCGAGATCCATGTTTCAAATGTTGTCAGGAGAATCACTGGACCAAGGTGATCCATCACAAAACCATCACAAACGCCATTGCCATTGACCATACCCAAAGTGCCATCAAGTGGAGCATTGGGCTGTTGACTTCCCCCTTCTCCCTCAGGTCATGGGACATTTGATGTAGAATGCCATTTAGTTGATCTCCTAGGTCTGGCCATGGAAGGGGTCACTGCTCCCTTTGCCCAACTACCACCATCTCCAACAGGGTGTCATAGGTAATCATTATGATATCAAGGGCCATTTACTCAGTTTGAAGAAGTTTGGGAGATCTACTCTCTTCATTCCCCTAAAGTTTGGGTATGGGTAGGGGGACAGCCTTACTGATCTCACTAAAACCCATCACTCTGTTGTATCTTTTTAAAATTTAACTTCTTCATTGATTCTTTGGGAGTTTCACATCATGCACCCCAATTTCACTTACCACTTAGTCCCCCTATATCTTCCCCTCACCCCTGCAGCACTACGCATCAGAAGAAGACAAAACAAGGCAAGCAAGCAAGTAAACAAACAAAAATAATAGTAAAATAAAGCAAAAAAAAACAACAAAAATAATCTCTTTGCTTCTTCTTTCCTGCCTTTCCAACACATCTTCATACTGGTGGCATTGGGGGCCTCATTGAGTCATATACTACACATTTTGTCCTAACAGCTGGCTTAGCAAATGTCCATTGTAGCGAGTCACTCGGCTGGTTCAAGGCCTCATGGTTTTGGTACACTATCATCACTGGAATACTTCACAAGAACTCCCTTGGGATATCCTTTGGCTGCCCTGAGTCTTGGAGACCCTCTGGGAATTGTTCCAAAGGACCAGTCCCTAGGCATGCTACAGCAGGTCATAGTTGGGATACATGGTGGGGTAGGCCACCCCAAGGTTTAGATGTAGGCTTGGGTGAGAGTTGAACTGGTCAGTGTGGGCCACTGGAGACACCTGCCTCAGGCAAGGGGGCAGAGTTAGCTCCCTCCATTCATGACCTCAGGGTTGGTTCACCCTCACCTGTCGTGAACAGAGCCTACCATTTAGTTCAGGATCTCTGACTTATTAAATCAACTTTCAATGGTTCTTTTTACCTCGCAGTATACCACAGAGTATGCCATTCTCTCCTTTCTACCATTCCTCACAAGCTCTCATTTTTCTGCCCTAGATCTCAAGGATGGCTTGTTTGCCACTCCGTTTGATTACCAGTCACAAAATCTTTGTCTTTTCCAAGACTGCCAATTTTGTACAAAGCCCACTAGGTCAATCCTACCCCAGGGGTTCCAGCCCAGCCTACATTGATTTGGCCAAGCGTTGGTCTCTGACTTATGTTCTTTGTCTCTTCCTAAATCCAAGTTGATATAATTCATAGATGATCTTCTGTGTAGTTCAACCCTACAAATTAGTCAGTCACTTCAAAAGCACGTTAAAATCAAAGTGCAAAGCACATATTTCAAACATACAATGCACAGGATGTACATTACCATCTGAAAATGTAAGGAAGAATAAATAGTGAGGAAATACTGGAACAAAACAAGGCAGAAAACCAGCTGGGTAAACTCCAAACACTGTCAAAGCACTCTTCAGTTCTCCAACTCTTTTCAGCTTTGTTTTCCTTCTTGAATATAAGACTTAGTTCCATTCCACATTTTGGTGCCCTTTTTCACCTTAAATTTTACATTTTGAATTTACCCTCTTTTTCATTATTAATCTTCATTAGAATTACCACTAATAACCATGCAACAGACTCTATAATAGGCTGTTTTGAAGTTTCCTTTGCCAATGGAATCACTTTAGTCTCAGCTAAACTCTTCAGACAAAGGGAAAAGGTGGCCACATTCTTCAACAAAATATCACAAGAAAGGGATCTAGGCCACATAATAATAATTTTGTATTCTGAAACATCTTGAACCAGACTTACACAGTTCTTAAATAACATTTAGCACTGATGTCTTCCATGATCCTACTAGTATGACCCATTAAGCAGCATTTTAAGTATTCAACTGCTTTTCTATACCACAGTCTCAAGGGGTATATTCCTTAAAACAAAAGCATGATCAGGCCTATTATATTGATATCAAAGTCCCTGGTCTTAGGGTTTACATTGTTGTGAAGAGACACTATGACCATGTCAAAGGTAAACATTAAATTGGGGTGACTGGATTACAGTTCAAAGGTTCAGTCCATTACCACCATGGTGGGATATGGTGGTCTGTAGGCAGACATGATGCTATAGCAGTAGCTGGGAGCCCTACATCTTACAGGCAACAGGTCTGTGACACTGGGAGTAGCTTGAGCATTAAGAGATCTCGAAGCCCACCTCCACAATGATACACTTCCTCCAACAAGGCCACTTCTCCGAGTAGTGCCACTCCCTTTGGGGATCATTTTCTTTCTTTCAAACCACCACACTATCAGAGTTTATAGATGTAAAACGTGACAGATGAATGATTCATATCCTACCCTTTCTCATAGTATTGGGTACAACAAATGCATCACAACTGGAACAGTGGCCCTAGCCACTTCCCTAACTATCTACTATTAATTTTTCTCTTAGGCAATACAGGACCTCCAATGGGTGGATCAGACCATCCTCACCCTCACTGTCAAATGGGTTCATTGCTACCATGCTGTTACAGAACTGACAAAGATCAGACCTATTAATAGCAGAGAAGGTCAATCCTCTACCCTTACTCAGAGAGGAATGTTGCTTCCATGTCATCCAATTAATATAGTAAAAGATAAGATCTGAAAACTCCAGACAGATTACTAAATTGTAAATAAGACCTTAATACCTCCAACCTAGAGATTGTTGACAGGCTACTGTGAAATTTGATACTGTTTTTCTTAATCCCTTTCTCCTTTTTCCTAACCCTACTAATTGCACCCTGACTTATAAACTTCCTAATTTTCTTCAACAGCATATCCAAAATATTTTTATCAGGTCTTTAATTAGTAGCTATTACAGGATTATCAGCCCCTAATTATTGGACCAGAGGTCTATGACCCCAACTTACACCCTGATATAATTATCAGCTTGCCCCATGGATATCAACATCCACATACAACAGTAAGTAGTTTAATGGTAATATCATTCTCTTTCTTGATCCCTGATTAATTATCAATAGTAAACAAAAATAGGAGGAATGTAGGGAAAAGTGACCATGTAAAAACACTCGTCCCTGATGTGACCAAAAACATTGAAGGAAAAGTATCCTGGCTCAGGCTGAACCAAGATTTCTTGAGACTTGGAAATCTGCCCAAGTGACATATCATTAATGACTAAGCAGTACTTCTGCTTTCTCTGTACTTTTCCACTGGTTTTTTGGTCTAGCCCTCTTTCTGCTGTTTCATTTAACATCTAGAGGTAACTGTCCCTCTGTGTTTTCTCCCCATAAATCTCATGTGTGAGGTTTGTTGAATGGTGTGATTTTGTGGGTTTTGTGGTTTTTTCTTTCTTTTTTTTTGGCTCCTGATTGTCAAGGTATCATTGTACAGGAAAATATTTTCAAATATGATGTCAAATATAAGTGGAAAAGTGATAATAAAACACATGTATCATAATAAAGAGTGGCATTTTAAAAAGAAAATAAAAAATAAAAATTAAAAATAAAGACATAAGATAATCATTTACAAATTATGAATTTAGGGTTAATTTACATTCAATTATGCTTCATGTTTCATATACATTATATCTAATATTGACTTGTACAGACACAGGATAATTTTATACATAATGGAGGTGTACTTGATAATAGCATGTGAAATGAGTTACTGTGGGCCACAGTTTTCTTCATCTTGTTGCATAGCCTAATTTATTTATACAAAAAAATTTAATGTAGAAAGTGGATCCTAGAATTTAATTGCTTGTTTTCAAGTTAGCATTCATACTATTTTTAAAACTTCTTTCTACTTTTGTTAATTTAATACCTAAAATTTACTTACTCCTAATGGACAATCAATAAAACTTCTTTAAGAACAAATATATTTGATAGTGACAATTAGGTTAGCAGACATTAAGTGAAACACGATGATGAATATTATTTCCTACAGCTATACCACACAATTTTATATTTTTCCTTTTCCTCATTACTTAAATATAACTTAATGTGAATTATAATTCCAGTTCCCAAATATTTCTTGTAGAATTTGAGCAGTGTTATAATTTTTTAAAGAGTAATATGTCTCAATATTTTACATCGAAACATAGCACTTTTTAAACTATTGACCTTCGATAAAATGCTAATCTTGATTATACTGAGAATATGATCACGAATTGTCTGTCTTAGAGATCTTGATGCCAACAAAAGGTGAAACATGAAACTAAGTGATATTGTGGTAAACCACAGCTTATTGACTACAGCCAAGCTACATCATAAAATTGTCATTGAAGCCTAGAAAAGAGAAATTAAAGGGCATTACATAATTTTTCTTTGAGTGAGGGTTGTGATACTAGGTGACAACTATCTTTTGAAAATTGGTATAAAATGAGCTTTTGTTTTTCTGAACAGAAATTTTCTTAGGTGATATTTTCATTTAACTTTAGTTCAGTGAATAACTACATAGCATATTAATATTTTAGGTTAAAATATACTTAAGAAGATATTAATACACATTTTGGCAAAGTCATCATTCAAATATAAATAAAATATAGACCTGAACTTAGGTAAATTGTTCAGTATTGTTGGAAGGAGCAACATAATCATAGACATTCTAAGTCTTGATAAAGATTATTTGAAAAGACAGGTTAGATCCACTGGAAGATAAATACTGTAAAAAAAAGTGAAGGTAAGGTACTTAAAATATGAAATATTAGATCTATTATGGCCTGTGAAACGTATGTATTATGAGTCAGACTGAGACCATTATTATTTAGGAGAACTACCCTTCATACTATCAGAAGAGAAATAGTGACATGAACCCTGGAAGTTGTGAAACATTAAAAATAAAAATAATTTTTGCTAATATAAAAATATACAGGGTCCTTGCTTCAGTGCCACATATACTAAAATTGAAAATATCTAGAGATTAACTGTGTACCTCACCAAGGATTACAGCAAATTTGAGAATTGTTCCATATTTTTAAATAAATAAAACAACTCAAGTCCTGAAAATGGAAATAGAGTCAATAAAGAAAACTCAAGCTGGGGGGAAATTGGAAATGAAAAAAATTAGAAATTCAAATAGGAACCTCAGAGGGAAACTTCATCAACAGATTAGAAAAGGAATGAGAAATAATTTCAGACATTAAATATATAACAGAAAAATGAAAAATTAATTCCTCAGACAAAGAAAATGCTAAATCATAAAAACAATAAAGTAAAAAACAGGCACAGAACATCCAGGAAATGAGAGACACTAAAAAAAGTGATCAAATCTTTGAAAAGTAGGATAAAAGGCATATCAAAGTTCATATCAAATTTCAAAGTCACAGAAAATATTTTCAACAAAATAACAGAAGAAAATTTCCAAACTAAAGAAGGAGATTTCTACCAAGGTTCAAGAAACTTAGAAATCACCAAATAGAAAACATCTGAAAGGAAAGTTCCTTTGGCACACAATAATGAAGACAGTAAATATACAGAGCAAAGAAAGACCATTTAAAGCTCCAAGGGAAAAAGGCCAAATAATATATACAGGCAGAACAATGAAAATAACACCTTGCTTCTCAACAGAGAATCTAAAAGAAGAGCATTCTACATATTCTAAGAGACCAAAAATGCCAGACCAGATTACTATAACCAGAAAAACTTTCCACCACAGTAAATGGATAAAATAAGACATCTCAAAATAAAAACAAATTTAAGCAATATCTATCTATAGATCCAGCCTTCCAGAGAAGCTGGGAGGAAAACTCCAACCATAATAGGTTAGCTACATACAGCAAAGACTAGGAACAAATGATTCCAGACCTCAAATCCAGAGAGGAGGAAACACACACACACACACACACACACACACACACACAACATCAGTATCATCACCACCAACAAACTACAACAAAATAACAAGAATCAACAAATTAACAAACACATTGATATTGTTCAGTATAACTGATCTCCATTCCCCAATAAAAGGACACAGACTAGCAGAATTCACGTTAAAAAAGGATGTTTACTCCTGTTATCTCCTCCAAATACACCCAAACATCAGGAATAGATATCAACTCAAGGTAAAGTGATGGAAATAGATATTCAAAACAAATGGGCCTACAAAACAAGCTGGTATAGCCACTTTATTATCTGAGAATATAAAGTTTGTCACAGTTTGAATGTAATTGGCCCTACATAAGCTCTTTTGGTGTGGCACTATTAGGAACTGTTGCCTTCTTTGAGTAAATATAGTTTTGTTGGAGGAAGAATGTCACTGTGCTCTGTAGACTGATCCTATACACTGTGAAAATGTGACGTTCTTATTGTTAATAAAAATCTGATGGGACAGTAGACAGGCTGAAAGTGTAAGCAGAACAATCAAACTAAAGATGCTGTGATGAAGAAGGTTAGAGTCACAGGAGTTTCCAGTAGACAAAGAGGGAGTATGACATACTAGAGGATGGGTAAAACTATGAGCCTCATGGCAGCACATAGATTAATAGAAATGGGTTAGTTAAAGTTTTAAGAACTAGTTAGTAATAAATCTGAGCTATTGACCAAGAATTTGCAGTTAATGTTATGACTTTCTGGTAGTTATTTGGGAAATAACTGCCTGTACAGAAAAACTCCACCTACAAATGCCATTCCAACATGTGGTCAGAATTTCCATATTACACCTGAGAAAGCTTTTAAAAAGATTCTATGAGAAGCCAGCCTGGTCTATAAAGCTAATTCCAGAACAATTATGGCTACACAGAAAAACACTGTCTGGAAACAAAACAAACAAGCGTAAACAAAAAGGGATTCTAAACACAAAAGGACAGGGTCAAATGTGGCTTCTTGGTAACTAACTATTTTCAGACAGACTATCTACTTATGACAAGCAGAGACATGACTCCTTTAAAAGATGACTTCCTGGCTCAATGTTAATCACAAAAAATGGATATGACTCGTTTAAGAGATCCTTCTACTGAACACTTAAATGCGGCTTATGAGCAGTGGGTAGGGCATTACTTGATAGAAAGATGAATCCAAACACTTCCCAGAGTAGGTGCATTAAATGTGGCTCTTTCTCAGTACTCTGACATGAAACTACCCTCTCAGAGAACAAAACAGGATGGGGATAGTCAATAAAGCAGAGGCTTTGGTCCTAGCCAGTCTGCCTAAGAGTTTAAAGGCTAATGCTGTCAGAAAAAAAAGTGCAGACACATATTAAAGACACATTCAGACAAAAAACAGAAACAAACAAACAAAAATTAAAACTCTAAGCTTTAACCCCCAAACAACTATTAATCTCAAAATCTTTTATAATGATATGAATTTTAGCTTATTAATGCACATTTAAAGTTAATTTTGATATACTATCTGTTTCTACTCTTATTTGAAGTATTGTGTTTATACAGATCATTTAAAAAGTAATGTATGATTAATAAATACAGATTAATAGTCATCTATAATAATGAAATTTCAGTCATGTTAGGTATATTTTCAAGGTCATATACAGACATAGATAGATAGATAGATAGATAGATAGATAGATAGATAGATAGATGACCATCAAATACTTCAAAGGCCTACAGAATATATTTAAATGTTTTAATAACATAAAACTTTTCATTACAATGACACATCTGTTCCTAACAGTATTAATTTACTTCAGAGAAGATTATGGGCATCAAAGAAACTCTGTATCGAGTTTGCTCTCTCTGTGTCAAAAGTTAGCCACTGGGCAAATAAACTGCCTTTTCCTCAGTTGCTGACAATATGCTGTCCAAACTGTATCAGCAGCATTCAAAGTAAAGACAGCTGCCAAACTTTGCAATGACAAGATATAACAGCCCTTCAAAAATTCCCTGCTTCTCAAAAAATGTCTCTCAGACATAGGAGGTCTGTAGGACAAAGTTGGATGCCCAACATTATAGAAGAACATAGGGTGATTGTTCAAACAGCCAAATGCCCCTGTCATTAAGTAACTTTTTATCCTTCTTGGGTCTTTGATGGAACTGAAGACTAGATAGTTATAATTAAAGTTTTACTTAGTTATAATAAAAAGTAAACTAAGTATATATCTTTAGACTCACAAGATACGATCGATAATAGATTACTTTTTCTAATTTCTATTTGCTAACTGTTTTATATACTTTTAATATCTTAAAGCTAAAACTTTTCTTTTTTATTAGACTAAAAAGGAAAAAAAAGCTATGACATAATCTTGTGTTGCTTTCATATTAATAAAAAGTTGATTGGCCAGTAGCCAGGCAGGAAGTCTAGACAGAACAACCAAGATAAGTATGCTTTTATGAAGAAGAGTCCTAGGAATCTCTAGAAGACACACAGAGAGAAAGAAGCACTGGAGGACAGGTAAAGGCACCATTCACATGGCACCACATAGAGCAATAAAAATGGGTCAGTTCAAGTTATAAGAGTTAGCTAGTAACAAGCCTGAGCTCTCAGCAGAGAATTTACAATTAATATTGAACCTCTTCTGTTTATTTGAGCTGCTGGAATAGGAAAATTCTGCCTACAATTGTGGGAGATTACTGTAAGGTTTCATATGCTGAAGCTAATGCCAGTATGGTCAAAGAATCTGTCTCCTGCCTGCAGATCAATCTCTAGAATTTTCAGGTCCTTCTCCAGCACCATGTCTGCCTGCTTGCTGCCATTTTCCATCATGTTGTGAATGGACTAAACATCTGAAAATGTAAGCCCTGCCAATTAAATGTTTGCCTTTATAAACACTACCATGGTCATGGTGTCTCTGCACGGAAAGAGAAACATCAAGAAAAAAGTTGTTAATATTGTTGTGATGGTTCTGGGCTTGCTTGTTTTTTAGAGGAATTTAGACATTGGGAGTTTGGGTTAGGAAAGCAGTATAATGCTTTAAGCACTGCTTAAAGGGTCATACAAGTAGAAACATGAAAGACACTGGTTCTGAGCGTTGTAAACTGTGGAAGCACAGCTCAAAAAGTTTCTGAGGAGAAAAATATTAATAAATGGCCTAGATATTTTTCTTGTGATATTTTGGTTAAGGACACAGTTGCTTTCAGGCCTATCCAAAGAGTCTTTGCGAGGCTAAAATGTAGAGATTTGGATTAATTCCATTGGCAGTGTAAATCTGAAAACACCCTAGTATTGTCTCTGTTGTGTGGTTAATAGTGGTCACTCTACAATGAAAAAGAGCAAGTAGAGCGAGGAAAATTACAAAATGTGCAATTTTGAGGAGAAAAGGAGCACCAGAAAGTGGAATGGAGCTAAATCTTGTGTTCAAAGATATAAACAGATAAAGAAATGGAATAAAGGAAGTGGTACCCCAGGGAAGAATTCCAAACTTTACAACTTGTGAAAAGTAATTAAAGAAATAATAAAGCCGGATGTATTGGTGCACACCTTTAATTCCAGCACTCAGAAGGAAGGGAAAGGTGGATCTTGGAGTTTGAATTCAACCTGGCCTACAGATCCAGTTTCATGACACCCAAGGTTGGGCAGTGTAGAAAACCATCAAAACCAGACTCCCAGTGAAACTGTAATTGAATGAGTGGACAATGTTCCAGACCTAACAATCTGAAAAATTTAGGCTCTCTAACCATGTGGTTCTGGCTTTAGAGATAAGGATAGAAGAAAGAGGTTATAGAATCTTCCTCACTGACTAAGGAAAGCTACTGATGACAGACATGTGGCAGGGGTGTCCATGAATGGAAGCCTAGAGAGGACTTTGTGTGATGCTGTGAAGATAAGGCCTGGAATGCCTTGAAAACCCCAAGATGTTGCAGATGTCAGAGCCATGGGATATCTGCTGAGGAAAATTGCTAAGAAGGAGTGGAATCAGAATAAAAGAAAGAAACATGTTCCAGTCAACAAAGCTGAAAGATATTGGAAAACTGAAGAACATTTTGAGATCAGACATGGAGATGCAGAGTTTGGAATTTTCACAGAAGGTTATTGGTCTTGGTTTGGTGCAGTATTCACTCACTATGCTCCCTTCCATACAGTTCAGAATAGTAATATATCTTATGCCATTAAAAGTTGAAAGTATATGATCAATGTTTTGATTTTTATTTTAGAGGATTACAGTCTTTGATGCCTCCTATGCTCAAGCTGCACCCAGTATGAACACAGATTTTATTAGACAGAAAGGGACTATACCCTTTCTGAGAAGTATATGGGTGTGGGTAGAAAGAACGTAGGGGAGGAACCTTGAGGAGAGGAGGGAGGGGAAATTGTGGTTGGTATATAAAATAAATTTAAAAATTAAAATTAAAAAGAATCACAGGCAGCAAGAAAACATCCACTGTCGTCTACAAACAAGTTACAGAAGACTCTGTGAGATCCAGAAATGGAGCAGCTGCTGCTTCTGTTGCTGATATTCAAAGAAATTAAGGTGTTATGAAGATGAAACACAGAGAGAAGAGATTAAACAACTAAGGGAAAGTTAGTACTACTCAGTTTAACGTCTTTGTTAACAGACTGAACTCTACTCATGAGAGAAAAGACTCCTTACTTGGGCAGTGGTCTAAGCAGTACTTCAGCAGTAGTCAAAGTTGTGTTACTTGATGTAACATACAACCTCAATCTATTGCTGGAAATAAATCCTCTGTACCCTCATGGTTTTAATCATACAAAATAAAAAAAAATAAAATTCAGGAGTGAAATGAAAGCTAAGTGAGCCCCATGTACAGCAATTTTATCCCCAAAGAGACCAACTTAACTTTAATAAGATCAGTTGATCAGTATTCATGTAACTATTCGTTGCCTATTTGAATAGTTTTCCTTTTGTCTCAGCATTCTTAGTTCTGGACTAACATCAATTTATTCAATCACTGTTCATAAATCATTTTTTTAAATCATTTTCTGTATTGCATCGGGCACTTTCATTTTGTTCACATACATCTTAAAATGTAAATATTGACAAAGAGTGAACTTAAAATAGTTTAAACAAATTTTTCTGTAAATTTCAAAGGAATCTAAGCTTGTCAAGAGCAAAAGGATTTGCTGACTTTTCATAGGTTTTGAAGAGGCTAGAATCATCAGAATCACAAGACTTTCCATGAATAAATGAACTTACTTTTTGTATTTACCTATAAGAAAGTCAATGCACAGCAGATTTTCCTGAAAAAGAGGGATAAAAGAGCTTATTTTAAAAAGAGCATTTTGTCATGTGTTTATCCAGTGAATAGACTTTACAATTAGAGCCATGAATTTAGAAAGCATCTTCTACCATGCAGTATTGCTTAATAGCTCAATGACATTTCTTTCATTTCAGTAGTCCTCATTGTTATATGAAGCTTAAAAAATTTTATAAGATGATGATAATATAAAATAAACTCATTTATTTTATCATTTTAGCAATTTTTGGAAAATAAAAGATGATAGTGTAATTAAACAATTAAGAAATTGTCCATCTTCGTCTCCCCTGCTTCCCACCCTACAACTCCAGCTAGATCCGTGGGCTGCAGAGGAGAGGGTGCCTGAACTGGCCTTCTCCCATAGCCACAATGATTAATTTCTTGAATATCGCCACAGAACCTTCATCCGGTGATGGATGGAGATAGAGACAGAGACCCACATCGGAGCACTGGACTGAGCTCCCAAGGTCCAAATGAGGAGCAAAAGGAGGGAGAAGATAAGCAAGGAAGTCAGGACCGCTAGGGGTGCATCCACCCACTGAGACGGTAGGATTGTTCAAATGGGAGCTCACCAAGGCCAGCTGGACTGGTACTGAATGAGCATGTGATCAAACTGGATTCTCTGAATGTGGCTGACAATGGGGGCTGACTGAGAAGCCAATGATAATGGCACTGGATTTTGATTCTACTGAATGTACTGACTTTTTGGGATCCTAGTCTGTTTGTATTTACCTATTCACCTTCCTAGACCTGGATGGATGGGGGAGGGCCTTGGACATCCCACAGGCAGGGTACCCTTACTTCTCTTAGGACTGGGAGTGGGGGGAGTGGGAGGGAAATGGGAGGAGGTGGAAATTTTAAATACATAAATAAATAAATAAATAAATAATAAATAAATAAATAAATAAAAGACTGTACAATAGGAAAAAGAAAAAAGAAATTGTCCATCTCGAAAACATCAATAATCTTGCCTTTCTAATGTGAGCTGTGTTTTACTTTTGAGAGAATCACTTATTATTGTAGGCCTTCTTTCACTAATTTTCAAGGATATTGAATAGTACTTGAATTATATTTATTACAATAGAGAAATAATCCTAGGAGTCTTCTTTAATATCTGCCTTATTAAAGGCTCACTTTACCAGGTTTTAGATGACTTGCATTTCACGGTGATTAGTGTTTCTTACCCGTAACAGCAAAGTAGATCCTGTACATGGAGGCTGCACTTCTGAGTTAATTAAATTGAATTTCTTATTTTATAATGAAATGAACAAAATTTCAAAAGCAAAATGTGTATTTAGTATAATGTAAAACCTAATAATAATCATGTAAAATTCTAGAAACACAACCTCTTCAATGGGATCAACGTATTTGGATTAACATGAATTCATTTGAAAGTCTCTTGAGAGCTCTCAGAAAACTCTACTGTCTTTCATACACAAAATATAGAAAACTATGCCAGCAGGTGTATCCGTGAAATACAATGTCATAATACAAGTATGTGGTATAGTAACAATATATCTTTAATAATAAATCTAATAATATTAGACAGACAGCCATGCCTCTACTAATTTTGGTAGTGTCAAAGATAAAAGGTATTTTAAATCCCTGAAATAAATGCTATGAATATATTCATATTATGTACTAGTGACAGATTACAAATACACTGTTCTAAGCTATTTCCTTGATTCAATATGAAAATATTACATTACAACTATATCATTATTATACAAAGTGATTTTTGATTGATGTGTGAGACTCTTTCAAAACCTAGATTCAGTAATGGGTCTCCTTTGGATGAACAAGGACTCCCTCCATATCTGGACATTCCTATTACATAGTGTAAGAGCTCAAAAAATCTTTCTATGCTTAAAATTAACTTGACAAACAAAAACAAGAAGCAATACAATACATTCCTTTAGAGATTTTAGTTCTTAACAATAGAAAGCTAAGATACAGGCATGCATATTTTTACGAGTTTCTGAATTTTATAAACATAGATTGAATAATTAAACGAAGTCTAGGATTTATGACTATGTGTTTTTGAATTTTTGTCTAAGATTTAAATACATTAGGTTCATTCTATCTGACAATATGACATAGTGAATGTACTTTTATTTGGAGCCACGTCTTTTAAGCTCATTCATCTCTGTCCCTTTCAGAAGAGCCTTTATTTCTGCATTGTGCATCTTCAAGACTGCTACATAAAGCTGCTCTCTAGAGGTCCCCTACTAGTGGTTCTGAATATAAACAAGCTTTAGAAATTTCTCATATTTGTTTTAATTTTCTCATAGTACTGTCATGTCATGGATTCTCATACACAATTACACCATTATTTAACCCTTGACCTTCTTCTTCAAGACATTAGCCCAGCCTTTCTTTCCCATGGTATGTTAGTATTTTACTGCTGCTATTGTTAATTACTACATTAGTTACTTAAAAAAATAAAAGTGAATTCCTTTTATTTCCAGTGGTCAGAATACAAACCTTTAGGGCAAGAGAATTGGCTCAGCAGCAGGGCAAGCATAGGTTCAAACCACACAAAGTCCTAGCACTCATGGGAAGAAACAGACATGAGCTCCCATCCCTTACCAAAAACTGAAATCATTTGCAAAGGAAAAATTTAGTTTTCTCCAATGGAGTGTCATTGTGCTGATAAACCCAAACCAAGCTTTATGCCCAGGAATCAATACAAAATGAACACAATTGTATTTTTGTAGAATTTTTGTCTCACATTGCTTTGTTTGGTCTTTTTGTGTGCTGTCTTTAGCTTGTATATCACAGCTTCTTTTTCTTCTTTCTTTTTTTAAAATTATTTTTCGAGACAAAGTTTCTCTGTAGCTTTGAAACCTGTCCTGGAACTAGCCGTTGTAGACCAGGCTGGCCTCAAACTCACAGAGATCCACCCACCTCTGCCTCCTAAGTGCTGGGACTAAAGGCATGAGCCACGACTGCATTTCTATCATAGCTTCAGATTTTGTGTTTTTATAGGTTTTCAGAGGTTTTGTTTGTTTGTGTGTTTCTTGTGTTTTACTTTTCTTATTTTGGTTTTCTTGTTTTGTTTGTTTGTCTGTTTTCTAAAGAGAAATAGAAAGAAAGGGAATGGAGTTGATGGGTGGAAAAAAAACAAGAGGATTTGGAAAAAGTTGGGGAAGTGAAATCATGATTAGAACATGTTATAAGAAAAACAATTCTTTTTCATTAAAAAGATCCTTTGGCAGGGTGGTTGTGTGCACATCTTATCCCAGCATGCAGGAGGCAGGCAGATCTCTGTGTGTTCAAGGCCTGCTTGGTGTACAAGAGCTAGTTCCAGGACAGGCTCTAAAACTACAGCAAAAACCTGTCTCAAAAGACAAATAAACAACCAACCAAAATATCCTCTGTTACTACAGAGGATCTGAATACAATTCCTGGTTTCTAAGTCAGTGGCTCACAAGTAATCTAGGCTTCTCTCCAATCTTGAGATCAACATTATATTGACCCAGGTTTGAAGATTTATTCCTGAACATTTTGTGACCTGGTGGTCTTTGTATAATTCATTTATCAAATGATGATGAAGAAGTAGCTGTTGATGTATAAGAATAGTGAAGTCAGCCAGCATATTCTAAGGGTGTGTTTTCAGGAAATAGCTCTAATGAATAATTTTAAGATTTACAATATGACAACTGGAAGACATGACACTGAGCAAGAGCACTCTCAGGCATTGTTAAGTTTCTAAATCACATTTGATTGTTATACATCAGTTCTAAATGCATGATGTGCTCTGCATAAATAATAGTAAAAGCCATGTTCTAAGATTAATGCACTGTGGATTAACTTCACGTGTCCTTGGCAAAGCACTATAGAAAGGTGCATATTAAAAAATAAACTCTTGGGCCAGAAGGTAAGATTGTAAGCATATTTTAGTGTTTTTCATCAGCTCAGATGATAATAATTTCTTTATGTTTATATATGCAAGTAAATTTAAATGTTAGAACAGTATTTATAAATGATCTGCATTGGTATCCATCATGTCCAAATGACAAGTCTGGAAACTAATGGTTTGTGTTATGCAGTCTTCCCAGATTTTTATAATACCTTCCTCTATATTTTCTATTCACATTCACTGAGTGAATTTTGCTCATAAAATTACTAACTTGCCATACCTGCCAAAGCCACTGAATTAGGTGGTATTTGGTTTATAAATTGGCAACTGAATACTAAAGTAATTATTGCTGCAAAATAGTCACAGTATCTCAGTGGCATGTCATCTATGTGTACATCTAGGGTGAGAGAGAAGACAACTACGACTCAGGTGGGAATGAGCAGATTATCAACTGGCTTACGCAGAGCTCAGCTGAGATAATGGGAATCTATTCATGGCTCCATATTTCTCTCATTTGTCCAAGACACAGGGCAACAGAGAGTGCAGTGTCTTGGGATACAGACTTCTGTAAACAAACCCATTTCAAACTGCATCAACTTTTACTATAAACTATATCAAGAGATTCTTGACTAATTTCCATATCACTAAACAGAGATTATCACTCAGCACATTGAGTAACCAGAGGTATAATTGCATTTAAGAGCCAAAGGCAGAGGTAGGGATGGGTTTAGAAAAATTTTAGGCACTACTAAACTGTACATACGCACCTTAAAGAACCAAGAATCCCAAAATTAGCTCTTCATTTAAACGTCTTGCTTGTACTTCTTCAAAGTTCAACTGCTTAGTAGAAATAAGACTTGCCCAGCACTGAAAGCATATTTTAATCTACAAGGATCTACTCAGCCTTAAAATAAAACTCTAAAACCTCTTTCATATGGGCTGAGTAACAAGAGAATCCCTCATTTCTTATATAGGGCAATCAGTCTTTTCCTGATGTCTCAAAAGTAAGCTGTATTTTGGAGCAGCTTATGCTTAGATTAGAAAGGCACCCACAATAGGCCAGCTCTGTCCTGAACTTAAGTTTCCAAGTTGCGTTTTCATCTAGCATAGCCCTGTGTTGATATTGTATTAAGGAATAACACAGAGACAAATATAAATTCCTTCTGGGAAGACCTATCTATATGATGCCAAAAATTATTCCTGCAGAGATTGCCGATGCACAAATAGGCAGTACAGAGCCAAAGATTCTTAGATATTCAGTAAGTCTGAAGTAAATGATAACGAATCATCAGAAAAACAGACACCAGGGAAAAACACAGAGACGTGTGTGTGACTGAGGATTGAACCTAATGTGAATGAAATATGTGTTTAAAAACACAAAGGTTAAACTTGAATCTTGGTTTAAAAAAGACAAAATTATTAATATTTTAATTAAAATTATTATAAATTATTAAATATTTAAAAATGGAAAAGATATGAGAGATAAAATGTCAATATAGAAAGCCAATTTACTCTAAATCTTTATTTGTGTTCCCATTACCAACATAGATATTAATCCTACAACTGTTATAAGCTATTTTTTTCAATTTAGCCAAATTTGGATACAGATTTAAAAACCAAAATACCAAATCATTCATCCCTCATATCAGTGTCGTCCTCCAGGTTCATGGGTGCTTACTCATAGTTGAAATCCTAACATGCGGGATGTGAAAGCAGGAAGATTATAGGTTTGAGCAAGGCCCAGGCTACATAGCAAGTGTCAAGTAACTTGCTATCCTTTCTCAAACAGGCAACAAATGAAATAACAAGTAGTAAGTAGCAATAGTGAGAAGTAACTAACAAAGCTTTAAGGATAAGATTACTAAACTGTGAAACTTAATTTACCACTGATTAACCACATAATTTTCCCAAAATAAGTATAGTTCTCTAAGGCTTGATTTATTCTTTCATAAATTATGAATAACAATGACTCCATTTCTAAGGGGAGATTGTTGAACTCTATATAGAAAAAAAGTGTTGTGCCTGGAACCAGTGAATATCATTTTCTGCAAAGTTATATCCCAAGGTTAACTATGAAAATATCAGTCAGGCTTAGTGCATAGCTGCCCTTGACAACACGACTCAGCCTGGAAGGGCTCTTGGCGCCAAAACTGATTATCTAAATTTAATCCCCGGAACACACATGGTAGAGGGACAGAACTGCAGCTAACACAAGGGGTCCTCTGACTTTCTCATGTGTCATGTGACATATATGCACAGGTACACACATATGTACACATACAACCCATGCACATTCTCACACCTGCCATTGTACAAATACATGCACACCCCCACATATATATACAAATGCAAGAATATACACACGCAACTCTCCTACTCACATAATCACAGGTCTACACACACATGAAAAAAACACGCACACGTAGCTAAAGAGATAAATGTAGTAAAAAGTAAAGGTATTTAAAAACATATTGAATCATATTCCATAAGTGGATCAGAATGTTACCCCGGGTACTCTGGATGTGGAAACAGGGATGTCACAGTCGAGGCCTGTCTGTACTAGAGAGATAGCTCAGTAATAGACTGCTTGCTTGCCATCCTTAGCATCCTGAGTTCGCACTGTAGTACTCCTCAAAAGAGTGAATACATAAATGAATAGCATATTCCCAACAACTTAAAATTACAATCCAAATATTGTCATATTGTAAGGGAGGAAGTATCTTTTCTAGACATTTTCTAGATTTACTTTTCATCTTCCTAAGCATATTTTCAGCTAAATTGAGAAAATAATATGTCAAGTAACTGTATATATTTCTATGTTCTTAGAGATATTTTTTGAATTTCAAATTGCTAGTTGTAAATATCCTAATTATTTATAAACTTATTAGACTTTTCAAATGTGTAGTTTTCTCTTCTAAGGTGGTATTTCCAGATAAATGTTTTTTTCTTCCAACTTCTTTTCTCCACGACAATCATTTTAAAACTATTCCTAAACACTTGTCAGTATTTGTGTTTACTTATATTTTGAGAGACATTTGATTTCAATAAAAAATTTGCACAGTACCAGAGTACATCAGTTTTTTTAGGCTATAAACTCTTTACATTTGATAAACAACAGATTTAATAAAATTTATATTCTGTTTACTTTCATGTACTTTTAAAAATCCTTAAAGCAGTAAAAATGCAGTTAATAAAAAATAAAAAGACAGGAGAGAGTGGCAGGCAGATCTTTGTTAGTTTGACATCAACCTGGTCAACAAAGCAAGTTCCAGGAAAGCCAGGACTGTTATTACACAGAGAAAAATAACCCTGTCCCAATATTACAATAATAAATTAAAACAAAAACCAAAAGACCAAACAAAACATAAAATGGAAGTTTATCCAGTAAAGGATAATCTCTCACATATGTCATGTGTCATTCTATGATTTTCTTTATGAAATGGAGTTTAAATGTTTTTGCTCTTTTCTGCATATAAATGACTAGATTATTTGTTTGTTTGTTTATTGCAGTCTTTCACTGATGAATGGATTCAATGAAAGTAATGTATATCTTAAGCTTTCCATTCTTTAGTTCATTTTTTGCAATGCTTGCAATGACTAGATTGTTTGTTTGTTTATTGTTTATTTGTTTGTTTGTTTATTGCTGTCTTTCACTGATGAATGGATTCAATGAAAGTAATGTATGTCTTAAGCTTTCCATTCTTTAGTTCATTTTTTGCAATGCTTGTCCAGGACCCTTGAGAGAAAATCCATGCTAGTCCATGGATGATGAGGGTTAATCTATCTCACATTATCTCCACGAACAGCCTACCAACCACTAGACATATCAGTGAGACTATTCATGTGACATAGGTAGATGAAGGAGACAAGAATCAGTGAGTCTGGAAACAGATATGCACGATGACCTGTACCAAAAAAAAAAAGATAAATAGATTACCTCTAGACTCATTTTATCTATCACCAATCTGTCTGTTTTTCTATCATCTATCATTCTATTACATAAATACTATGTACATATAATACATTTTGAATACACCTATTCAGTACATAATTTAGTACTACTGATTTTTATAATATAGCAATATTATACATGGTAATACAGCAACCTAGTGTTTGTATATAGGACAGGATTGCAGAACCCTTGAATTATCAGAGATATGGTCACCTATTTAAAAGCTTTCTAATGACAATGCTGTCATTGTCATTACAAAGCCCTGCCCCAGGTGAAGAGCTCCAGGCAATTAGTAACTTCTGAGGACATAATTCAGGCTTCTTAAGGGATGAGTCTTATGAAATTAGGAAATCCCCTGCAGCCCACATATGTATATGAATAACACTAAATGGACTCTGCAGAATGTGTGTGTGTATTTGTAAAAATAATAATTATATAAGAAGTTATGTATTTCAAAGGGAGTGGTAGGGCCATGGGTTGAAAAAGAGTTGGAGTGGGAAGAGTGGGAAGAGGTAACTTGTTAGCTTCCGCACTTTTCTGTGGATACCCAGGCCTAATCCAGGAGAGCGCTTTCCTGAACCAGGGCCACGAGAATGGACGACTGTCCTAAGGGTTTAAGTAGACAAAGACACAAGAGACCTGCTCGCTTGCCAGAGAGTAAAAAAGCCGCTGTTTATTAACTCAGGTCGGGTATATATACCAGGATGCAAGAGGGTTCAAAAGGGCATGGCCCCCTCCCATCAGGAGCAGTAGAATAGATTGATACATTCCCAGAACTCAAGCAGGGTCAGCTATGGGGGAGGCAGGCATGGGAGGCATGTAGGGCCTGCAGCTGCAACCTTGTTTACAGGTGAAATTACCATAACAAAAACAGCCTTGTTCTTCCTAAGCTACCCTCAAGCCAGTGCTAGTGCAGAATCTCCAGGGGCCAGAGGTCAAACAGCCCTGCGAAATGCCAAGGAAGAAAAGGGAAAAAGACCTGGGTACCTACAAGTCTCCCTTTAAATATATATATAAATGTGATGGCAGAAACCTGTCTTAGGTGTCACCGGGATCCAGGACAAATCTGGATCCGTCGTCAGGATCACGCCTCAGGTCCAGACGTGTCCCATGTCTTAGATTGGAAAAGCCTGCCCCGTGATCTAGGCCCGTCTCTGGTTAAAGCCATCCTCCAACGCGTTCAGCCGATGTTATGCTGAAAGATATTCCAAGGCGAACGCCTATTAGGGCTAGGCCATGGCAGACCTGAGAGCCATTGCCCAGATGAAGACACTCTAGCATACATATAAGCATTCCTGGAAGAGATAGTGCTGATAGAGCCCCTTGAATAGGGCTACGGCACCTGCAAATGGGACCCCCAGCATGACTATTCTAACTAAATCAGAGCCAATTAGTAATTTGTATTCGGGGTTCCGAGGAAAAGCAGCAAAATCTTGACCTGTGACCAGCAGAGGTCAAAATCTACACCCAGTTTGTAAGATCAACTACAGCATCCAATCGAGAATTTAAATTACTTTGAATAGTTATGGTAATTCTGTCTGTCTGGCAAGGTTTTTGCCACGAGCTCCCAACGTTGCAATCAGGGCAGGGGAGGTAGCTGTTTTCCCCTCAGGGTCAAGCAGCCTGGGCAGATCAAGGCAGGGGGCTGGGAAAGGGGAAAGTCAGGTGCTGGATCCTCTCTCAGGAATCTGCCAACTCCGCAGCAGCCTCCATCGCCGTGTCCGTGGGGACTCTTGACCTCGCCTCATCCTCAGGTCTCTGAGTAGGGGAATTCATGGTCCGCACCAGACGTTCAGGGACCCAGATCGGGAGCTCTGCATCCTGTGGAAATATGCAAACCGCTCCTCTGCCCCATGTTAAGACCCGGTCCGGACCACACCAAGTGCCGTTTGCCAGATTTTTCCACTTTACTAAGGGCTTCCTGGGGGAGCTAGGCTGCCAGTGATTCTCGGCAGCCGTACGGGAGCCAGCATCCACGGTCAGAAAGTTTAAAATATATAAAATGAATGATAGATGCTCTCTGGGGGTAGAACTGTAATCCCCCCTTTTAGTTTTGTGCAGATAAGTCTTAAGAGTTCGGTGGGTCCTCTCTACGACTGCCTGCCCCTGGGGGTTATGGGGTATACCGGTTTTGTGAGAAATATGAAATTCATGGCTGAACTTAGCAAAACCAGCACTGGTATAGGCTGGTCCGTTGTCCGTTTTGAGAGATTTAGGGACCCCCATGTAGGCAAAGGCCTGCAGACAGTGGCTTTTAACATCCCGTAATTTTTCTCCTGTATGAGCTGAGACAAAGATAAGGTGTGAATATGTGTCCACAGTTACGTGAACATACTGCAAACGTCCAAAAGAAGGAATGTGGGTAACATCCATCTGCCATAAATGGTTGGGAGCCAGCCCACGAGGGTTAATTCCCAAATGGGGAACAGTCAAAAATTCTACACATGAAGGGCACTTCTTAACAATATCAGTGGCTTGCTCCCGAGATATTTTATAATGAAATCTCAAAGACGCAGCATTGAGATGAAAGTGATTATGAGCTTCCTTAGCAGCTTCATAAGATTCTTGACTAACTGTATAAACCTGGCGAGTGAGTTCATCAGCCCCTTCACTCAAGGGGCCAGGAAGATCACTATGTGCCCTCAAATGTCCCACGTAAATGGGAACAGACCTGGCCCAAAGCAATGCCTGAATAGCCAGAAGCTGAATCTGGACTTGAGATACAGAAGCAATATAAGCTGCAGTTTCTAAAGGTGCAAGAATTTTGCTAATATATTGACTGTCAGTATAGAGGTTAAATGGAATGTCAGCATTTTTTTCCAGAGCCAGTTGTACTGTGGTTAATTTAGTTACCTGAGCTGAGTTAGTATCAACGGTCTGAGTGCAAACATCAGGTGGGGAGAACACCACAGCTCTCCTGGTGGAGGAGCCATCAGTAAATACATTCCTAGCCCCAGCCAAAGGCCTTAAGGAAATAACTTTAGGGAAACACACTGGATGATTTTTGAAAAAGGTGACTAGCTTATTAGAAGGGTAATGATTATCAAGCTTACAGGGATTGGTGCATAGAAATAAGTAATAATAATAAATAATAATAAACAACGGTTTGGGGTGGCAGAAAATGTTCTTTGTAGAGAAGGCCTAATGGGGGCATCTCTACTAGTGGCCCCGCCTTCCTCCTTCTCTAGCTGTTTGGTTAGAAGTGTGATTTCGCCTTCTAATATTTCCTCTTCCTCATCTAAATTATCAATGCTTTTGACTTCTTGATCCTCAAAACTCCTGATATAGCTCACAGATTCTACTCTCTGAATTTCCTCAAGGGTTTTGTTCAAAACCTCTAACTGTTCCTTCACTAAAACATCTTCACTAAGGAGGGCATTTCTGATAAGACGCCACAGCGAATAGATCACTAGGGGGACGGCTTTAGTTCCCTGTTCTCTCTGTGCAACACGTAAATCAGTCCTAACTTGTTCCCAGTCCTTGATATTAAGATTTCCTGTTAACGAGAACCAAAAACTGAGCTCTGAAATTACCTTGATGGTCCCTTGTGCTGTGTCACCTTTGATCCTGGTGCGTAGCTTTTCCACGAGTTGCAGTAGCTGATCTGCTAACTGCCCTTCTAACTCCGAAGTGGACATTTTGGCACCCATTTTCCTTTTTTTTTCTTTTTCCTCAAAATCAAGTTTATTCTCCCCCCTTATCATACGTGCACAAATGCACACTATAAAAACTGGCCAGTTTCCGGATCGTGGGGGGGACCCTTACCTCTTTGTGGTTCTCGTGGTGGATCCACAGACGGCAGAACTGTGGTTCTTCAGTCCTTCTTTAAGGGCCCACCCAGGGACGCCATCTGTTAGCTTCCGCACTTTTCTGTGGTTACCCAGGCCTAATCCAGGAGAGCGCTTTCCTGAACCAGGGCCATGAGAATGGACGATTGTCCTAAGGGTTTAAGTAGACAAAGACACAAGAGACCTGCTAGCTTGCCAGAGAGTAAAAAAGCCGCTGTTTATTAACTCAGGTCAGGTATATATACCAGGAGGCAAGAGGGTTCAAAAGGGCATGGCCCCCTCCCATCAGGAGCAGTAGAATAGATTGATACATTCCCAGAACTCAGGCAGGGTCAGCTATGGGGGAGGCAGGCATGGGAGGCTTGTAGGGCCTGCAGCTGCAACCTTGTTTACAGGTGAAATTACCATAACAAAAACAGCCTTGTTCTTCCTAAGCTACCCTCAAGCCAGTGCTAGTGCAGAATCTCCAGGGGCCAGAGGTCAAACAGCCCTGCGAAATGCCAAGGAAGAAAAGGGAAAAAGACCTGGGTACCTACAGTAACTATATAAACACAGTATTCATATATGAAGCTCTCAAAACATTGAATATTTAAAAATGAATTGATTCTGCATTTATTCAAACATAGTAATGAATTGATTAACATTGATAAGCATGGTTGGATACATATGCTTACAATAATTTTCTGTTTTTATATGTTTTCTAAAGTTCTTATAAACCACATATTTCCTTATTAAACAGAGGTTTCAGTTACTGCCTCGTGAAATCATTTTATTATTTAATAAATTTATCTATCATATTTCATAGCTCTTAAATGGATATTTTCATAGGTTATCATGCTCTGATTTTCTTTCCATGAGAAATTACTATAATTTAATTCAATTTATACTAATTAATTGTACTATGCTTCTGAGCAAGTGTGTAACATGCATGGGGTTGCAGTAGAGTACAGGGGTTAGATGATGTGCTTGAATTTCAAAATTTTAAAAGGATAATGTTGCTTCATCTGTGTAATGGTTGACCTATATTATTTAAGATCAAACCCCAATAGGACTAATTAATTTGGTTTTTACTAAAGTTGAGGACTTTCAATTTCAATTTAATTTTCTTTGAAACTCAGTATTTTTAAATATTTAATGCAAATTTAATATTAATCCTATGATTTATTTATATGCATTAAATATTCACTATGGAGAAATGTTAAGTAAAACAATATCAGTATTTTCTAATTTTATAAATATGTTTATTTTTAATTATTAAAATCTTGATTTAAAACCCACAAGTTATCACTTTAAGAAAATTTGTAACAATATAACAGAAGTTTAATTTTATTTTAAGCAAACAGATCCACTAAATAAATTGTCTAACTAGTAAAGCTTTTTTCACTTTTAAATACAGAACAATAGCCCATGAATCCTACAAGAGTTTACCAGTTCCCTTAAGCAGAGCTAAAGTCTTTTATTAATGGCATTTTTCTCTTTATATATACTCAGTGTACTTCCCAAATGTATCTCATGTTCTTCAAAGTAATTCTACTCTGTAGTGAAATCTTTAGAAGCTAAGGGCTCCTTGAGCTTGCATGAGTGAACATGGTCTGAAGGAAATCAATTCTTCTTAATAATACTTATTCCTGATATTCTCTCACTATGAGAGAAAATGATGCATTTCCTTTTTTTCAACTCTAAATGTTCTTCCTTTCTTCCTTCTCTTCTGCTCTCCTGTCATTCTTCCTTCATTCATTTTTACCTTAAGGTATTAGTTGATATTTTCAGAATTCTTACTCTGAGGAAATTACCTATCTGTATCTTATTAAAAATAATAATCTTGTAAATATAGTAAATTGAAGTAGGCATTGGGGAGAAAACATTAGAGATATTCTGTATCTTCTCAACTTGAAGAGATGACGAACTCAAACTCTGGAATAGACATCCTTCCCCTTTGAAAAAAATATTTTTTATAAAATATATAAATATATATTATATTCATATAATATGATATTATATTAGATAGAGTTAATATCTATTATATTATATATATCTAATGTATATAATATAGTATACTATATATATATATATATATATTGTTCTACTGGGTTCTTTGGTTTTTAACTTGAAGACACACTCCTATTAGAGACACAGATATTTCTTTTCCAACATCATTTCATACTCATTTATTTTCAGAAAGAGAGAGGAGAGAGAGAGAGAAAGAGAATATGAATGCAATCTTTGCCTTAAATGGAGAAGGACATTTCATATTAATCAAAGGACAAATATAACAAGTGAGCAACTTCAACACCCCACTCTCATCAATAAATAGATTTTACAGATAAAAACTAAAAAGAGAAGTAAGGAAGCTAACAGATGCTATTTCTTATAAGGACTTCACAGACATCTACAAAACATTTTATTCAAACAGAAAAAATATGACTTCCTCTCAGCACCTTATGAAACTTTCTCTAAAATTAATCACATCCAGGGTCACAAAGCAAATCTCAACCAAGTACAAAAATTGAAATAACCTTTTGTGTCTTATCAAATCACTATGGGTTAAAGTTGGAGTTAAACAACAACATAAACCACAGAAAGCCTAAAAACTCATGAAAACTGAACAACTCTCAACTAGATTACCAATGAGTCAAAGAAGATATAACGAAGTCAAAGACCTTCCATAGTTCAATGAAAACGAATACAATATATACCAAACTTATAGGACACAATGAAAGCACTGTGCTAAGAAGAAAGTTCATAGCACTCAGTTCCTGCATAAAGAATTTGGAGAAATCTCCCTCTAGTGACTTAACACTGCACCTGAAAGCTCTAGATCAAAAAGAAGCAAACATACCAAAGAAGAATAGATGACAGGAAATAATCAAATTGAGGGCTGAAATCAACAAAATAAAAACAAAGAGAAAAATACAAACAATCAAAGAGTTGGTTCTTTGAGAAAATCAGCAAGATTTATCATATCCAAAATAATCAAAAGTCAGAGAAAGAATATCCAAATTAATAAAATCAGAAATGAAAATGGGAACATAATAACAGACACAGAGAAAATCCAGAGGATTATTATATCTAATTTAAAAACCAGTCCTCCACAAAATTGGAAATCTAAAAGAAGTGGACATATTTCTTTATATGTACCTCTTTTTTTAAGAAGTTCTTTTTTTGAGAAGTTTTTTCATAAAACTCATTTATCATAAATTCCTGCTTTGACAAGAATAATTTTAGTTACAAGCTCATCACTATCCTTGTACACTGTACCGTAGACTGCAGGAGGCTTGAATTTTTTCTGTATGAGTTAAAATGGGTTGTTACATATAAATAACAAACTTGATATTTTAAAGAAGACTTGTGCATCTTTTCCCTATAGTTTTAAATATCTAGAACCATCATCTTGATATTATAGATGTAATGGAGAATACCCATTCTTGAATATTTCCAGAAGCACAGCCCCCCTTTATATTAAGCTTATGCAAAAACACACATTGGAAGAATCATAGTGGCCCACAACACTGCCTATTTACTGATTAGAATGTACCACCATATTGGATCTTTGGCTACATAAGCTGAGCTAAAACCCACTTTCTGTTGGGTAAGTTGACAATAATGAATGATGTGAGGGCAAACTGTCAGGAGGGGTTGTTTGTATACAGAACCCACCTTCTAGGTCATGGTGATAACAGCAACTTGTCACAGGAGGTGAAGTGGGCTGTGTCCCACAGCCTGGGTAGCTTAACCACTGAAATAACCACACAGAAATTGTATTAATTAAATTATTGCCTGGCCCATTATATGTAGCCTCTTCTTGGCCAACTCTCACATCAGGATCTAACCCATTTCAATTAATCTATGTAACACGACAAGGTCATGGCTTACTGGGAAAGATTCTAACCAGCATCCATTTCAGCCAGGAGCTTCATGGCGTCTGCCACACTGCCCTCTTCCAAGCATTCAGTTCTGTCTTCCCACCTATCTAAGTTCTGCCCTATCAAAAGGCCAAGGCAGTTTTTTTATTCAACCAATGAAAACAACACATAGATAGAAGAGCCTCCTACACCAACAACTATCCGACATGACTTACTGGAGAAACAAAATGCCCATCATAGAATCTAGTAAACAGAATTAGAAAAAAAGTTATGTTAGCAAGTAAAGTTCATGTGCTATTTTTATACTTCTCTCCTGCTCTGAGGGCCTCAGAAAAAAATGATTCTATATGAATTTAATCACTCTGTATATTCTGAATTCTTTTGGCAATATGTTCACGATAATTTTCTGAATTTCAATCCAAAGACTTTTTTGTTATTTCAGAGTATTTCATCATGACCTTTAAAATATGAGTTTTCCTATCTGGAGCAAAATATTAGGAAAATGAAGATAGATTAAAATCTACTCAAAATTTCTCTAAACAGCAACATGAGTTTATTTTGAATGGTTTTTGTAAGTATTTGGATACTGAATTCTAATTCACAATAATTATAAATCAACAACAAATTGAAGAAAATCCTATTTCTTTAGAGCACTTAAATAAAGAAATCTCTCCTCACTAGGTGGCAAAGTCTCAATTCATTGTTACTAAAAATAAGTTATAAATATGAAGTTATATACCATTGCATTTTATATAAATGTATGGAGTCTTAAAATAATCAAAATATTTAAAATACCAATGGGAACTTCTCACAGTGATTTTCAATAAAGCATAATTACATGGACAATACATATGTATTTGAATAATATTATTAGAGAAATAAAGATAACGTCTAAGAATCCCCTTATTTGACTCGTACAAAATTCTAAGTTAACTGCATGGTAAGTTCATATTGGTATAATAGGCACAATTCCATTTGGCATAAAATAGGTGAATATGTTCCAAATAAAAAACTCAAAGAGGCTCTAAGTCTATACATTTTATTAGGGAATTTCAGTAAGTCATCTTGCCTTGAAGTTAATTAGGGAATTATTCATCTGCTGTTATTACTACTTTCAACACAGCAAAGGCTAAAAGGGGGAAATTCAGTGAAAGAGATTTCAGATTTATTATTATTATTATTATTATTATTATTAGTAGTAGTAGTAGTAGTAGTAGTAGTAGTAGTAGTAGTATGCAGTGATGATAACCTAATTAGTGCAGGGTCTCCTTCAGAGGCATATTGCACAGAATTTTAGCTGATAGTGATTTTACTATTATTGTTATTAATTTTCATTGTATATAATAATTGTATTGAGTTGTATTGAGCAATGTATTACATGATGACTCATTCACACAAGTATATGATCTATGCTGAGTACATTACCTTCACTTCTCATGTCCTTATCTTTCTCACTTTCTATCCAGTCCCAATAGGACTTTTCTTGTTCCCTAGACAGCTTCACTTCTGCTTGTGCCATACACACATAAATTATTGGATGTATCGAAGTACAAATGGCCAATAAACACAAGTGAAATGAGTTCACCCTCTCTTGCCATTAGTTGTTATGCTTCATATTTACTTCTTTCATATTCATAATCTTTCTCTGAAGTATAGTTATGGCTCATGACTGGCATCTAGCTTTTGGAAAATGACACACGAGACTACATAAGCTCTCTAAACACTGTGGTTTGCTTATTTAATGTAGATTTGATGCCTTAAGTCTCAGATAGTGCCACATTTGCTTTAATACTTTACTCTTGCTGTCTTCAAAACTTTAATGTCTGTACATTCAAAGTTGCAGTTCGCATGCAATCTCAATGAGGTCATAAACAAAGATTCGCTTACTAGGTAGCTCTAAGCCATTCATTTCCTCATTACCATGTGGTACCATGAAGCCTTGTGAGTAGAGAAAGTTTCACTATCTATTTCATCTTGGTATGAGCTACTTTCTTGCTATTGTTCAAGCTGAGAATGTTCAATTCTTTATATAATGGGCACTTTTCATTGATTCCTGAACATTTTGGGTGATATATTATAAAAATTAAATTTCGGTTTAAGTAGCTTTCTATTGTACTTACAAGCAGGCAGAAATATCCCATATTCTGTTGTCAAGTTGGAATTGTATCCAACATTATCAGATGATGTCCTGGGAAACACTGTCTTACTCCTGGACAAATTCTGAGTTTAGCATTGTCTCCCTTTATATATTCTAGCTGTGTGTGGAATGTGAACTTCTAGTTGCTTCCCCATGGAGACTTTGTAAGGAGTTTGTAGTGAACACTTTGCCTTCTTCTAGATATCCCATACTCTCTCCAGAGAGAGTGGAGGATCTCCTTATTGTGAGAAAAAGTAGAAATTTAAGTTCCTACTATGTCTCCATTAGTACTGTTGAAGAGACTTGTTCTTGCTAACATGGACACCATGGGAGTCCCAGCTTTCTCTTCATCCTTCTCTGAAAGCATCACACATAAATAAAAGAATATCTAATAACAACAGCATCACTAAACAAGAAAAAAACTTACAGAAGGACAAAGCACAATAGGACAATATTGTGGTAAATAGACATTACATAAACATAAATTCATACTTTTAAAATACTGAATAAAATTATAATTGCAAAGGTGTCATAAATATAGTACTCAAAAATAAATTTTGGAACAAGAAAGACAGAATTAATCATTTCCACAGTAAAGAAAATATTAAGGATGTTTAAATCAGTAGAAAATTTATGCTGACCCTGAATCTGGATGTACATAAGAGAATAAAGAAACACAGTTTGGACAATGTTGACGATATATTATAGAATATTTCATGTAGATAAATGCACTTTGCAATTAATTATCACCACAAAACAATAATAGGGTATTTCATAACTTAGAAAGACAATGAAATATGCAGTAGAATCTTCTCAAAAGATTATAAACTGTCCACAGAGATAAAGTGTTAAGATTATATATTGTAATTAATTGCTATAACTTCAGAGTATGACTTCAGAGAAGAGTTTATGATAAACAAAAGGCTCTTCCAAACTCTAGAACAGTGATTAATTGATTAAATACAGATATACTAATAAAATATAAATACTGGTGATCAAATGAAGATACTTTAAGACCATAATTAAAACATAAAAACAAGGAAATAAAATGTACAAAGAACAAATGAGGTGCATTGCAAACAAATAGGTTAAAAGTTTTGCCCTGGCCATAATATATATATATTCTAAATGCTCTAATTAATGTGGCATTCAAACACCACATGCTTGAGGAAAAGAACTGTGAGGTTCTTTCTGCCCATGCTTTCACAATTTGATCATGCTTGTGTTTACAAGAGAAAGTACAACAATCCAATGCCCTTGAACCAAAGTAAAACATGTTAGCATTCTTGTTTAATTAGATTTTGACTTTCTAGTAATGCAAATTTATTTTATTTAGGGATATAATATATACCTAACATTTAAAGTAATATATTCTTCTAGAATTAAATATTTTCCAATATGTTTTCTATAAACCATCTTAGATTGTCTGTTCATGCAGTTAAAAGAGCTAATGTATAGCATAAATTGATATGCAAGTTGATATGATATGATAGTTTTAGTTTCCATGCAGGATTATATAGTGTAGATTTCTAAACCTCTCATACACTGTTGTTGTGTCATTGGAATTGTTTTACTAATATTAATTTTGTCCTAAAAGTTAAAATTAATTAGTAATGATCAATTATAATGAATAATGTCTTCCTTACACATATGTGTAAAGTATAGGTAAGTATGAAAATTATATTCTGTTTGAATAGAGATATGACAACTCTAGATAGTAGTCTACTGTAGCCCACATATGTGCAAACAAAAGAACACTCATTTTCAAAAATTTTGATCAATATAACAAAGCCTTTGTATAACTGAGCATTCTCAGTACTTTCCTTCCTTTTTTTATTTTCTTAAAGAAAACAAACTATCTTTTTTTCCTTATACATACCAATCCAAGTTTCCATTCATCTGCTCCTTCCATTCCCTCAACATACCCTCCCACACCACTCCCATCCAGTCCTTGGAGTGGGAAGACACATTGCTTTGGGGAAGGTCCAAGGCCTTCCCTATCCTATCTAGGCTGAGCAACATATCCCTCCAAAGAGAATAGGTTCCCAAAAAAGCCTGTGCATGCAGTATGGATAGATCCTTGTGCCTCTGACCCTCAGTCTGCTCCAGCCATGCAACTGGCAACCATATTCAGAGGGACAAGTTTGACACTATGCTTGTTCCTTCCCAGTCCAGCAGGAGTTGGTAAGCTCCTATTAACTCAGGTAAACTGTTTCAGTGGGTGAACCCATCACCTCTTTGCTCATACTCTCATTCCTTTTTCTCTTCAACTGGACTTTGGGAGCTCAGTCAAGTGCTATGATGTGGGTCTCTGCTTCTGTTCCCATCAACTGCTGGATAATGATTCTATGATGATATTTAAGATAGTCATCAGTTTGACTACAAGGCAAGTCAAGATTGGGCTCCCTCTCCTCTATTGCATAGGGTCTTAGCTAAGGTCATCCTTGTGGATTCCTGGGAATGTATATAGAGCCAGGTTTCTGGGTACATTTTTTTAAAAAAACAAGAAATTTATTTGGTAAACATGTTTGTAGATTTAAATTCATTTTGACATCTAATGGGTAAGGAAGTTTTGTGATGATAAATTATCTGGTCTGGATAAGAGAAATGCCATTTCTCCTCCAAGCTTTTCTGTCAATCTTAATTAATCACATGGCCATATTTAACTATCATAGTCTGTAAGATGTATTGATTCCACATTACGGAAGAGAAATGAACAGAGATTCTTGTCTTTACATCTTCTAATGACTTTATTGTTTGACATGTTTTCAGTCTTACCACATTCATGTACTCACATACAAACACACACATTCATGAATGTAAACACTTCATGTTGAAGTGCATTTTGTTTTCTGCACTGAAGCAGCTGTCAAAAGAATCAACAAGATAGGGCCAGGTGGTGGGGGCCCATGCCTTTAATTCGAGAGGCACGCCAGCATTTGAGAGGCAGAGGCAGGTGGATCTTTTTGAGTTTGAGTCCAGCCTGGTCTACAAGAGCCAGTTCCAGGACAGGCTCCAAAGCTATAGAGAAACACACACACACACACACACACACACACACACACACACACAAACCAAAAAGAATCAACAAGATACTATCAAGGCATTTATTTTTGTTTCCTTACTTATATTAAAGATTTTATTAATCCATGCTATGAATTTAGTTAGCATCAAGTAAAACTGTTATTCAAGATGTATATTAACTAATATATTTCACATGTATTCTGAGACACTGATTGGAAAATACATAATATTATATTTTACAATTTATATTACTTTTCTACTTCATGGCTACCAAATTATTAGATATGTAGAGAACTAAACACAAATTAACTCCTAGTACTGGAGGTCAGAAACCTGGCATGTCTCAGTTTGTTTGCTGTTCAGAATCATAAGCACAAAATCAAGCTAACCAGCAGGTTGTGATCCCATCTGAAGGCTCAGGGAAGAGTCAGCTTACAACAGAACTAGACAACGTGAGGGAGGCAAGAGGTCTTGACGGAAGGGAATGAGGAACAGGGTTGGTAATAGGAGAGAAAGTGTAAACCCTGTGTACTTACTCTCACATGTAGAATATTGGTTTATATGTTTGTGACAGTGAAGCAGATAAGTTTTAAGAGGACAAATGAGAAAAGAGAAGGGCAGGTTAGAAAGATATTGTAGGCAGATTGAGCTTCAAATCCCTCTACGTTCCTCTTCTACTTTGTTCATTGCCTACATTCACTTTCACTGCTGTAGACAGTGACCTCTTTTTGTGACACTCATGCCTACTTTATACCAGGATATTGTCCCTGTCCTGACAACAAGCTATTATATACTATAGTCATGGTAGCAATAGATTATAAATCCTGCCTGTAATTATTTTTGTGATTATTGACTGATTACTGAATACTCTGATACTTAAAACATTCAAAAGGCCTGACCCCAGAGATAAGCTTGTAATAAACAATTCCCAGAAAGAAAAGATTCTCCAGTGGAACATCCACCAAGTTGGGCAGAGAGTTTCAGAAATGCAGCATTTGTGAGTCAGCACTGTGCCAGAATGGACTTTCTATTGATACTTGCCTTTCAACCATGCATCCTCCGCTTAGAGATTCTTTCCCCAAACTCTGCTATGTAACCCCAATCAACTCATAGTTTCATGGACTTGAGAAGATTTTATTGTTGCTGTTTTGCTGTCAGTATATTCTCTGGGGTATATGTTTATGAAAAATTATACAAAGGACAGTGATCAAAATTAAAGCAAGGCACAGAAGAGAGTCTATCTCTGAAACTCCATATTCACCTGTACTGGAACAATAAGTTCAAAGAAACATGATATCCTGGGTTAAATCCAAAATTAAGCACATGGGAAATCAATTGCTGCCCTGTGCTTGATGTAATATCATCACTAGAGAAATCAATATGTACTCTAATTTTTGGCATGCTTTTATTGATCTGGAAAGAGTGTTCTTTTTATTTCCAAACAAGAAACAGTATAAAAGTAGTAATTCAGATTCACTTGGAAAGATACAATAAAGGTCAGCTGTAGTGACATGGATGTCTCTCAACCAGAGACAGCTCCTTCAATTTGGTAATCAGCAGATTATAACTCCATGTCTGAATTTTAATTACAGCATGTCTCTTGGGTTTGGTGAATCAACCAATCACCAATGATTTACTAGCTGATAGGGGTAGCAAGAATAAAGAATAAGAGACAAATGCTATCATCATTATGAAGTTGCATTAACATCTTCTCAAGCATATTTAAAGAAAAAATAAGGCTAGTTCCTCCCAGTACACATTTTTTTTAAGTGTTGAGTGAAAAGAAATAGATGGGAGAACAGGAAAATTATTCCACAACTTTGAATCTACATCTATTTACCACTACAGTTGAATAAATAATACAGTTACAAAAATATTTTTGTCTTTACTTGTCATGTTCAGTGTGCCAAGGAAGAAACAATAATACATTTCTACCTTTAAAAGCTACATGCTGTTTGCCAAAGGATAAGCATAAACTTTGTCCAGAAAATGTACACCTTCAAGAATATTATTGATGGCCTCTTTTTCGATTTTGTGGAGACATTCGACAACACAGATGGGGTTCAAATTCTTTTAACAGTTCCAAAACACACAGAGATGCTGGGCTCATAGACAGTTATCTTGGTAACCATAGGCTACTAAGCACAAGCAACTCAGAATTTATTTTATAATATCTTCCTGAATGTAAGAAAAAAAACATTAAGGAAAAAGAGAGAAACCAATGTAATGAATTTAATAAAAAATTTTGAATGTAGTGATTTTTTTCCTAAAAATCTGTCATTTGAAATTATAAAGAAATTTAGATAACAGATGATCTCATTCACAAATGTTCTAGCTAAAAATTAGTATGACTATGAGATAAAGTTGTTATAAATGACTACTTTTCTGAATATAGCAATTTCATATGGATTACATATCTGGACATGCAACTAGTAGCATACATTTATGTGACTGATTGCAGTCATAAATCAATCATGATGGTCAAAATAATATTAAGTAAACAATAGTTCAGCAGAAAACACATATGTTGTTTTATTAACTGCATTTTTCTGAAATGGTAGTGCATTTCATTGACCTCTTGATACTATGCTCATCTGGCTTTTGTAGCACCTCTGAGTAATATTTTACAAGTCTTAGAGTGTCAGGCTTGGATTCCTCCCTGAGTGTCACATTTGAGTGAGCAGGCAACCTTGATTATTTACAGGCACGGTAGAGTGGTTGAGTGTAAACCTTATTCTCTAATAGTAAAAAAGGATCGGAAATAGTTTTAAGACTTCATAGGCTTTTTCCATCTCTAACATCATATCAAGGTTTTTACTTTGGAAGCTCACAATATCTCATAATTCAACTGTATATGAGAGACCAAACAATTTTGATCGTTACTTTGATTCTGTGAATAGTAAAAACAAATATAAAAGCAATGAGGCACAGGCTCAATTATCTGTCAAGAAAGCCTCTTTTTTGAAGCTGTTAAAGGCATAAACTTCCATAGTACCCATGTTCAGTTCCCAACATTTAAGTCACATGACTTATAACTGCAATGCCCCGTAAATCCAACTCTTGGGGAACTGACACCTTTGGCTATTGCAAGTACTACACTGATGAGTAAATATACCACAAGACACAGACGTAAGCACACATTTTTACACACACACACACACACACACACACACACACACACACTTTTTATTCTAAGAATAAAAAGACAAGTAACATACTTAAGTAATTTAATTAAGTATATATATTAATATACAGAAATATTAAATCACTTTGTCTATTCACACTTCAAAACTTGAATCAAGTAAATCACTTTTTCCCCCCAGGAAATAGTTACAGTTGTTTCTTGTTGCCTACGATCTGCATGGAATATTGTGTTAAAGAATGAATTTTTGAAATGTAATGAAATGGACTAAGAACATACTTGAGATTATTGAATTATTCAAGGCCAGACATTTTTTAAAAAAAATCCTTCATAATCTCATGAATTGTTTCACAGAAACACTACTAATGTCATTTTTAAGACTAACAGAGCATATGGCATCTCAGACATGGCCATCCAGGTTCGATTTGTTTTAGACAGAGTCTGTATATCTTAAAATAGTAAAAGAATCCTACGTATTAAAACAATCAATGGTTAATATTCTTGCTGTAATTTTTTGTGCTGGCAAAGCATTATTTATATTGAGATTACAAAATCAGCAAGAGCCCTCAAATCTAATTATAGTAAGCTTAACTATGTACTCTTAGTGGTGTCCTGGTGATATAATTTTCAAAACTAAATTTGTCCTTTGTGAAATTTAAGGTACCTTTAAAAGGTTTTGATAATATTATTACAACTCTAGTGTAAATTGTCCAGAAACTAGATATACAGCTTGGCTTATAAGCTTATTTGTAGACATCTCAAGTGCATGGAAATATGTGATTTATAATTTTAATTAAAATGGATGGAGATAGTGTATTAATTCTAAAGCCTTACAGTTACATTTTTCCACATTGTCCCTGGAATATTAAAACATAGTTCTTGGTTTAATTCCTTTGCTTTCCAATAGAACTTCAGCTTTCTTTTAGTAAACCAATTTATTCAGATATTGTGAAAATCACAACATGGGGGGTTGAAATGTTAGGTATGTTGACAGAATATGACATATATATGGCACATTGATAATACTTTTAACTTCTTTTTGAGATTTTTCAGCTTACTAATCACTAACATGTCTTTCATTTCACAGTTTATAATGGGGATTATCAACTGATCAGGGAATATTGTAGCAGAAATTCTTAAGTTACAAAGGTCAATTTTCAAGTAATGTTTTGTCATAATTATCATGTATATAATTTTAGAGTTCACAAAATAAATAAAAATCAAATATTGATAAGATTTTAAAGTCTAATTGTACTTTTATCTTTATATTACCTTAAAACCCACCCCATTCAACTTAAAATTACATTATCATTAGAAATTTTGACATTAATCACTATTTAAACATAATACTTCTAATGAAATATTTGTAAATATGCTCTGCATGCCATTTGAGATGATGTGGTCTATGTTAGTATTAATGACTATGTATGTCATAGGTCTGCTCACTTTTGAGCAGTACCAAAAACTGCTTACTGAAAAATAATATTTGTAAGCCATTAAAACATGTATCAATAAACTATATGGTAGCATGTTATGATAAAGCTAACTCAGATAGCCTACTGAAATTGTATTTAACAATGCCATTACGAAAATTAGAAATCCATGATTACAGGTTTATTTTGCTCTGACAATCAATAAATGGTATAAATCAGAACTATAGAGTAGAAGTGAAGAGTAGACAGAAGTGATTACTACACATTTATCATTACATCATTGCCAAATCACCTAAAGAAAAAAATGAAACTTCACATCAATTAGGATGTACCTAACTACCCTGAGATGTAACACGCTCTCGATTTTTCAGATGTTTGAGTATGCCACCAGAACTTAATGTCTGCTTTATGACATAATTTGGTCTCTACATGGTTTGGGTGACTCTGAAACACCCTCTGTAGGCACAGGTCTTCAGCGTTTGGTTCTGAGTTTGTGTTATGTTGAAGGCTGCTAGGGTATCTTTAGGGTGTGCTGTGTAGCTAGCAGGGGTGAGTTAATGTGGAATGGAGTTTAAAATGATACTTTCTCTAGTTCTAGTCTGTACTCTGTCCCTCCTACCTGTGCCAGTAGGAGAATTCTGTGCTTCGTTCCTCAGCCGTGGTTACCGCTGACAAGATGAGTTGAAACTTCTCTGCAATAGTGAATGCAAATAAGCCTCTCCTATCTTCAGTTAAACCTGTAAGAAATTGTGGGCATAATAATGGGAAAAGTTCCACTTCAGAAACAAGTCAAATTCTAGCCAGTAGGTTCCATTTTCTTCAATATTTATCCTTGACTTTCAAACATAGAAGTTGCCTTCCAGAGATCTGTGAGAAAATAAGAGTTGATATAATCTCTGAGTGTTAATACATTTCTATGTATCATGAGAAATGTCCTTGTTTTTTTTTTTAGCTCCTCTACCCAACTGGAATGATATGAAGATAAATAAAACCACAAGGATTGCATTATGCTCTATTGATTAAATCACTCTAAAATTCAATTACTAAAATTCATATGTATGATGATTGCACATAGGTACTCTAAATATTTATATTTTTAGATTATTTTTTAATTCATGCAATGTATTTATGTTTTTTATATAGGTATGAATTTGATCAGATTCCCTCATTTTATAATACTCTCATCAATACTAAGGCTCACTAATATCTTTATCAACAAAGGATATCACTAATTTCTAAGATTTCATACAAAATTGGTCACTTTCTGAGATATACGAAATAGTAGTGGGATTTAATAAGAAATATTGAAGTATTCCTACAATTCATGGATGTGCAATAGACTTTATTAGACATAAATAAATAAGAATAACCATTCCTTCTGGCTAATCTTATTTCCCATCACCTAAATTTATTAAGATAATTTGATTTATTCTCATTTTTCTATGCATGAAATAAGAGATGACCCAAGGTGGTGCACAAAAATTTGAGAAAACCTGTTCATTATTTTAGCTTTTCATTTTTCTCTTACACTATTTAATTTCCTTGAAACTGCTAAGTACAATTAATTGAAGAATCATGATTCATGCTCATCAAAGTGATGCACAAATTAAGGTAATTGGAAGGCAGTGTGTGGCTAAAGATAGTTGCATCAAAAGGATTTTAATGAAAACAATTCTGCCTTGATATTATTAGATCCTGTTTACCTTTAATCAGTCTGTTTTTAATTTAAATCTAAACTTCTATGTCTCAAACTCTTTATTGTTCCTATAATTTTTCCCTCCTTATCCCTATATTCTTTATGTCTGTATCTAGAAAACAGTTTTATTATCCTTAGTTTTTATTTTCTATTATTGCATTTATCCCATTGAACACCAGCTTTTCACTGAAGAATCTTTGATATTGAAGAAGATTCTAATTGGGATACACATAGCTAGATTTCCATCCATCTATACATTCACATTTTAAAAATATAACAAAATAAAATTTAATGAGATAAAACAACAACTATTACATTGAAGTTGAGTAAGACAAACCAACCCGAGGAAAAGACTCCCAGAGAAAGCACAGGAATCAGAAATCCACTTGTTCACACACTCAGGAATGCCATAGAAACACTAAACTGGAAGTCATAGTATGTATGCAGAGGATCTAGTGCAGACTCTGGACATTCTGTTTCATTCTCTTTAAGTTTCATTTCTTCACAGAACTTATGTCATGCTTAGTTCTGTATCCGTGATTTAAACAAAGCTATCATTAATTAAGGTCACCTTGAGGAAAGCAGCTCTAGCTAGATAAGATAGGGCTCAGAAACTCGTCTCAGTCACAGGATTTGCAAGTATGGTATGCTTCAGCTGAGTTGTGTGTGTTGCAGGAACTCCCTCGTGTGTTGTAGTTTCCTTTTCTGGAGTTTTTGTGGAGAGAGCACATCTACTGAAGAGTAATAACTCAAGATTAAAGTAACTAGCAAACAACCACTAAGGATAATCTGAGGACCCAGAAAGGGGCATAGATAGTTTGCTCCATTACTCCTCTTATTAGCATACTGAAAAGTAATGCTTTATAGAAAAATTAGGTTCATTCCCTCTGGAAATGGGAAGGAGTATCTCTGTGTATTATGTAAACTATAATATTAATATTTTGAAAGAATAATATTATTTATTTAAAGAACAATACATTTTCTCATGAAAAATACATATACATAGCAAAATGTGGTGATAATTGAAATCTATGTTAATAATTTTATTAAATATATGAATAATACAGCTTAGTTTAATAAGAATAATTTGTATATTTTTAGGTTTTTTTGTTTGTTTTTTTTCAAAATGTTAAGATTTTATTTACAAAGCTTTTCCTTGTTGTACAGAAAGTAAAAATGTTGTTACAATCACAGTGTAACTGGCAGCCAGGATGGTCAACTCACCAACCAAAGCTGTCACGATACATCAAGAGTCTTTTTTTTATTAATTAATTTATTTGTTTATAAAAATTTCCACTTCCTCCCCTCCTCCCCCACCCTCCCTTTCTCCCCACTCCCTCTCCCCCCCCCACTCCCACCCCTTCTTCCTCTCCAGTCCTAAGAGCAGTCAGGGTTTCCTGCCCTGTGGGAGGTTCAAGTTCCTCCCCTCTCCCTCCAGGTCTAGGAAGGTGAGCATCCAAACAGACTAGGATCCCAGAAAGCTAGTACATGCATACAAAACAAGACCCAGTACCATTGACAATGGCTTCTCAGTCAGCCCCCATGTCAGTCACATTTAGAGACTCCGGTTTGATCACATGCTCGTTCAGTCCCAGTCCAGCTGGCCTTGGTGAGCTCTCATTACATCAGTCCCCTTGTATCCGAGGGTGAACGCATCCCACACGGTTCTGATTTCCTTTTTCATGATCTCTCTCCTTCTGCTCCTCATTTGGACCTTGGGGGCTCAGTTCAGTGCTCCAATGTGGGTCTCCGTCTCTATCTCCATCTATCGTCAGATGAAGGATCTATGGTGATATACAAAATATTCATCAGTATGGTTGTGGACCATGGCCCTAACAACGTTAACAATTTTGTTGGGGCAGAAGTCCCCAGGCTTGGTGGTGGATTACCAAGGGGCTAAATGGAGGAAGGCGGAATGTCTTGGGAACTATTCTTTGACTCTTTGGGTAGGGTGTCCTGGGGTCGTATCACAGCTACCTTTTTAAACAGCTACCAAATCCATGAGCAGTCCAACCAATACTCAACAATTCTGGTTCTTGCAGATTGTTTGGGGTCTCAATCATCTTCTCCTTCATCGTCTGTTTTCCTCTTTCTCTTTTCACCTTTTCCACTTTCTTCCTCCTCTTCTTCATCTTCATCAACTTCACCATCATGTCCAAATTCTTCTTCCTATATTTTGAAATAAGTTAAATATTTTGTAATTTTTCTCTGCCTTTAAGAGGTTCACATGTGAGAATCCTAATCTGTGTTAGCCAAAACCATTAACTACCAGTTTAAATTTTTCACTTACATCAAACTTCTAATTCCTAATGAAAGATAAAAGCACTGACAATGGTCTTCAATCTTTGTGTAATAACTTTATATTTTTGTTAAAGTCTTCACGTATGGCTTTGCCCCACAGTTAACTATACATCAATGATTATAAATTGAAAAAAAGCACATATCAGTAAAAAGTATAATGACTTCTTTATATTTTTAGATTCCTCTGTATTGTATATAGTCAGTATTTTTATTTTTATTTGACATTAAGACTACAAAGAAAATTATATGAGTGTAAGTGTATAGTATACATTTTAGTTATCTAAGAGTTTCATAGAACTTAGTGACTCAGATGAAATCATAGATGTATTCAAGACTGACTTCAAAACTTTGGTACTATAGTCATGGTGGGAAAGTTCATATGCATATATATATGTGTGTGTGTGCATATACTTTAAATGTATGTATACATATTTAGCATATATGGTTATATAATTTTAGTAACAGTGAATTTTCTAACTTAACTTTGTATATACTCTAAAACCATGAGAAAAATATTCAATGGTTGATTACTACAAATGGAAATTTCTCTGCTGACTCAGCTAGTATGTGGTATGGGAATCTGGAGGTCAGGTACATCTGTTTAAAATACTGTGTCTCAAGATGATAAATGGATTTAGTTGGCATTAGTTGTTGAAATATAGGTCATATTTTAATAGAAAATACTTGGAGTTAATAAAGTCTAGTTAATATATAGTTAATATATAATGCATATATAATAAAACAATATATAAATCACTCCTTGTTTGTCCAACTCAACTTTGTAATTTTGAATGTTTGATTATTTTGTGATGTGATGTGGCTTTCTTTTAGCTATAGGATACTTTCATTAAGGTAATACTCAAAATAAGAATATGTGAAACAAATATTAAATTAAAAGTTACATTATGTTTCATTTAACTAGCATTAGTGCTGCACAATGACTTATTTTTTAAAAAAACTATTTTATGATGCTATTAATATGACACAGTTCCCTGAAATGAGAACTTAATTTGTTGTGATAATTGAGAAAATTGTGAGTTAAACAATAAAATAAATGGATTCTGAGTACAATCTATACATAAAATGACTCTTTTGTATTTTCACCGGGCTTGTCTGAAACACGCATATTCACACTATAATCAACAAGCTTGTATTCAAAAACTGTAACATTAGGTGATTTTATCACTACGTAGAACTAAGACAAATTCAACTGCAATAACTTACTACACATCTGGGATATATGTTGTCCTATGCTACATAGCATCATGTACACATTGCTCTACCAAATCAAAATACCATAGGCAGCTTTAGATTGATCTTAGAAGAGTTAGACTAAACTGTGGAGTAAAGGTGGGAAATGGGGAAAATGACTCATGGAATTTACTGCTGTGGGAAGTCCTTTTGTGTATGTGTTGCTTTTATTGGTTAATAAATAAAGGTGTTTTGGCCAGTGGCTTAACAAAATAGACCATCGCAGAAATTCCAAGCAGGTAGAGGAAAGAAGGCAGAGTCATGCAGAAGCCATGGAGACACCGCAGGAGACAGATACCTGACTTCAGATAGAAACTTACCAGTAGATTACTACCAAGTGACCATACACAAATTAACAGAAATGGGTTAATTTAAGATGTAAGACTAGCTAGAAATACACTTACGCTATTGGTCAAACGGTGTTGCATTTAATAGAGTTTTTGTGTGTTTATTTTGGGTCTGGGAAGCTGAAAATGAACAAGTATCCTTTGCTAACAAATTGGTTCCAATGTTGTCATTTGTTCATTTTGTGTCTAGAATTTTTGTTGTGCTCTATTCTACGAATTTTTTTTTTTTTTTAGGATGGGCTCTGTTTGCTGGGTGCGAACACTGTGGCTCCTTTAAGAGAGTTCAGTGTTAGTAGTCAAAAGTCATGCGGTTGATAGCTTCCCTGCTCGCCAGCACAAATGACTCTATTTCTGGAGGTCCTGCTACAGAACACTTGAACGGTATTTGTGGGTCCAGGTGCTTGTATGCCCACTTGGGGTTAGTAACTGAGACCATGCCTGGCGCTCAGGCCCCAATCACCACAGCTGGGAGATAGGGTCTGCTAGGAGTTCACTAGGAGTTCACAGGCAGGAAAGCATGGCAGACTCCCATTTCCATATATAGAGATATTTCCAGGCATGTCAGATTTAGTTTTTACTCAGATAAAAAGGGTTTATATGCTGCACAGTGCTATCCAGAGTTGATATGGTGAGAATGGCTCCTACCCAGAAGTCCCAGAGCTGGCAATAAACTACCTCCTCTGTATTAAAAGCCTGAGAGAGAAGGAGCCAACATCAAGGACCACTCTGACCAAACTGCTTACCATTTTAAAAGTGTTCCAGTCAATAAAATATTCCAGATGTGCAACTAAGTCTTCTAAATGGGTCATAATGTTGGATAAATGTACATAGGCTTGGGAGAGAGAAGAAAAAGAATATAGACAGTTTAAAAGGAAGTAAATAGTTTTTTAAAAAATAAAACAAAGTCTTTAAAGAGACAGAGTACAGACAGTCATAGATTAAAGAAGTAAAATAAATAAACCACATAAAGATGGAAAATACACAGTGTCTGAATTATGTATATTATTGTGTTTTCTTTGATTTTTTGACTGTGAATGAATTTTTTGAATGTGAAGTATAGAGAGATATATACTAAGCTAAGCTAAACAAACATATATATCATAAAGGTTTCTTAAATTTTAAAATTTGGGTTTAAGAATATTATGCTTTGGGAAAGAGATTTTGCTCTTGTTTCCACAGAAGATGAGAATCTGTAGATTCCTTCCAATCTAATGTGGTTTGATGGACCAAAACCACCTGGAAGGTCTCTGTGAAAGCCCCCAAAATACTTCATTCAACAAAAAGTAGAAAGCAGTTTAGAGAGAACTACACCCAAATTCCCAAATATTGTTTATAAATGTTTGTATATATTTAAAGGGGGATATGCCATAGAGATGAATACTTTGAATTGATATGGATCTTGGTCTATTGATATAAATTTAAGGTCAATTTTGTTATATGTATATATCTGCTTTTGATTAAGGTTTGTGTTTGTAAAGTTCACTTAAAACTCTAATGTATACAATTAATGTACAATTGAAAATTGCAGGTTAATATATAGTCATCTATAACACTTAAGCTTGTAGTAGTGTTAGTTAGGTTTTCTAGAAATATAGAGATAAATTTCAGTTAGATAGATAATCTTCAAACCTTTCAAAATATGACATGTAAAATGTTTTAAGAACTTAGGACTTTTCATGACAATGAGACATGTCTGCTCTTGGGAGCACCAATCAACTTCAAGAGGATGATGGGCAATAAAGAGGTTCCATATTGAGTTTGGTAGCCATTTGGGAAGAAACTTCCCTTGCCTGGACTGCTTGATGTTATACCGTATGAATTGGACATGCAGGACCGACACACAAATGACTGCTGAAGTTACCTAAAGAAGGTGAGACGGTTCTTCAGGATTTCTGCTTCATGAAAGAGTATGGGAGATATTCTGCAGGACACAAAAGAAAGTGCCTGACAACCTGCCAATATAGGTGGAAATTGTCTTTGAAATTTTCTGCTTCACAAAAAAAAATTGCCAGATACTATGGGCCTGCATGCTAAAGATTGAATGCCCCAATGATACAAAAGAACTTGTCCAGTCAGCAAGATGTCTATGTCAGTTCTAGAGTTTTAAAAGTTGCTTACATTGCACTTCCTGTTTACTTAGGAAATATTATATCCTTCTGGAATCTTTGATGGAGTTAAGGAATAGATAGTTATAGGTTTCCTTATTTGTTATGATAAAAGATAAAGTAGATGTAAATATTGTATCTCTAATTCTTGATTGATACCTGTTTTTTTATATGTAATATCACTTTGTTAAAGTTAAAATCTTTCTTTTCATTTAGATAGAAATGGGGAAAGGATGTGGGAAATCCTTCTGTGTGTGTTGCTTTTATTTGTTAATGAATAAAGCTATTTTGGCATTTGGCTTGGCAGAATAGAGCAGGGCAGGAATTTTAAGCAAATAGAAGAGGAAAGAAGGCAGAGTCAGGGAGAAACCATGAAGCCATTGCAGGAGATAGATCCTGGACACTGATGGAATCTTGCTGGTATGCCACAACCTTGTGGCAATACAGAAATTAAAAGAAATGAGTTAATTTAAGATGTCAGAACTAGCTAGAAATATGCTTAAGCTATTGGCCAAACAGTATTGCAATTAATATAGTTTCTGTGTGTTTAATTTGGGTCTTGCCAGCTGAAAACAAACAAGTGGCCTCCAATTACAATTTACTATAAATGTTACTTTTTTTTCCAGGTTAGTGAGTCACATGAAAATTTAAGGGTTGTGTCCATTGTTGTGCATTAATAGTGGCTTATAAACACTGCATATTTATACTATGCTGTTAACAGAATTTAACTCAGGATTAAAGTAGCCTCAGTTTACTGTAGCATTCTCATTAATAAATTTTAAAGTTTCAGTAAATCACTGTCATTCTACTTAGCTTCAACAGGAGTATATTATCAGCTATAGAAACACATTTTCCTATATCTTGACATTATAAAATTTTTCTTACTTAATATTGCTTTTTATATTTTTTAATGTTTCAATAAAATATGAGACAAGCACATCAGCCTAGCTTTACAGTGTTGATCTTCTTAACCTTTATCTTCTCTACTGCAATATCGTAGAGGCAATAACAGGCAATGGGGCTATCATCTTCTGTTCCTTCTGAGTAACCTGCTTGATGAAATTTCTGAAATGTGAATCTCTTCATTAACATGAAAACGGAGATTAGTTAGTAGGTTTCTATTTGAATTATTGTTATAGATTTGCTTTCAAAATAATGCAGTATAAACATTCTTTTTGACTAATAAAGAATTTTCCATGTTGGAGATCATGATTTAACATAGTTTTAAAAACCAGAATGGGAGTGAAAATGCTTTTAGTAGGCACTTCAATTCAAATCCTTTTTGGGAATCTTTTCATATATTTTAGTTCCATTTTATTTCACCTCCTCTTCAACCTTTCCTCCTATTTCAACTGCAATAATTCATCATTAGTGAATTCCCCTGAAATTAATTCTTGAAGCTCCCTGAGTCAAAATAAGCCATCTTCACCAAAGTTATGTTGACATTTGCAAACTCATAATCTTTGACAAATCCGTTAAAGTCCAATGTTTTCTTCACCAATGATGTTCAATTAATTCTTATTGACCTTATCCTAAACCTCTATAATGTACTTGATGCATTCATAAATATAATCTTATTGGGATATGTTGGTGTCCCTTATCATTTGTATTTTTGTATTTACATTCTGGGTAAAAGGGTCTTTTTTTTTTAAAGATGAAACACCTTAAACTCTTCAATAACTCTGATTCATTGACTAGCACCAAGACCTGACATTTGGAGAGAAAAAACTGTACTTTGGTGTGGGGATGATAATCATCAATAAACAATGGTTGTACAAGAACATCATAAAGAGCTACCAAACCTCTGACTTGATTTTCACTTTGTCTTCTAAAAAAAAACATTCGGCATCACACAATTCCTGGTCAAAAAACAAAAGCAACATCCTCCTGTTCCTCAGTGGATTCAGATGAAAACTGGAAATAAAATGATACACCTCCAAGAGAAGGCCCTGGAAGAGAACAAAGCTGGATCTGTAAGGATTCACACATTGGCAAGACTCAGAGTTTATTCTGGATCATGGTCATATACCAATCCAACATTTTTAATACCTTCTTTTACATTTTCTTAAAATTCTGAAAGAATCAAATATTTCATAGTTAATATTGATGTTATATATCTGAATCTAATTTTTCTCTCCTATTGTAATCTGAAACATGGTTTCATTGCCAGGACTTTTGCTCTTGAATTTTCTTTAGAGACAGTAATCAACTTAGTTTTACTATATTATAAACTTAGTATAACATAGCTGCATATTTATACAATAAACTACAGTGTTAAAAGAAAACATTTTGAGGAGATTGATAAATGTAATTTAAGGCATTTTATTCAGTGATGTGCTACTGTTAAATTATTTTTGGAAATGTTGTGACTACTCTTCTATATTTACTCCTGTTTGACACGAGAACTATAGCAGAATAATCATGCATAGAATAGAAGTGTTTTTGAATAGCTAACATGGGAAGCAATTAAGGTAAGTCACTGGAAATGGAAAAATCTAAGCATTATTGGATGAAAGGTTCCATATTGCAAAACACTTTGATTTATTTCATTTAAGTTAACTATATTTATATTAATTTTCAATTTTATTTTACATTTACAGTATTTTTATTGCCTGATTCTTGGTGTTTCAATCTGTAGAACATACCTCACAAACAAGCACATTGATATGAATTTTTAAAAAAATGCTTTTGGGATAAGTAAAGTGAAATAACTATCATCTAAATCTATTAAATGTTCACTAAATTGAAGCAATGCTCTACACAAAATACTCTACATAAAGCTCCTTTGTTTAATATCTTTCCAGACACATTCTATTATTCATATGACTTTATGAGCAAAATTACTGTGATTTAAAGTAGCAGCAAAATTCCTTACTGTCAAATTACATGTGAGCAAATGCTCTTCATTTATGCATAAAATATATTTCAGATGTGAAAAATTATCTTACCTCCCACATCTATTCCAAAGATGTTTTATATAGTTGGTTATTCTATAAAATACCTTAAAAATGAAGCTATTTTTATGAAATTGTCTTTGAAGATATGGAAGCTGTCATCTTTTACCTTTCTTATTACTTCACATAGTAGTAAACAGGCATTAGATAGAATTCATTTTATTTTAATATCAAACATAATTTGAGCCTGTCTCTAGATAGATTTTTTCTCATAGATTAGGTATAAGAAATGACATGTTTACTGTATGAATGTAATGATTTTCAAATCCCTTTTTGTTACCATGTCTTCACTATTTTTCTTTGATTTAAAATTATAGTATTTTTGAAATAAAAAATAAATTATTTTGAAGAATTGCATGATCTCAATGTTCCTCAGAAATTGAATCAGCACATACTAATGAAACATAAAGTACTGTTCATTCGGTCATCATTCCATTTGTGAATTCATAGCTATAATCATTATGTAGGACTCAATTAAGGTAAATAATGAGGCAATTATTCCTATTTCATTATTTAGAATTGATTTTCATTGTGGGTGATATGAAATTGTTTCATTGGAGTAATATAGAGTAATTCTTTTTTTACATAGTACCATAATAGAACAGAAAGTTTAGAAGTATTTACAACCTTGATATTTATTTTGTGTTCGATGGTCTTCTAATTAACTAATCCAAATCTTCAAACCCATATCATGCTCTAGTATTTCTTCTGTCTATAGGGTTTATCTCCTTTTATGAAGTATCTAATAAGTTTATCAATGTGTTTATGATTTATTGACCTCCTCCTAATATTTTAAAATTTTAAGGGGAAGAATTTTTCTGGTTTGTTCATTGATTTGGGAAAAATTGTTACCTTGACATCAGTTCATCAGACTACCACTTGCTGATTATCTTATCAAAGGAAAGATTCTGCACACTCTTGCTCATAACATATAGTTTTGATTATATTTCTATAATCAGGAAGGTATGAAGCATGATAGATCTGGATGAACCATACATCACAAAGAATAAAGCAAGTCCAGCTCCCCAACAATTGTCAGTTTTCATAGCAAAAGAGTCTGTCCTAACAGTCAAGACAATGAAACTAGCTAACAACAATAGCTACAGATGTCCCTTGATGTCTCTACTGCTAGAGAAATCAGATCACACACACACACACACACACACACACACACACACACACACACACACACACACCAAATGTTCTTTCCCAGTAATACTAACACACATAAACTAACAAACAAATAAATGAATGAATGACAGTCTATCCTTGCACCCTGCTGAAAAGTTTGTTCAAATATGATCATACTGACAAAATTTAAGCTACATCTTCCAATAAAAAGAAATATAAAGAATTATCTGTTTTGAACATTGTTATGTTTATCACTGAAAGTGTAGCTTATAAATGATAAATGTCATCAAAAATTTAAAAATGCAATTTTTATGCTCATAAGACAATAAATAGACAAGACACCAAATGGAAAATGTATTTTTAAAATCATGACTGATTAGTGATGATTTGAATAAAACAAACTTTCACATCTCAAATTTAATAAAACACCCCAGTAAAATTAAGGAAATGGTTGATATCTCACCTAAAAACAGAAAAACATAATTAATATCACCACTATGGAAGTGTAAATCAAATTCATAATGAGCAAGTGTTTTTCACCATGCAAAGAAAGTATGCAAGTAAAGGAATGTCAGGACGTCATGAAACTAGTGAAAAGTGAGAAGGCTCATATTGTTATATATAAAACATTAAATGTCCACAAAGACAAACTATTCTGTGCTCTTCAAAAGTAAATATACAATGATCATAAGAGCCAGCAACTACACTATAGATATCACTAAATTAATACAAAAATTTTAAAACATTTATCAGAACCATTCATAATTATTTTTTTCATTTGCCAAAACAACACCAAATGTACAAATAGGCCAAATGCTGTGCATTTATATACTTAATTACTGTCACAAAGATATGGAGAACTTGTATACATAATTACATGTATAGTGTTATCATATGCAATTTAGGTAAGGAAGTACTTAAATCAAAGAACAGTAAGAGACTGATTCCATTCATATTGTTTGTAGGAAAATTTAAGTTCTATGAACATAAAAAAAGGATAATTGTTGTTACATGACAGGTAGGCACATACTTTGGAGAAGTAAATCATTGTCATGATGGACAGCCAATTGCAGAGGAGTGCTTTACAAAACTAAACATGTCATTATCAATGGCTGTTTCTCAATGTTTTATATTCAATGTTCTGATTTTGCAGATAACTTGTGTACATATTTAACATGTATTTCACTGAGTGACGAATCTCAAAGCAATATTTTAATTTGTGACTGACCGTGATATTGGTTAATACTATTACAGAAATTTTAAATTTTCTTGAGTACCAGAGACTACATTCCTTTAAAACAGCAATACTACCCAAACTTATAAATATTGATTTCAATTTGGCTGTGCTATGCCCTAGAAAGGACATTTCAGAGAGATCCCATATGTGAAGAGGATTCATATATCCCCAGTCTGAGTTAGCCCCAAAGACTATCAAAGCTGAAAACAAAAATCCATTTGTGGTTTTATAAAAATGAATCATATAGGCCATTATAATGTAACCCCAGTTATTCACCTCTCAGTGGTGTTTTGAGGATTATTTGGTCATTATGAAGCTTCAAAAAGTACTGCACAGAAAGTAGAAAAAGATTCAATTCCCACGATTGCACATTATATTTTTAATAAAAAAATCTGTAAGTGATCCCGTATGATGGTTGCAGCAGGGAACTTACCAGACAGTGAAGCTGAAGCTCAGGAGATTTCTATTGCCTGGGATTTGGGTTATCATAAATTTTATCGCTAAAGTTTTATACTTAGCAAAGAAATCATATAAGACAAGAAAGCTGGTATTTCAAATCCCAGGGTAAAGTGCAATATTTATTTGAGAAGCTGAGCACAAAATCTTCAAGAATACAGAAAATCAGAAAAGTAAGATTTTCTTGGAGACAGGTAACATTAAATGCTACTCAATTTTAATATGTATGTTTGAACTTACAAGACACAATGTTACTATACAGTACAATCTTTGCAGTTGATGAAAATATGTATCTTTTTTACAGTGCAAGAAGGGAATTCTGAGCTGACCACTAAATTTCAGGTAATGAAGGATATATTTCAAGTATGTTATACCAACATCTATCTGTATACTATGGAATGAAGCACTCATTTTCAACAATTCTTACAAATGTTCTTTTATGAAATAGTTTGCTTTTACTTTAAATCTGTATTTCTTAGTTAAAGAATAAGGATAGACCACACAGTAAAGGAGAGCTTATTTATTGCTTAGTGAATGTATGATGATTTAGCCACCTTAGAAAAGAATTTAACATTCCTTAGAAACTTTTTGTGAACAGCTTTGAAACCTGAATATTAATAAACACATAACAGAAATGCTTGTATCAGTTTTGATAATAACTACACAAAGTTGAAACCACTTGTTTGACTTTGACAGGATAAAGTCGAACTGTGGAGCAGTTGCTCATTGAATATCTTTAGAGAATGCTAGATTTTATCTGCTGTTTTACTTTGAATATTCCTAGAAAGTCAACTATTTATATCAGTATAAAGTTAGCTTATTATAATAATATTTAATTTTATTAATTTCTCAGTTTGTACTTCTTTTGTTTTTTGGCCAACACAAAAAATTAAAATATAATAACATGAAACAAAAGCTATCATATCAAAGTTAGACTAAACAACCTGATAGGAGAAAAAGAGCCCCCCAAACAGATACACTTGTTCTGAGAGTGAAGAGTCCCATAAAAATATTTAGTTAATAGTTATGAAATACATACAGAGGACCTGATGCAGCCCCGTGTAGCCCCTGTGCTTGTTGTTTCAATTGCTGTGAGTTGATATGTGCCAGCTTAGTATATTCAAATGGTCTTGTTCTTCTGGTGTCCTCCATCTCCTCTTGCTCTTAAAATCTTTCTGCTTCTTCTTCTATTGGATTTCCTGAATTTTGAGGGGAGAGATTTTATGGAGACCTCATATTTAGATCTCTCTCTGCATAAATTCTGGCTCTGGCTGTCTGCATCTGTTCCTATCTGCTAGTGGAGGAAGCCTAATGTCACTCTTTCATTACCTTTTTTGTAGACCTGTAGTATTTGGTTTTACCCTTGATTTCTGGGCTATCTAGTCTCAGGTTCTGGGTTACCCAAGCAGTTTCAGATATGGATTCCTTCCTGTGGAGTGGGCCTAACTGGCTACTCCTAGAATGTTATGCGACCATTCCCTAGTGTATTTTACAGGCTGGACAAAATAAAGGTTAAAGTTTGCATGTCCTTGTTGGCATCCATCTTTCTATTTCAGTAGTCTACAGAGTATCTTTCCTCACCAAGTAGTTTGGAATGCAGTGGTGAAGGCTCCGTGAAGATACCAGCTTCACTACTCCATGTTCAGTGAGTTGTGTCAGTTTGTAGAGAGGAATCCTTTGTCTTAGTAACAGCCTTGTTTGTCTGGAGATTTGAATGGGGCCACCTTATCTCAAAACTCAGTATAATGCAACACAGTGCCGCCACTGGAGGGTTGGCCTTGGTGACAAGAGATGGCTTGTTGAGAGGATATATCCCCCATTACTAGAAGTTCTCATTATGATTACAATCAGAGATTCCACAGGTTTCCACTTCACTGTATTTACACACACCAAAATGTCTCCTGATTCCAGCCACTTATCTCTGAACTCTCTCACTCTACCTCAGCTTCTCCATGCCACACACCATTCCCTCACCCATCCTCAGTGCAACTATAAAATCTTTTTCACTTTTCCTCTTTACCTAACTTTTCTCAATCTAAAAATTGTAGCTTTCTTATCATTTACTTAATAGCGAGTGTCCACTTAAAAGTGAATGGGTAACATATTTGCCTTTGTAGATATGGGTTACCTCACTAAAGAGAATTTTTTTATATTTACATCCATTTGCATCCAGATTTTATAATGTCATTTTTAACACTCAAATATTGCTTCATTGTTCAAATGTACCACATTTTTTTTATCCTTTCTTTGGTTAAGAGACATTAAGATTATTTCTAGTTTCTGGCTATTGAAAAATACCAACATTATCAAAGTCAAGCAAATGTCTCTTTAGTAGGATGGGCTGTCCTTTGGATATATGCTCATGAGTAATATAGCTGGGTCTTGACGTAGAACAGTTCTCAATTTATGAGAAACTGCCATATTGATTTCCACAGTGTCAATGCAAGTTACACTCCCACCCGCTTTGGAAGAGTGTTGCCCTTAATCCACATCCTCTCCAGTATGAGCTGCCACTTGTGTCATTGATCTTATTAATTCTAACAGGTATAAGATGGAATCTCAAAGTAGTTTTGATTCGCATTCTTTGATGACTAAGGATGTTGAACATTTCTTTAAGTGTTTCTCCATTGCTTTCAATCCCTCTATTGAGAATTTTTTTTGTTTAGATCTATAACCCATTTTAAACTGGATTATTTGAATTTTGATATCTAATTTCTTCATTTCCCTCTATATTTTAGATATTAGTCATCTATCATAAGCAGAGTTACTAAAAACCTTTCCCATTTCTGCAGGCTGTGACTTTCTCTAATTGAAGTTGTCCTTTTTCTTTCAGAAGTTTCTCAGTTTCTTGAGGTCTCACTTTTAAATTGTTTATCTTAGAGCTGACACTGCAGGTGTGCTGTTCATAAAGTCTTCTCCTATGCCAATGCAGACAAGAGTATGTCCCAGTTTCTCTTCCATTGGTGCATCTGGTTTTATGTTGTGGTCTTTGATTACCTTCAAATTAAGTTTGGTGTGGGGTGATAAGTAAGGATATATTTCTATTTTTCTTCATGCAGATATCCAGCATGATGAACACCATTTGCTGAAGATGTTTTCTTTTCACTTTGCAGTTTTGACTTCTTTATAAAATATCAGTGTGTCAGTTTATGTCTGGGACTTCAATTCAATTCCACTGATTAATGTATCTGTTTATATGCCAATAACATGCAGCTTTTAAGACTGTCGTGGCTCTCTGTAATACAACTTGAATTTGAGAATGATGAGATCACGAACAGTTCTTTAATTATTTTAGCTATCCTGTTTTTTTTTTCTATATGAAGTTTGGTAATTTTCCTTTCAATAACTAAAAATTGTGCTATAATAGGGATTACTCTGAATCAGAAGATTGCTTTTGGTAGTATTGCCATTTTTACTATGTTAATTGTATCAAACCATGAGTATGAAAGACCTATCCATTTTCTCCTGTCTTCTTCAAGGACTTTTTTTTATCAAATATGTTTTTCACTTACTTGGTTTGAGTAACATCAAGATATTTTCTTTGTTTTGAGGTTGTTTTAAACAGTGTTATTTCCTGATTTCTTTCTCAATCTGATTGCTATTTGTATATAGGAGAGCTACTGAATTTTTAGTTAATTTTGCATCCAGATATTTTGCTGATAGTGTTTATCAGCTGTATGAGTTCCCTGGTAGAAATTTAAGACCACACACACACACACACACACACACACACACACACACACACTCACATATATATACTCTGTCTTCATTTCTCCCAGTATTCAGTTAGTTTTCCTGCCTAGTTTTACTCTGTTAAGCCATTAGCTGAAAGCAGCTTTATTAACCAATGGCAATAAACCATTTACATACCATACAGAGTGGAATACCACACCACCTCCTTCTTTCTGCCTAAATAAAAAAGGAAGGTTTTAACTTTGACACTATAGAATTGCATGCAAGAATTATAGTTACAATATTAATTACAATATTTAGACCATTTACATTTGGCAAATTAAGGAAAGCACTCTATCATCTCTTATTTTTGTGAGTCTTAATTTTATATCTAATTATAGGCAGAGCTATCAGGCAGGAAGTACAGGTAGGGCAATGAGAATTCGGGAAGAGTAAAGTTTCAGTATGCAGTCATGTCCATGCATCAGAGGAAACAAGATGTGACTGCCTTACTGAAAAAGGTACCAAGCCACATGGCTAGCTCAGACAAGAATTATGGGCTAATGTAAGTTATAAGAATTAGTTAATTAGAAGCCTGAGCTAATGGGCAAATCATGTTGATAACTAATGTAGACTTCTGTGTGATTCTTTGGGACATAATGGCTGCAGGACCAGCACACAACTCCTGTCATAATCTAATCTGTCTTTTATAATTATGGCTATCTTTCTTCAACTCTGTCAAAGACTCAAAAAGGACATAATATATAATATTGCTTAAGTAAACAGAAAGTGCATTGTAAGCAACTTCCAAAACTCTAGAATTGACAGAGACGTGTTGATACCTGGACAGTCACCTAAAGTTCTTCTGTAACATTGTGGCAACCATCTTCAGCCTACAGATCCTTACTATTTGACAGCCTTTTCTATGTAGCAGGAAATCTGAAGATCTCTCAAGCCTTGTAATGGCAAAATTTCTTAGTTGCTTTCTTCTGTATCCTGTAAAACAACTGGCAGTCTCTTTCATGAAGCAGGAGCCCTGAAGAACTGTCTCATTTTCTTAGGCAACTTACAGTCATTTTCCTGTGGGTCCTGCTTGTCTAGCATACCATCAAGCAGTCCAGGCAAGAACAGTTTCTTGCCCAAATGGCTAGAAAACTCCATAAGGAGAATCTTTGATGCCCACCTTCCTCTTGAAGTAACTAGTGATGCCAGGAGCAGATGTGTCACAGTGTCATGACAAGTCCTAAGTTCTTAAACATTTTAAATGTAATATTTCATAGGTCTTTTAAAGGTTTGAATATTATCTATCTAACTGAAATATATCTCTATATATCTAGAAAATCTGATTAATATGACTAGAAGCTTGTCTGTTATAGATGATTATTTATTAACCTATATTTCTGAATTATGCCTTACATTTTTAAGTGAGCTGCACAAACACAATACCTTAATCAAGAGTAGAAATAAATGTATAACAAAATTGACCTTAAATTTGTATCAAAAAACCAAGATCCATACCAATGCAAAGGCTTTCCCTGGGCCTCCATTTGTACTACCCAGTTCTGTGTCACCCTTCTCGGTATGGGTCATGCGCCTTACATACCTTACGCGTGTTTGGGCAAAGGCCTGGAGATTGAAATGAAAGACACACACAGAAGAGACCTGGGTCATTCTTCAAGAGATAGCCGAATGCCACTTTATTTAGCAGAATGCAAGGCTAATATACCTTGGCCCCAGTAAGAGAACTCCCTCCCAAACAGAGGGGAAACTGGCACCATAGGGAATTCCTTCCCAGGCAGGGAGTGGAGAGCAACTACAGACAGTGGGTCAAGTGGAGAGAGAATTAGGCTCCATGCGTGAACTCTCCCAGGCAGGTGGGAAATTACTATACCAACGGTGAAACAAAGTCCTTCAGCTAAATCACCAGGCTATAGCAGAGATACCAGAAACTAGCAGGAAGCTTAGCTGGCTAACCAAAACAGTCCTCCAGACGCACCCCAGGGAGTAACGGGGGACAGGACCCTACAGCAAAGTATCATCTCTATAACATATCCCCCTTTAAATGTAAACAAACATTTTAAAACAATTATTTAGGGAATTCGAGCTTATCTCTTTTTTGTTTGGCAAAGTCATTTTGGGGGGAGTTTACAGTTACTTTTCAGTGGGTCCAGATCCATCAAACAACCTTAGTCTAGAAAGAATCCACAGGTTTTCACTCTTTATGGAAACAAAAGAAGAACCTCTTTTCCAAAGCAACTAATCCTTAGACCCAAATTTTGATGTCAAGAAACCTTTAAAATATATATGTTGGTATAGCTTAGCAGCCCATACAATGAAATGTCTCTCTGTACTTAGCTCATTCATAGTCAAAAAATTTAAAGAAAACGCAATAATATGCATAATTCAGACTCTGTGTATATTCCATCTTTGCATGAGTTTTTTTTACTCTATTATTAGTTTTTCTACAAGTTTACTTTGTCTCTTTTAAGACTTTGTTTTATTTTTTTAATAATCATTTACTTCTTTTTACAACTCTCCATAATATTTTTCTTCTCTCTCCCAAGACTACGTCGATTATTTTTAAACACACTGTGAACCATTTAGAGGTTTTTTTCATGTTAATTTGTTTTTATTACATATCTGTAATCCTTTTCTATCCACGACTCCTTCTTATAATGCTAAGCGGCATGACTAGGACTAATGCTGCTTGGCCTTTTGGCTCTGCCCAGTTCATCATGCTGGAGGTCTATTCACCTCCTCTGCAATTCATGCTCACAGCCGCATTTCCAGGCACACAGTGGATCTATGTTACCTTTAAGCAAGTTGTAGCACCCCATTTAAATGCTTCATTGCCAGATTTTTCAAAAGAATCAGAGTCATTTGTGCTGGCAAACTGGAAAGCAACCATTTTTAAAAAGAAGCTGCAATTTTTACTGCACTTCCCTTGCAAACAGAGCCTAACTGATAAAACGCTATTACCAAAAAGTTGTGATTGGCTCCTGTTTTTGTCCCATGCTGGCATGCCAAGTGTTGGTAGACACTGCTAGTTTGTTTCCCAAACTTCCTGACTCAAAATAATAACACAAAACTATATTATTTGCAATACTGTTTATTCAATAACTCTATCTTCTTATTAGCTAGCTCTTACATCTTAAATTAACCCATTTCTATTAATCTGTGTATTACCACATGGCTGTAGCTTACTGGCAAGGTTCTGGTGCATCTGTCCCCAATGGGAGTTACATGGCTTCTCCCTGACTCTGCCTTCTTTCTCCCAGCATTCAGTTTATTTTTCCCACCTAGCTTTACTCTGTTAAGCATTGGCAGAAAGCAGCTTTATTAACCAATGGCAATAAAACATATCCATAGCATACTGAGAGGAATCCCACATCATATATTCATAAGGGAAATTGGTCTGTAACTTTCTTTGTTTAGATATCCAGTTAACTCTGGAATCATAAAATAAATAGAGTAATGTCTCTTCTGTTTCTATTTTGTAGAATATTGACATTAACTCTTCTTTGAAAAGTCTTATTATATTCTTTACTAAATCTGTCTGACAGTGTGCTTTTTTGGGTGGCAGGAGGTTAGGAAAACTTAAAAAATTATTTCTATTTCACTAGGAGATTTACATATATTTAATTTGTTTGTCTGATCTTGATTTAGCTTAAATAAGTTGTATCCATTGGGAAAAACATCCATTTCTTCTAGAATTTTTAATTTATTTGACTATAGATTTTTGTTTGCTTATTTATTTGGAGGGTTTTGTTTGTTTGTTTGTTTGTATAGCCCCAGCTGTCCAAAAAATAACTCTGTAGGCCAGTCTAGCTTCAAACTAAGAGATCCTCCACCTGTGTCTGCCACTTGAGAGCTGGTATTTAAGGCTTGCACCACTGTTGCCAAGCTTGTGGTATGAGTATTTAAAGCATGTTCTTGTGATTTCCTTAGTTTCTCTTCTTATGTCCCCATTTTATTTCTGATTTTATTAATTTGATATTCTCTATTTGTCTTTTAGTTTGTTTGAATGAGGGTTTGTCTACTTGAATTTCTCAAATTTCTCTTTGCCTTACTGATTCTTTAAATTGCTCTCTTATTTTAGTCCATTGATTTCAACACTCAGTTTCATTATTTTTTGCCATCTGGTCCTCTTGGATCTGCCTACTTTTTTTTGTTCTAATGTTTTCATATGTGTTGTTAAATTGCTACTATGATGTCTTTCCTTTTTTATGTAGTTGATTAGTACTTTGGACTTTCCTCTTAGCATTCTTTTCATTGTATTCCATAAGTTCAGGTACGCTGGGTATTCATTTTCATAGAAATCTAGAATGTCTTTAATTTCTTTCATTGTTTCTAACTAAACCTAATTTTATTCAGTAGAGAATGGTTCATTTTCCATGACCTTGTGATCTTTCTGTTGTTTCTGTTGTTCTTAATATCCAGCTTTAATCTGTGGTAGACTGATGGGCTGCACGAAGTTACTTTAACTTTTTTGTATCTGTCAACACTTTCATTGTGTCTGAGTATGTGTTCAATTTTGTAGAAATTTCCACGAAGTGTAGGGAGCTGCATAGTTCTGTGCCTTAAAGATGGCATCAATTTCCTGCTTTCCACCTCCCCGAAGGTGAGCGCTCCCTGGAACAAACAACTCCGTATAAGGCTAAGGCTAGAGATCTGGCTTGCTTCCCCGTATCTGGACCTATCTGTATTCCCCATATAGCATGCCTGGGTTGGCTACCCTAGCGTATTTAAGCTATGGGCTCGCTTTCCCCGGGGTGAGAGGGTCAGATGATTGTTCAAGGTTCCTGAATAAACTGCAGTTAGAAGAGTCGGGTGTTGAGTCTTCCTTGCTGGCGAGGCCGTTGAGACAACGAAGGTTCAAAGAAGAAATTATTTTATATTTGAGTGAGAGGTTCTGCAAATAACTGTTAGGTCCATTTGGTTCATAAGATCTGTTATATCTAATTTTTCTGTTTAGCTTTTGTCTGCATAACTTGTTCACTGACAAGAATTAGGTAATGAAGTCTCCCACTATTAGTGTGTGAGGGTTAATATGTGAATTAAGTTGTAGTAGTGTTCCTTTTTACAAACTTAGTGCCCTTCAATTTGGGCAATAGCTGTTAAGTCGTGAACTGTCCTGTTGGTAATTTTTTTGATTCCCTTTGATGATTGTGCAATGTCCTTCCCAATCTTTATTGATGTGTTTTGGTTTGAAATCTATTTTTTTAGATAGTAAAATGGCTTTGCCAGCTGCTTCTTCATTCTATTTGCTTAGAATATTTTTTCCAATTCTTTACCCTCAGGTAATATCTATTTTTGATGTTGAGGTGAGTTTTGATGATGGAGTCCTTCTACTTACAAATCCATTCTGTGGTCTTGGCCTTTTTCTTGGGGATTGAGACCATGGCTATTGAGAGAAATCAATGATAAATGATTTGTTAATTCATGTTATCTTGTGTTGTTTTGTTGTTGTTGCTGGTGGTGGTAGTGAAGGTTGTTTGTGTGTGATTCCCTTCTTTTTAGTCTGCTGGTGTGATAATTTTATTTGTTTTTTATTTTGTTGATTTTATTGAGCTCTACATTTTTCTCTGTTCCCTCCCAGCCTCTCTCCTCCCCTTCAACCCTCTACCAAGGTCCGCATGCGAGATCTTGTCCTTTTCTACTGTCCATGTAGATTAGATCTATGTATGTCTCTTTTAGGGTCCTCATTGTTGTCTAAGTTCTTTAGGATTGTGATTTGTGGGCTGGTATACTTTGCTTTATTTTTAAAAACTACTTAACGGGTGAGTACATGTGATAATTGTCTTTCTGGTTCTGGATTACCTTACTCAAAGTGATGTTTTCTAGTTTCATCCATTATCCTGCAAAGTTCAAGATGTCACTATTTTTTCTGCTCTATAGTACTCCACTGTGTGAATGTACCACATTTTCCTTATCCATTCTTTGGTCAAGGGACATTTAGGTTGTTTCCAGGTTCTGACTATGACAAACAATGCTGCTATGAACATAGTTGGGCACATGTCCTTGTTGCATGATTGAACATCCTGTGGATATATAACCAAAAGTGGGATTACTGGGTCTTGAAAAAGGTTGTTTCCTAATTTTCTGAGAAATAGCCACACCAACATCCAAAGAGACTCTACCAGATTGCATTCCCACCAGCAATGCAGAAGTGTTTTCTTTACCCCACAACCTCTCGATCATAAGTTGTCATGCGTGTTTTTGATCATGGCCATTCTTACAGGTGAAAGATGGAATATCAGAGTTGCTTTGATTTGCATTTCTCTCATGACTAAGGATGTTGAGCATTTCCTTAAGTGTCTTTCATCCATTTTAGATCCCTCTGTTGAAAGTTCTCTGTTTAGGTCTACACACCATTTTTTTTTATTAGATTATGTGTTCTTTTGATGACAGATTTCTTGAGTTCTTTGTATATTTTGGAGATTGGACCTCTGTCTGATGCGGGGTTGGTGAATATCTTTTCCCATTCTGTAGGCTGCTGTTTTGTATTGTTCACTGTGTACTTTGCTTTAAAGAAGCTTTTCAGGAGGTCCCATTTATTAATTGTTTCTCTCAGTGTCTGTGCTGCTGGGGTTATATTTATTGGCACAGGACACCATTTCCTAAATATTTCTTGTGTTTTCATAGGTGTAGCTAACCTCCTGAGTTTTGAGTTTTCCTTAAATAACTTTCTTATGGCTGTATAGATAGATAGATAGATTTAGATTTTATTTAGATTTTACTTTATCATGGAATATCTTATTTTCTCCATCTATGGCAGTTGAAAGTTTTACAGGGTGTAATAGGGTGGTCTGGCTTCTTTCTTCTCTTAGGGTATGTAACACATTTATTGAGGCACTTCTAGGTTTTTGAGTCTTTATTGAGAAGTCTGTAGTAATTCTAATGGGTCTCCCTTTATATGTTGTTTAGTCTTTATTCCTTGAAACTTTCAATATCTTCTTATTGTTGCTATTCTGTATGCTTGATATTTTGATTATTATTTGAAGAGGGGGCTGTCTTCTATTTCAGTTTATTTGGTGTCCTATTTGATTCTTGTACCTTTATAGGCATGTCCTTTTTAAAGTTAGGTAAATTTTCTTTTATGATTTTGTTAAAAATATTTTCTGGGCTTTTGACCTGGGATTCTTCTCTTTCCTCTATTTCTTTTATTCTTAACTTTTTTTTCTTCCCTAGTATTTCAAATTTCCTGATTATTTGGGGTCATAAAATTTTTTAGATTTAATATTTTCTTTGAATGGTGTATTCATTTCATCTATCCATATCTTCAGTGACTGAATTCTCTCTTCCAACTCTTGAATTCTGTTGAAGCTTTTCTCCGTAGTCTCTGTTCAAATTCCTAAATATTTCATTTCCAGAGTTTCTTGTTTGTATTTTCTCTGTTTCTTCTATTCCCAATTTCAAATCTTGAAAGTAAACAAATTTATTTGTTTACTTTCATCATTGTTTTCTTGGATTTCTTTAAAAGATTTTTTACATTTCCTTCAAATTTAATTTTTCTGGATTCTGTTAAGATATTTAATAGTTTCCTGTTTGGGGGCAACTATCATCATCACATATTTGGTTTTAAGATTTTTTTTCTTGTGTTTCAGCTCTGTTGAAGTATTCTGGTAGGCTAGCTGGACTGTCGTGGCGATATATTGTCTTGGATGTTGGCATTTAGACGCCTGTGTGATGAAAATAGGACTAGGTGCTGATTTCTGAATTTCTCTTTCCTGGGATGCTGTTTTATTCTTTAATTTCTGTTTCCTTGCTGATTTTTTAGACAGAGTGATGAGACCATAGAAGCAGGGAAGGCTGCCTTGAGTGCTCTGCTGCAGAATAGGGGATGAGGCTGGGGGATTGGTTCTGAGGGAACAAAGAGATAAGAGAAAGTCTCCAGGCAGCCTACCTTGTTTTCAGGCCAGTGGGGCCAGTAGTTTAGCAGGAAGTGCCTGCTGAAGTTGGGTGTTCAGATACTGAGACTGAGTTGGGGAAGGATGATTAGGGAGAATTGTATGTGGGATTCACAGGAGACATGAGCAAGAGGAAAGTAAGGCTACAACTGGTCTTTTGCATCAGTGCTAGGGATAGAACAGAGAGATAGCATTTAGAGGGGAGGAGGAAATGGTAAGGATTCTCACTGGGCTTTCCTGTTTATCTGTTCCGCTTACCGAGTGTGGGCTTACTAAATGCCTACTGATATTTGATGCTCAGGTATTGGCATGTTTTGGTGGAAGAATGTTTGGAGGAGATTGTTGTGCTCTATTGAGAATGGGATCAGAGAGGATGGAGAGACCAGATTAGGTTTTCTGCCACAGAGGTGGAAATAGGACTGACTGGGGTAGGGAGGGGCTGCTGGATCTCAGGAGCAGAAGAAGAGATGTGGGTCTGCCTTTGGCCTACTCACTGTCCTAGGGAGAGTGGCGCTTTGGTTATTAGGAAGTGCTTGCTAAAGTTGGGGTCTCAGGCAAAGCAATAAGTGGGACTAGGAAGGTTAGAAGGGATAAAGATCTGTGGGCTCTGCAGGACATGATGAAGATCCCATGGAAAGGTTGCCAAATGTGTTCAGCTACAGAACTGAGGATGAGAATGGAGGACTGGATATGGGCCAATTCAAAGAGGCCAGGTCTACATGTAGCCTATCTGATTTTTCTTGCAGCCTGTGAGTTAGTAGGTGGTTCTGGCTAATATTAGTGACTGGGGAAAAAAAATCACTGAATGTGAGAAAGGAGAATAGAAGTGTAAGATCTGTAATATCTATAGGGTATAGGGTATGGGTATAGGCAGGAAAGGCATCTGAGAGCTGGGGATGAAACTGCGGTGTGGGATCTGAGGGAACAGAGAGAAAAGATAATGTCTTCAGTCAACCTATCTGGTTTGCAAACAAGCATGCTCTATGACTTAACAGCCTCAGTTTCAATATTTGATGTGGTATGTATAAATAAATGCATTACCATTACATTAAATTTTATATTAAGTATTAGGATAGATATTCCAGGAATAAACTATAATTTTGAACAACTTTATGACATGTAACTAATTCATAAATAAGACAATTGTAGTTACACATATGCAGGACCAAACATTGGGGGGGGGGGTTGGCGGTTCTAACACTATTAGTGGCCTGAAAAATACACTGGGAAACTTGTCCTTCAAGGGTATGAAGAGAGAACTGTAAGCTATTAGTACAAAAGAAGCCATGGGCCAACTTTAAAACTATATTTAAAACTAAAAGAAACCAGTCTAGGAAGGCTCTACCACACACTGTGTGTTAATGGAATGACATTCTGAAGTACTATGAAAATATTACCAAGAACAATGATGAGTGCTTATTAGGGGCTGAGAGAGCAAAGATATTTTAAAAAGACAAATTCAATGGGACGTTTTAAGAGTTGTGAAACTATACTGTATCATATCCTAATTATGAATCTGTATAGCATTTTATATTCAGAACTGTAAAGTCCAGAAGGGAACCTCTGGAGAGTCTCAGAACATGCAACTAAAATAATCATTAGGAAGGGAGAGAGTAATTTAGAATTTTAAATGATACAAAATAAACTAATCTTATTATAAACATTTGTATAAAGCATGGGAGAAAAGAAAGCATAGTCTATGTAATGAAGGCAGAAGGGGGCATCAGCTCCAGTCTAGCTGGTAAGGCTGCCTGGTTGACAGTTATTTGAAGATTTATACAGTTATTAACTTTAACTCTTTAGTTTCCTCAGTCAGAACACTGGTTTATTTAAAGATTCAATTGATGGGAAGTGGATATTGTAATTTTATTCTATTATTTTTGACAGGTATACATATTAAATAGATATTTTTAGATTTATATTATTTTAATTTTATATATGAATGTGAGCCATGAGTAGGGAAGTGAGTATGAGTACATGAGCCTGTGGAAGTCCAAACAGAGCATTATACCCTCTGGAACTGGGGTGACAAGTGGTTTAGAGCTGCCCTGAATGGTTGTTAAGAGCTCAACTTGTGTATCCTTGCCAGAGCAATTGGTTCACGCTCCTAACTGATGGAAGCTTAGAACACATTTTAATAATATGTGGTGCTCCTTTCCTATAATTTTCATTAGCTCTCCCCATTTCCAATATTACTCCCTTGAAGTTTCATATCTTTAATATATGAATTGAATTAATCCTGGCTATATGCACATAGATGTGGAGTTATCCACACTGGTGTGGACATTTTGACATTTTGATGGTGGCCCTCCCCCTAAAGGTAGTGGCTCTCACTCTGTCAGCAGCAATCAACAGCTAATAGCTCTTCTGATAGGAGTGTTGAAGAGGTCAGATGTGGGGAGGAAGGAGAAAGTTGTCAAAAGATAGTATCTTCTTCAGCAGTACACGGGAAAGTCATTCAAGGAAGTAGTCAGCCTGCATTCTTCCTGCTATGATCTTCCAGCAAATTACTACTGTGAAAGCCGGGGCAGAATTCATGCTAACTCACCACACAGTGTCTGTTCTGCAAAGCTTTCAGAGGCCCAATTCTAAAGAGCACATTTTGGTGGGATTTGAAGTTAATGGCATAGTTTCTTTAAATTTGCTTTTGAAAGCCCAAAATTGCATCATCATTCTTTGGTGTTGTCCAGTGTTGATATGATTTGTGGAGGCTTAGATGTAGAGGGCACACCCAGGGATTTTCAAAATCAAAGGAGCAATTTCTCGTATCACAAAGATGTATATAAGGAAAATGAAATGAGATGAATCACTGAATTTTATCTGTTAACAATGACTGAATATTTTTATTTAAATATGAAAGACATTTTTAACATGAGGCTGTGATTTAAAATAAAAATTATTTCTTCCTAAAAATTTATTTTAATTTACCAGGAAATATTTTCTTACAGGATATGATTTGAATGTTCCTTCTGACCTAAAGAGAAAGAAAAGAACTGTAGTCCTTATAAATGGATACAATGAATGTGTTGTTTAATTTGTTTTACCATCGCATATTATACTGTGACTTATAGAACACTTACTGAAGTTGGGGAAATCTGTCTTTCCTTTGTATATTTTTATAAATATAGAATTTTATGGCCAGTTTATGGAGTATAATTGTTGAAGGTATCAGGAGTTCTTTATATATGAACAAGTACAATAATAGTCTATGTATATGAGGCAATGGAAGGGAATGAAGATGTAAGAAATAACTGATGTGGATATAAAGTATTCAGCATATAAAATTATGCACAGAGCTGTGCAGTGCTGAGGAAAGTGTGCTAGATGCAGTAAAGTGCTTCTCCGACTCCTTCTGAAAATGTACAGGTAGTATTCACCTAAAAGTATCTCAGAATGACAGTTACACACACATTTTTAAAAATAATAAAAACGTAAAACAGAGATAAGTTCATTCTTTTTCTTTTTCAGTATGCTGTTCTTCTTGCCAGCTTACTGTGTATTAAGGGCTTTATCCACACCCATCTCCGCTAATTCTTAGTATGAAGGCAATTTCTGTATTAATCCTACATGATAAGAAAAGGAAATGAAGGATTAAATGCACATGTTTCTTGTTCCATATAAGGAAAGGGTATATAAGAACAAAGGAAAGTTTAATTAGCAGAGAATGAAGTGACAAGGTATATTAGAATTTAATTTTAAGTAGAGAAGTTATCCCTAAAGATGGGAGCACACAGACAGACAGACAGACAGACAGAGCAGGCTGAACACACTTGGGAAACAGGCAGATAAGCAACACTCGCCTATGACCTGCATCAGTTCCTGCTTCTACATTCCAGCCCTGCTTGAGTTCCTGTCCCAAATTCCTTAAATGATGGACTATGATGAGGAAGTAGAAGACAAATAAACCCTTTCCTCCCCAGCTTGCTTTTGGTCATGGTGTTTTATCTTACCAACAGTAGCCCTAGCTAATACATTGATACATATTGAAATGGAGACAGGGTATTTAACAGAAACTGAGTAGAAAACTTGGAATTAAAGAGATGCTTTGGTAGGATATATAATTCTGGAGCTATGAGTTAAAGACACGGACTGTGATTCACCAAATAGCAGCAAAGACTTCATGGAGCATTTTGATGCTAGTAGGTCAATTGAGTAAATGATCTTATTATGAAAGGACTCTGAAAGGGTATGACCATAAAATTGGATAAAATAAGGAAGATATTAAGTGTCGAATTCAAGAAAATATTAGGTATCTAATCCATATTCACAATGGTTGCAAGAAAGAATTAGTGATAATATCTGTCAAATGCTATTTGGGGAAAGTAAAGCAAAAGGTTTAACCATTAATTGCACTGTAAAGATCACTGCGAACCTTGGCAACTAGCTTTTGTTTACAAGAGAAATATTTTATAAGAGTGAAATTCAAGTGACAAGAACAGGTAGAAAATTGGAGATAAAAAGCATATTCCTGGATTAGTTGTTTATGTAATGAGACTACAGTCAGGGCTGTAGCCATGACTCAGCAGTTGAGAGCACACACTGTCCTTCAAGACCTGGTTTCAGTTCTCAGTACCCTCATGGTGACTCACGGCTGTCTGCATCTCCAGACCCAAAGATTTCACTGCCCTTTTCAGGACTCATGGACACTGCGCACACATTACAAAGACATAAATGCAGGCATAACAACTGACCACTCCACTAACACAATATTAGCAGCCACAATAATAAAAGACTAGAGAAGAAAACAAGTTTGAGAAATGATTCTATTCGTAACACTTGTTTTTCTGCATAAGAATTATGTATATTATTGTATGATTGGAAAATTTTAAGATACTGATGAGAAAGGTAAAGAAGCTGCTGGAATAAAGAGAGCATGGGAACTGGTGGATAATAAAGAGTATTTGGGAAATTCATCCTTTTAAAAAAATCTCAAATAAAAGTTTAAACACAGATTTATTAGATAAATGTAGTGGTAAAAGTTATTGAAATGTCCTTCCCAAAAGAAGTGGGATCTTCAGATGAAAGAATGAAGAAAGAAGGGCTGGAGTTTAAGGAGGTATTTTGTGTGCATGTGAAACCTTCATAGAACAAAGAGGATGGATGGGAGAAAAGGGATATCACAGTGAAGACTCATTGGAGGTTGAGAGAGATGTGGATGAATGCACTGCCTACAGGTAGCACATCTTTTTACCAGCAACCTTAATGCCAGCATTGTCGCAATGAAAATGATTTAGCAGGACTACAGCACTTTGTGAACCTTAACCCAGCAAACGGCATGATTCTTAAGTTCCTTATATTGAAATGTTTGTGATAAAAATTGCAAATGAAAGTGGCTTCAAAGAGCTGATGGAAGTCTTTCCACAATATACGTTTCAATTATATACAATCTATCTGGTTTCTACAATAGAAGCAAGTGTTTTGTATAAATACCAGATGCCACAAAAAGAAAACCATGATTTCCACTTACATTATGGCTCAACAATTGCTTAAATTTGAATGGAAAGACAAAAGCATTGAACTTATCACCTTGATTTCTGAACTGTTAACGAGACAAATACTTGTTAACTTGTGTTCAAAACCATGTGTCATGGCAGGCTCTGGTGAGAGTTTAAGGACTGACTTAATTAAATGTAATAATACTTCCTTATATATGTATTTTTAAAATTCAAATTTAATTACTCAATAGAATGCTATTTAACTTTTTTTTTAAAAAAAATAGGATATTCTAAAGATTTTCCTGGAGATCAAACTCTAATGGACAAAGTAGAAATAATGAAATTCAGAAGAGGAAGCCAAAATGTAGAAGCTGGCAGTGATGACAGGACCAGCCATCCACAATAATCAGAAAATGGGGACTAATTCAATGATTCAAAAGCAACTTGGAATTTATTGGTACAGTTATCTAAAATAGAAATTTTAGCCAATATGTTCATATCTATCACTGGAGATGAAATAAAAAGCTTGCCAAAAAATCTATCACTTAAAAAATGTATTTTGAGTGAATAGGCAGTTCAAAGCTCTTAAGCAAATTGCACTAAAAAGAGATGAAGCTTCTTTGGAAGGCTAGAATTTAGAGTAGGAGAGCATAAAATAGAAATATTGTCATCAATTGAAGATGCTGAAATAGATTGCATATTTAAAATATGCGAGGGAACTGTCTTAACTTCAATAAGAAATTGAAGTATTTATAATTTTCAAGATTTTATGTTTAATTGAAGTAGTATTTTGAAGGCTGTGGTTGATGGGGACCTGGTAGGAGGTTTGTCAGTTAAATGAGACACTTGATCACTGCAGATTAGCGTTGCGTTATTTAACTTTCCAAAACACTGAGAATGTAGCTATTTATCCTGTTATATTAAAGACTCAATTCTCTGTCTCTCTCTCCCATCTTTCTCTGCATACCTCTTAAAAGTAGATTAATATTTTCTTGCTTTACTCATTCACGTTAATTTTGAATTCATAAATATTACACAGCAACTGCAATAATTTCCAAGGAGTCTGCTTTCTTTCCTTATTTATGGAATATGAGTACCACGGCTACCTGACACACTATCTGGGTCATCACTGTGATCTTTCCTTCCAAAAGATTTTTTCAGATATCTTATTATTCAACCAAGTACTGAATCTGTCAGTGAGAATTTTCCATATTCAGTTATTCACAGAGCACAAAAAAATATTACTGTGTGTCTCCACAGAAAATGGAGCATAGAAGCGAAAAATTATGGTGCAATGGTATAATATCGACAGCTAGGAAATTAAGTATAAAAATAATATAGTTTTGAATTTTTAAAGTTCCATAATTTATAAATTTCTATTATAGACAATCTCACCCACATTTTACAAATCTTAGATAAGACAATAAAATTAAAATATCCAAAATGTTTTAATCCCTACAAAAATTTGTATGGAATGGTTTTTTTTTATTTAGATGTAATTATGAATTTTTACAGTAAAATTTTCTATGGGAAATTCTATTCTCCCAAAGCATTTTACAATGATAGTTGAATAAAACTAATTTGATAATAATGCTTTAGCTTTAATTACTGCAATATATGTTAGCTATTTTGAAGTAGACAAACAAGCTACATTGTCACACTTTTTAATGGTATAACAAGTAGCATTCGATGTAGCTTTTAATGCATTTCTATTATTAGAGGAAAATACTACAATGATCTAAAGTATTAGCCTGATAATTCATATAAATATTAATGAATTAATACAGTGATTATACAAAATTTTGAAGAGTATTTGTATACGATTTGTTGCATTTTTATGAAGAGTCACGTCTGAATATAGGACTTATTGATAATTACTTATGGAAAACAAAGAGTATGTATCTATATGAGAATTTTTTAGTTAACCGTTAAGGAAATATTTAGTATTTGGAGTTGAACTGTGGCTACAGAGACGACCCAGCATCTAAGTGCTTTGCTACTCTTGCTGAGGATGTGAGTGTGGTTCCCAGCATCTATACCAAGCAGCTCACTGTGCACCATCTGTAAGTCATGCTCACAGATTCCAGAAGGAGACAATAAATGCTCAGGCACTGAAGTTAGAATTTGGTATTCAGCTCAGGGATAGACTACTTGCCTGCTATGTGTATATGTAAAACATGAAGTTCAACTCCATACATCAAAACAAACGAAACAATTAATCCCTTATACTCAGTTCTGTTCGTATTTTCTTCGCTTCCCTCATCCTGCCACCCTTCACTGACTTCTTGCTTGATGATTGATCTTCTTATCATTATTTGTTTTCTTTCCCATATAGATTATATTTAATCAGTACTAAGGGAGAATCCCAATTTGGCTCTACTTTAGAAACTATATCATAAGTGTATATTTTTCAGTTTGAAACTTTGTAAGATTAATTGAGACCTCCCACCATTCTGATTTTGCTGCATTCTTCTGGGTGGTCTCAAAACTAGGCTAAGAATGCCATAGTATGGCAGGTTAAAGCATCTCTGGCAGACAGGCTTGCCTCTGGGTTTTAGTTTTTGTTTACTGACAATGATTTGCTGCTGAGAGCTTCCTGACACACATCGGCATTCTCTCTTTCTCTTCAACGTAACATCCTCTGTTTGGGAAGCTCTGCCACTTCATAACACAGTTCTCTTTCAGTCCTCAGATTCCGTGAGCAATTTTTTTTTAACTCAGAAACACATGTAAGGTCGGCTTCGTCTTGGTCAATTGAAGGCCAATAAGGTGAAGACCTCATTACATCTCTCACTGTGTCAGGATGCCATGCCATTGAGTCTGCACAACTGTATTGTCCGTCATTCAGGTGGGGAGTCTAGCCTGGAAACTTCCTGCTGGACCAGATTAAAAAGGCAGGAAATCCTCTATTTTTAGGTTCACAGCTAACATCTGAGTTTCCATCTCAGTACTTCTCTCAGTCAATAGCTGATGGATACTAAAACACTTAGGGCTCAATACTCCTATTTACATAGTATTTAAATCTTCATAGAGCTTGATGAAGCTGTGAGGTGAATGTCACCTTCTTCTTGATTTTCTGACATGCATTATATCCTATAGCATGACACTGGCTATAAAAAGTCTTCTTAACATCTATATGATCTAGCACCCAGGTGTTGGGCATACTGAAAGCAGTGAGAAATTTTAAGCCATGTAGCCAATGCATAATGATCAGAAATGCATAGTGATCAGCTCAGTAAAGGTGGTACATCTATTGATTCTGAGTTTATACTAGGAACATTTAAGAATCCCCTCTGTTAGGTGTTTAAAAGTCAAATTAATGTGGGTAACCTAATAATCCTGTTGTGTTCTAGGGGAACACAGATTTCAAAATAAAAAACAATTTTCTACTTTTAGAAACATCAATACCTAGAAAATTAAAAAAATACTTGGTTTCATATCTGTTTTTCCAGAATTGAAAACCAGTACTGTGTTCTGCATTACCTGTCCCTGGCTGGAATTTACTAGAAGAACGGCTGATAATCACTGCAACTGCAAGGAGTAGTAACAGGACCGGATGTCTAATATAAAATAATTATAACATAAAGACAGTTATCAAGAGCAAATTTTTAAATTTACCTGGATATTATAATGGATTATACTTGCTACTGACGCAAATTCACTACCCATGTGCCAGTTAAAAATTGCAAGTAAATTTGATAAAATCACATTATTCTCACAGAATAATTGCTCCCAGGACATATAATTTCTTGCCTTTGTGTTCCAAGAAAATGTTCCTGAAAAGTAGCTAAATAGTTGAAAGTTATTTTCCCTCCTTTCCTCCTGGCTTGTTATTTCAAATGAAACTTTCCTGGGAGCTATTTTGAAGAACTGTGGAAAAACCAGCCTGCTGTGTACTGCATTTCTGTCTCCAGCTGTGAGAAATAAACTTTCTGTGTGGGCATGTTGCTGTTTTCATTGTGAAGTTAGGTTTCATGTGTGAGAAAACATCATAGCTTATACCTCTTCTTCCAAATTTAAATTCACAAATCTTCTTAATATTCAACATACTGCACTATGCTTACAGAGAAGAGACAACTCTAATACCATTCAGTTTTAAAATAAAGAAGAATCCATATGCATGCTAAAAATAGAAATTGAAATTTAAAGCTGGGCTCCACAAAGGGAAAGTTCCTTCATTACACCCAGTTTCCTGCATTCACAGATGTTTCCAGGCTAGTAGCCCAGCTTTACATCTTTCTCACAGAGTAATCAACAGAGAAGCTAGGGAAGATTTCGAGTCCAATAATTCTTCCATTTTAGTTTTGATAACCTTTGAGTTACTTAAAGTTTTCATTTAAAGTATGGGAAGAAGAAAAGCAAGAAAACATCTCAGGCATTTCCCAACGCCTTCAACTGCTTATCCTCAACACCCATGTACGGTCAAGAAAGGAAATATAAAAGTATTTAGAAGTAAATCATTGCAAGAAATGCACATGTTATTTGAACTTAGCCATTAAGTTTTATATAGGTTTAGGTTTTATGGGAAAGAACATAATTCGGTAAATATCCATATTCTCTATCACTTGTGTTTAGACAATAATGAATAAATGCCACCAGGTAAAGTACTGTGTTAACTGAGAAAAAATCAGTTAAAATATGATTGTCATTGATCAGATTAGTGATTAAACTATGGTAAACTACATTTTATCAAAGACAGAAGCAAAAACTATTCCATAAAGTAATAAATATTATCAAAGCTATGTAATTTAAAGATAAGTCTATTAGTTCACAAGGATATCTTTTTACAGAAGTGTTTATCAATATGCAGTTGATTTTATATTTTCAAAGATGAGGATCAAGTTTACAGCGATGCACTCACCTTAGATTAGTGATTTTCAAATTGAAATCTGGAGGTTTCAATTCTCTTATCTACAGTGTCTTTCTTGGTAGAAATTATCTGGGCTGTTTCACTTGCCTCTGCACTCAATTTGTTGTGTTGCCTAATGTACCATTGCACTGGACAACTTCATTATGCCTAGAAGAAGATGAGAGTTAAAGGGAAGGTTACAATGAGAGATTTAAATGTTCTAATAAAATGGTCCAGTCTCATTATTCTTTGTTTTCTCCATGAATTATTTAATATACATATATGCATAAGAAATACAAAGGAGATGACTATAAAGGCCTATAACATTTAACCTAGAGACAAAGCAGGTCCAATTAATGAAGCATAATTAATAAAAACTCAGAGATAAAAAGTGGGGTTCATCCTGAACGTCAGAAAAGCAAAACAGTCAGCCACTGGCTCCTATGTACACCTCAATCTGAAATGCCAATCCAAGAATCGCAGAATGAGACTGTGTCTCCTCCAATTTTGTAATCTTCTCTAGTTCTGGGAGGTGTTAAGTTAAGGTGTGCACCACTAACATCTGGTTTCTATGGCAAACTAGCATAACTACTGGGATTAAAGGTGTGTGTCACCACACACAACTACTGTATTTCTTTCTTTTTGTTTAAGGACTTTCTCTATCCTTTTTCTTTTCTCTCTCAAGCTTACATATATTTTTAAGCACACTATAAGCCGTTTAGAGGTTTTGGCATCTGAATATGTCTTTTCTGTATATCTCTCTTTTTCTGAGCACCCAAGTCTTTAATTGGCTTGGGTTAAAGACTCAGCTTTGGTGGCTGGATCTGCCCCACTCCTTGGCTTCCTAGAGTCTAGCTTCATTGTGGAGGTACTGGAAGGAGCCACATTTTATTCTCACAACTCTCTGCTGTTTCTAGGTTTATACAACCACCAAGAAGTTTGACGCCAGCTGCTCATAAACACCATGTAAATGTTTGGTGGCAGGGCCTCTTAAAAGAGCTGTGATGTTTTGCTGCAAACACTGAGTCAGGAATTCTCTCTTACAGGAGCCGTACTTCTGCTGGCTTCCAGCAAACAGAACACACCAGAGACAATGCTGCTTGCAAGAAGCTTGACTCTGTTCTTTTGTCTGTCTAGAACCCTTTATTTTTTTTCAAACTTATTTATTTATTTGTTTATAAAAATTTCCACTTCCTTCCCTCCTCTCCATACCCTCCCATTCCCCCCACTCCCTCTCCTCTTCCCTCGACTCCCTCTCCTCCTCCCTCTCCAGTCCTAAGAGCAGTCAGGGTTTCCTGCCCTGTGGGAAGTTCAAGTTCCTTCCCTCTCCAAAGGGTTCTCAGGCTTTATGAGGAAATTCTTGCCAAACATTTGGGCACCGTTTTAGATAGAAGTTTCTATCCTACCTGGTTCCTCAGTCATTTATTCCCAAAGAAACACAGAGAGGCTTATATTAATTATAAACTATTTGGCCTATTAGCTCAGGCTTATAATTAACTTGCTCTTACATCTTAAATTAACCCATAATTGCTATTTTTATTTAGCTACATGACTTGGTCCCTTTTCTCAGTGCAGTATTTTCATCTTGCTTCCTCTGTGGCTATCAATTGCATCTTTAGGGGATCCTGAAAGAAAAATTTGGGTTAGTTGTTCAGTCCTGGGAGAGGTAGCTATATCATTAAGTCTATGTATCATGGGTAAGTGAAGTGCTTGTCTCAAGTCCTGGTTAGAGCAGTCTGTAGTAGTAAAGGACTTTGAGCACCTCTGTTGCAGTTTCTTCTGAGTTCTACATCCGGAACAGCCTGAAGACTGCTGGCTGAGATGAACCAGACTCATAGAATACTTCAGTAAAGACTTGACCATAATCTTAAATTTTCCTTGGGTCACCTAAGATTATTAGTGTCAACAATCAGCAGGAAGTTATTGAGAAAACTATGACCACATTCCCAAATATTGGATTATGAATGTTAGTCTTTGTTTAGAGTGTTGGTTACAAGTTGTTATTGATAGTGGTCAAGAAAAAGCTACCAAAAGAGATTAGATTCAGAGCTCTTGTTTTTAAAAGAAAAAAAGAGGAAGTGTTGTGGAATAATAATCTTGTATCCTGTAAAGATATATCAATCATATTGGTTAATAAAATGCTGACTGGCCAGTAGCCAGGCAAGAAGTCTAGGTGGGGCAACAGACTAGGAAAATTCTTGGAAGAGGAAAGACTGAATTGCTGTTGCCACCTAGATGCAGAGAAAGAAAGATGAAAATGCTGCACTGAGAAATGGCACAAACACATGTGGCTAAACATAGATAAGAATTGTAGGTAAATTTATGGTGTAACAGCTAGTTAATAATAAGCCTGAGCTAATAGGCCAAACAGTTTATAATTAATATAAGCCTCTCTGTGTTTCTTGAGATTGAAAGTCTATGGGACCAGGTAGAACAAAAACTTCCATCTACAAATTAGAATTTTCAATATAATATTAATAGAGAAAAAATAGTAATGATTGTAGAAAATGCAAATAAATTTATTAGAACTTAAAGGAAAATTCCCAGGGCAGTCAAAATACAAATATCAGCAGCTTCCAAAGGGAGGAGAATGGAAGGCAGAACCAAAAATATAAAAAAAAATTAAGCAAAAGTGTAGCATTTAAATTAAGCCAGTATGAAGGTCAGACCCATGGTGGACCAGAAACGATAGGAGTGAAGGTATCTTTAGAAACAGAGTAAGGTAGCTCAAATTATCTGTTAGAGCAGGCTTGCAATGGAGATTAAAAGAAAAAATGGATACACAGATCTACCACACCCATGTCTGCAATCTTTTAAGATACTGATATTGCTTTAGTTACCTTACACATGAACCAAAGCCTGCCTATTATGAAGAATTTCAGACATAGTGAATGTTTAGCTGTGACATCTGATTCAGGTCACTAATTATATGTATATTAGACTGTTACTGAAAGAGAAAACTGATCTTTGACTAGTAAAGTACAAATGAAGAATGAGAATTAGTCAAAACACATTACTTATTTATATTTGATTAGCAATTGTTTTTGATTATCAAAGTATATCTACAGACATTGCCTCAACAAATAATAATCACATTAAGTTAATATTTTTAAAATCTTCTAGCATATATACATTTTGGTATTGAAAACCTGAAATATTTAACAATATGTAGATTATGTGTATTGTAAAAAAGTGTCCTAGACCTTTAACTTCCCACAGGGCAGGGAACCCTGTCTGCTCTTTGGACTGGAGAGGGATGGGGAGTGGGAGGAGGAAGGGGGAGAGGAAGGAAATGAGAGGAGTGGAGGAGGTGGAAATTTTTAATAATAATTAAAAAAATAATAAAAAAGTGTCCTAGAATACTCCCACTGATACCACGAGTTTGGTAATTAACAAGTAACTAATCTTTCATAACCAGATTATTTTTCCATTCTGAATGCTAAATAATATGATATACAATAAGGCTGTAATCATTATTAGTGAACATTAGTTAAAGTCATGCTTACTTTTTGTTTTTTTTAAAGGATTCTTCATCTTAAAGTGAATTCAGCTTGTAGATTTCCAAAATATTATAATATTCTCTGATAATTTCCTCTGTATGATATAGAGCTCGAGGCCATTGCTAAATGTTGCATAATTATTTGAAATTCAAAAATTTCAAATAAGTGACTTCATGATCTTTCAACAGTTGTGAAATAACATAACACTCACTATTTACATGTTCACTGATGTAAAAGACCTGTCACAAGGGCCAGTATTTAAAAGGCTGGTATGCAAAACTGCATAGTTTACAACACCTCACAGTGGTAATAAATCCCTATGTGCTTTCAGTGCTATAAACTAAGTTTATACAGAAGAAATATTAAATATTTCATTGACTTTTATTTGATTTATAGTCCTACAAGATTTTTCCTTAACAATTAAAGCATTGTATCATAAAATTAACTTCATATTTGAAAATGTCTTTATTAAGTGTACATAACTACAATTATGATAACCCCATCATCTGCCTGCTAGTCCTTTATAAAGCCATCCTATTGTTCAATTATCATTATTAAAATTACCTCCCATCATTTATTTTTTCTGCTTTGGGAAGTTGTATAATTGGGTCACTCTAACATTAAGAGACTGACTTTCTAATTTAGTTTATTGTCATTGATATTCAGGCATGTGTTTATTTGGTCATAACCTCTCTTTTTCTCTAGGTAATATTTTATTGCACTACATGTAGTATTTTTGTCCACTAACTTAAAGAAAATACAAAAGATGTTCCAAGTAAATATGACTGGATATATGGTGAATTATAAAGGTATGTTATAGAAATTTTAGACAAGTTTCTGATCTTAAGGGTAAATGAACAATTGTCAGATTTAGTTTGTTTATTTCCTTGCCTCCTCTTTTTTCTTTCTTTCTTTTTTTTTTTACTTTTTCTCTTTTTTTTCTTATTTTTGTCACTGAGGGACTTCAGTCTTCAGTAGTCCTAAAGCCTTCAACTCCCTGGCTTCTAATTTTCCACTGAGGATGACATTGAGTTGAGCTTTGGATCCTCATGCCTCAACTTCTCCAAAGTACTAGAATTAAATCTGAAAGCATTGCCACACCTGCTCTGGGACCTTGTGCATGTTGGGTAAGCACTCTGTCCAAAAAGTTACATTCCCAACACCAGTCATTTTTGTAGCTTAGGTACTTTTGTGGGACTCTTAACAGTAGGAGTTGGAGTGTCTCTGACTCTTTTGCCTGATCTGAGGCTCCCTTTCCCCTTACTGGTTTGCCTCATCCTCCCTGATATGACAGTTTGTACCTAATCTATTGCATCTTGTTATGCTATAGTCTGTTCATATCCCTTGGAGCTCTGCTCTTTTCTGAACAAAAATGAAGGTGCAGAGGATCTGGGGGAGAGGGAAGGTACAGGGAGAGTGGGAACTGGGGAAGTAGAGGGAGGGCAGTCTGTGGTTAGGATGTATTGGATGAGAGTGTAATAAATAAAAAGTAATCAAAACTAAGAATACATAAATAAAATACTACTTATTTTTAGTAAGTTGACAATGCTCACAATGTTGAATTAAGATATCTGTCATTTTTTTCTGCCTGACAATCACAAAGCTTTCTGAATGCAGTTTTACATATCATATACAAGATGGAAATTTTCACATATTATTTCTTCAAATATTTTTCATATCCATTGTTCTCTGTTCAAACACACAAAAATAAACTTCAACTTTCTTTAATCACTTGCATCTGTAGCTCTTTTCATTTCTCATTACCTTTTTCTTGTTTGTTTATAACTTAGTGATATAAAAGTTGACAGTTCTTTTTAATGTATGCTTTGCTCTTCAGTGCAGCCTGTGAGTTCTGTAATCATACACTAAAATTCTACAGTTTATGGTCATCATTCTTTTTCTCTTTTATTTGTTAATTTTCTTAGTTATGTTTCCAGAGTTTAAGTGTTTTTTTTTCATTAAAAATGTGCAAAATGGTTATTTTAAAATTCAGTTTTCAAGTAATTTCAATATCTGTGCAATGTTCATTTTCAGTCTTTCTAAATGTAAACCTTTAGTTACTGCAGAGGCTTATGTGTTAAAGAGTTGGCTCCAGAGTGAGACAATGGGAATGTAGGGGAACCTTAGATAAGAAGAGCCAGATACAATGTCCTTCGGATGTAGTAGGCATGGCTTTAAAATATATGATGCCTTCTTAGTTTTGGAATTTTCTTACTTGCAATGATATGAGTGGTTTTGTTCCAGTGTGTACACCTATCATGATGTGATGCCTCCCCAGAGGCCCAAGCTCATGATGCCAGCCAATAATGGATTTTATCATCCAGTGTTGTCAGTCAAGCAAATTTTCCTCTTTATACATTAGTTATCACAATTATCTCATTACATTGCTAGAGAGCTGACTGAACACACTTACTAATGAGCATCTCTCCATTACTTGCTGTGAAGATAGAAGACAAAGAGATTGAAATATTTTTTCCTGAATAAATGAAATGAAAGTTATTTAATAAAATGACTTTAATAGAGTGTTTTTAAGACAAACCTAAATAACATTTAAAAATAGGCTTATTTTCTAGTGAATTTAAGGTATATTACTCTGATAAATTACAGCTTAATAAAAATCATGAAGAGAATAATTTAGTCCTATGTTTATATGGGATCAAAGCTAAATATATTTTAGAAATTAGTCACATTTGTATCATTGCCTAATATTATAAGCATTATAAATTGTGGAAATAATGGTACATCTCTTCTCTTTCATTTGTAGATGATTAAAATGACCTCATTGTAACTAACAAGAAAAGAAAAGCTGCTATACCTCTTATTTTTTTCAAATATATCATAGATAACTGAACACAAATAAAATAATTTTAATCTTTCCGCAGAATTCTTCATCCTTACAATAAGATCTCAGAGTCTATCCAACTTTGTAACAGGGATAAAACCTCATATATCCTATAAACAAAATCATACTCATGTTTTCTTTTGAGAAAGCACTAGAAATTCAGGTAGGAGTTTTTTTGACAGAATGAAAACGGTCAACACTAATTCCCTCCTTTTAATCATTTTCATTCCAAACATAACATCCCTATTGTTTATGGGTCTATTTCATGAACAATGTAACTTTAAATATTTTAATGATCTTCTTCAGTCTCTCAATCAAGAAATGAAGAAAAGAAACGTCTCTGAGGTATGATTAAAACAATAATAATTTTAAGGAATGTAAGGTGTTTGATGACTAGAAACATGTTGGAGATACTAGATGAGTAAAAGTCAAGGGAGTAGGCTGGCAACACTAACCCAAGAGGGCACACAAAACCCCACACTGCAGAGGTGGGAGTCATCAGCTATGGCTGAGACTGCCATACTCCAGAGGTGGGAGTCTTTGTTATGGCTGACACTGCCATACTCCAGAGGTGGGAGTCTTCAGCTAATTGGCTGAGACCGCTATATTCTAGCGCTTTACCCATGTGTCAGTATGGCCCTGATATCAGTATAGACTACCGCAATCTGCAGCAAAACTCAAATGGTCTCAGGTGTTAGCCCAGACCCCAAACAGCTGCAAAGCCTTCAGGGAAACCAGAGACATCAATGCAGAGCCTGGCTCTGGTGGGATCACGGACCCAGACATGACACTCAACAGCAGTTTGTGCTGGATGATACCATGACCAGAGGTGGCAGTGCAGGCCACTGAGGTTGGCATGGCCCGGGAAGTGACAAATGCCTCATACTGTAATATAATCACAAGTGCTAGTCCAGAGACTGTGGGTTCTTGTAGGGTGACCCTTGGACACCGTGGCCTCAGGTGTTGACCCATATCCTGGACATCTGCATAAACTTCAGTGGTAATAGGAGTCACGGAATCAATGCAGACCCTGGCTGCAGTAGGGCCATGGACCCAGACATGAATTCTTGCAACTAAGACCCATTTGACACCATGGTCACTGGTGGAAGTGTAGGCCATTCAGATTATCATGGCGCCAACAGTGCCATGTCCCTCAGTCTCCAAAATGACCCGATGTGGTGACCCAGAACTGAGGCGTCATTATGGCCCTTGTTTGTGATGCAGACCATAGACATCATCACAGACCCCAACAGCAGTGGAATCATGGACACAGGCAAGGTCCTCAGAAGTAGCCTGACCTAAATGACACAACGGGTGTAGGTGGCAGGCTGGCCACTCAGATTGGTATCACCTGGACAGTAGGGTGGCCTACGGGCCACAACATGACCCAGGTTGGGGCCCAGACCACAGCAATTCAGAATTGTTATAACTATAACTTTCCATATGACGCTAAAAGCTGTCCTTTTGAGATCGGTGAAGAATTGTGCTCAAATTTTGATTAAGATTACATTGAATGCCAAGCTGGCACACACATTTAATCTCAGCACTCGGGAAACAGAGGCAGGCAGATCTCTGTGAATTTGAGGTTACTCTGGAATACAGAGTAAATTCGTGGGCATGCTCCAAAGCTAGGCAGAGAAACCCTGTCTCAAAAAACGAGAAAGAAAGAAAGAAAGAAAGAAAGAAAGAAAGAAAGAAAGAAAGAAAGAAGGAAAGAAGGAAGGAAGGAAGGAAGGAAGGAAGGAAGGAAGGAAGGAAGGAAGGAAGGAAGGAAGGAAGGAAGGAAGGAAGGGAGAAAGAAAGAAAAGAAAAAGGTTATATTGAATCTTAACAGAATGTTCATATTTACTCTGTTAACCCCATTGATTCATGAGCATGGGATCACTTTCCATCTTCTGATACCTTCTTAGGTTTCTTTCTTCAATGTCTTAATGACCTTATTCTACAAATCTCTTACCTGTTTGATAAAAGCCATCCCATGATACCTTATATTATTTGGGGCTATAGTGAAAGGTGTTTCTCTGATTTCTTTCTCCAGTCCATTTGCCATTTATATACTGTAAGGCTACTGATATTGTGAGTTAATTTTGTATGAAGTCAAATTACTGAATTATTTATGAATGGCAATAGTTTACCAATGGAGTTTTTTGGGTCACTTATATAAACTATCATATCATCTATAAATAAAGATGCTTTGACTTCTTTCTTTCTATTTTTGTATCTCCTTGATCTCCTTTCCTCTTTTTGCTCTAGCTCAAACTTCAAGCACTGTATTGAATAGATTTAGAGAGAGTGGACAACCTTGTCTTGTTTCTGATTTTAGTGGAATCGCTTTGAGTTTCTCTCCATTTAAGTTTGATGTTGGCTATGGGCTTACTGTAAACTGCCTTTATTAAGTTGACATATTCCTTTTTATCCCTAAAATTTCTAGGACGTTTATTATGAAGGGGTATTGAATTGAGTCTAAGGATTTTTAGGTATCTAATGAGATGATGTGGTTTCTGTCTTTCAGTATGTTTATGTGATGAACAACATCTATTGATTTATGTATCTTGAACTTTCTCTGCATCACTAGGTGAATAGCATTTACTTATGGTGCATTCTCTTTTTGATTTATTCTTGAATTCATTTAATAAGTATTTTACTGAGAATTTTTGCATCTATGTTTATAAAGCAATTTGATGTGGGAGTCCCCTCTGTGTGCTGTGATTACCATTAATGAATAAAGAAAATGTTTTGGACCTATAGCAAGGCAGAACTTAGGTAGACAGGGAAAGCTAGGCTGAATGCTGGGAGAAAGAAGGGCAGAGTCAGGGAGGACCCATGGAGCCACTACCGGAGACAGAAGTGCTAAAATTTTGCTGGTAGGCCACAGTCTCGTGGTGATGCACAGATTAATGGAGATGGGTTAAAATAATATGCAAGAGTTAGTCTATAAGAAGCTAGAGCTAATGGGACAAGTAGTGATTTAAATAAAATAGTTTCTGTGTGATTATGTCATTTCTAAGCTAGCCAGGTGGCCAGAAACCAAAAAGCGGTTTTCTCCTCCAATAGGAAATTGGTTTGTTATCTCGTTTTGTGGAGTATTTTGTGATTTAAGCATCACAATGACTTTGGCCCCATTACATAAGCTGGGGGATATCCCTTCTCATTTTAATTTGTGGAATACATTGGTGTCTATTGGCAATAAATCTTCTTTGAATGTTTGATAGAATTCTGTGCTAAAACTTTGTGGCCATGAGTTTCTTTGTAGGTTGGGAGATATTTAATATCTATTTCTGTTTAACTAGGCATTATAGGTCTGCTTCAATTACTCATCTGGTTTTGATTTAACTTTTTGCAGTAGAATGTATCAGAAAAATTATTCATTTCTTTTAGATTTTCCAATTTGTTGCAATACGTGTTTTTACAATATGCCCTAATGATTTGTTTGTTACTTGTTGTTTGGTTCCCTTTTAATATCTGATATCTTAAATAGTATCCTCTTTATTCTTTCTCTGTCCTTAGTTAATTTGTATAAAAGTTTGTCCATTTCATTGATTTTCTCTAAGAAACAACTGCTTGATTGAGTCTTTGTTTTATTTTTGGTTGTTTCTATTTTATTGGCTTCCATTCTGCAGTTGACTATTTCTTGTCATCTACTATTTTTAGGTGCAATTTGTCCTTTTATTTTGGTTGTTGCTGTTGCTCTAAGGCTCTCGGGTGTCTGTGAAGTTGCTGGTATGTTATTTCTCCAATTTTTTATGTAACCACTGAGTCCTATGAACTTTCCTCTTAAAATCACCTTCATTATATCCCACAAGATTTGGGTTGTGTATATTCATTTTCTCTCTAATCTACAAAGTCTTTAATTTCCATATTGAATCACCCTCTTCATTCAATAGTGCTGTGTTCAATTTCATAAGTTTGTAAGGTTTCTGTTTTTGTTTATATCCAGCTTCAATCTATAGCTGTCAGATAGAATACAGGGAGTTATGAGTTATTTAAATTTTTTGTTGTTTTTATTGGGCTCTATCCCATTCCCCTTTCTTACTCTGTTTTTCCATCCCATTTAAACCCCATACTTTTCATGCTCACAATTCTCTGGAGCTGTGGATTATAGTCTGGTTATCTTTTGTTTTGCTTTATACCTTCTATCCAGTTATGAGTGAGTAAAGACCATCTTTGTGTTTCTGAGTCTGGGTTACCTCACTCAAGATGTTTTTTTCTTCTAGTTCCATCCATTTGTCTGAAAATTTCATGATGTCATTTTTTTTTACCATTATGTAAAACTACATTGTATAAATGTACCACATTTTATATTCATTCTTCAGTTGAGGGTCATCTAGGTTATTTCCAGGTTCTGTTTATTATAAATATGACTGAGCAAGTGTCCTTGTGGTATAATTATCCTTTGGGTATATGCTCGTGATATTGCTGGGTCTTAAGATAGATTCCCCATTTTCTGAGAAACTGCAGACTGATTTCCAGAATTGCTATACAAGTGCTCACCAGCACTGGAAGGGCGTTTTCCTAATTCTTCATCTTCTCCAGTATATGCTGTCTTCAGTGTTTTTGATCTAACCATATGATAGGTGTAAGATGGTGTCACAGAGCTTTTTTGATTTGCATTTCCCTGACGGTTAAGGATGTTGAGTAATTCCGAAATGTCTTTTTGCCGTTTGAATCTCATCTGTTGAGAATTCTCTGTTTAGCTCTCCACTCCATATTTTAGTTGGATTATTTGGTATTTTGTTGTCTAGTTTCTTGATATATATATATATATATATATATATATATATATATATATACACACACACACACACACACACACACACACACACACACACACACACATGAATGAAATCAGCCTTCTGTCAGATGTGGTGCTTTGCCTTGTAGAAACTTCTCAGTTTCAGGAAGTACCATTTATTGATTGTTGCCCTTAGTGTCTTGCTACTGGTATTATATTTTGGAAGCAGACTCCTGTGTCTATGTACTCAGGCTGCTCTCCACTTTCTCTTCTACCAGGTTCAATGTAACAGAATTTATATTGAGGTCCCTGATACACTTGGACTTGCAAGGCAATAGATATGGATCTGTTGAAAGTCTTCTATATGTTAGCATCCAGTTATGTCAGAACCATTGGTTAAAGCTGCTTTCTTTTTCTAATTATACGTTTTTGGCTTCTTTGTGAAAAATCGGGTATCCATATGTGCATGGAATCATGTCAGGGTCATTTATTTGATTCCATGGATTCACATATCTGTTTTTAAAGGTCTTAGAGAGATCAGGGACACGAGAAATATATCTAAATATATTAAAAGCAATTTACAGCAAGCTGACAGCCAACATTAAATAAAATGGAGAGAAACTCAAAGCAATTCCACTAAAATCAGGTACATTAATAGGCTGTCCACTATATTCATATCTATTGAATATTATACTTGAAGTTCTAGCTAGAGCAAGAAGGCAACAAAAGGAGATCAAAGTGATAAAAATTGAAATGGAAGAAGTCAAACTCTAACGTTTTGCAGATATTATAATAGTATATATATGACCCCAAAAACTCTACCCCAGAACTCCTACAACTCGATAAACACCTCTAGTAATGTGATGGGATATAAGATTAACTCAAGAAAATCATTATCCTTGCTATACAAAAGTGATAAATGGGCCAAGAAAGAAATCAAAGAAGCATAACCCATTACAAGAGTCACAAATATAAATTATCTTCGAATAACTATAACCAAACAAGTGAAAGATATGTATGATAAGAAATTGAAGAAGACATCAGAAAATGGAAAGATTTCCCCATGCTCTTAGATAGGTAGGATCAACATAATAAAAATGGCAATCTTAGTAATTGCATTCTACAGATTCAATACAATCTCTGTCAAAAATACTAACACAATTCTTCACAGACCTTGAAAGACTATTTCTCAAATTCATACGAAAAAATGAAAAACCCAGAATAGCTGAAACAATCCTGTACAGTAAAGAAAATTCCATGGGCATCACTATCCCTGACCTCAAGGTCTACTATACAGCTAGAGTCATAAAAGCAGTTTGATATTGGCATAAAACAGACACATGGATCAATGAAATCAAATTGAATACCCTGGCAGTCTTCTTACATCTGTTGAGAGTTGTTTTGTGACCAAGTATGTAGTCAATTTTTGAGAAAGTTTCATTAGCTGCTGAGAAGACAATGTATTCATTTGAGTTTTAGTGGGAATTTTCTGTAAATCTTGGTTAGGTAGATTTATTTATAACATCAGTAGCTTCAGAATTTTTGTTTAGTTTTAATCTGGATGACATTTCTATTGGCAACAGTGGCATATTGAAGTCTCCCACTATCAACATGAGAGGGAATATGTTATTTAAATCATACTAGTGTTTCCTTTATGAACTTGGGTACCCTTTGTTTTGGTGTAAAGATGTTAAAAATTGAAATGTCGTCTTGGAGGAATTTTTCTTTGATGAGTACATGCTATCCTTCCATATCACTCAAGGTAAGCTTTGATTTGTAATACATTTTGTCAAATATCATTGCAATCACTTGCCTATTAGGTCTACTATCTCTGAATATCTATCTGAGTCCTTTTACTCTCAGGTAATGCCTATCCTTGAGGGTAAGGTATGAGTCCTGCTTTGACATCATTTATTTTAGTCTGTGTCTTTTTATTGGTGCCTGTATACCATTAATATCAAGAGATATCAATGAGAAATGTTAATTGATTTCTGCTACTTTGTGCTATTGTTGTTGCTTTTGTGGTGGTGGTAGTGGTCATTGCCACCATGGTGTGTGTATGTGTGTGTGTGTGTGTGTGTGTGTGTGTGTGTGTGTGTGTTTCCTCTCTTTTGATTTGCTGGTTTGAGATTATTTATTCCTTGTATTTTTTTGCAGGGGGGGGGGCTGTGGTTTTCTGCTTTAAGTTGCAGCTTTCCTTTTATCACCTTTGTAGGGCTGGATTCTTAAATAAATTTTGCTTAAAAATTGGTTTTATTATATATCTTATTTTCTTCATCTATTTTAATTGAAAGTTTACTGTGTATAGCGTTTTTGGCTGAAATCTTTGGTCTCTTATAACCTGTAGAACATCTGTTTGGGACTGTCTAGATTTGAGACTCTGGTGAGAAGCCATGTGTTATTCTAATATATCTGCTTTTTATGTTACATTACCATTCCCCTTAATATTCTTTTTGTTGTGTTTGTGTAGTGCTTTTGTATTCATGTTCAGAGGTAAATTTCACTTCTGTTTGTCTGTTTGGTAAACTATATGCTTCTTGTGCCTTGACAGGTATCGCCTTCTGTAGTTTATAGAAATTTTTTCTTTATTTGTGATAAAAATATTTTCTAGCATTTAATATGGGTCTTTTCCCTTCTATTCTTATTTACACTATATATGGTAAACTTTCAACTTAAATAGAGGGAGAAAATAAGATATTATATAACAATATATGTAGATTAAGTTACAAATACAAGTCTATCAGAATAACACTTTTAATAATGTTTTAATTTTCCACTGTTTATTTCAAAAGTCATAAGAATTTGGAATAATATAGAGTAAATTTTATGCCAGTTCACACTTCTGTATTCAACAAAACTATATTTTATAGTCAAAAGAATAATAAAGATTCTCCATAATAAAAGTAGGTTAAATGATTTATTTTCCACCGAGTCACACCTGTGGAAAAATACTAAAAGAAACATTTCAGAGGAGGGAAAAGAAGAACAAGAATGAGAAAGAGGAAGAGGAGGAGAAGAAGCAGTAACAGAAACTAAAGCAGGAAAGAAGAAGAAGTTTACAAGAGTTGATAGTGAAAAATTACAGTGTTAGGTCAGTTATTAAGCAAAAGAGAACTGAGAAACAAAAGTGATAAATTTAACAAAATGGCAAGAATCTGTTTGCATTTTTCAAAATTAACTTTGAACATCAATTAACACAACTCTCAAATCAAAAGACAGATCAGCAGGTGAATCTCTTTTTAAGAATTCATATCTTTGTTGTTGTTATTGTTGCTGTCTCTAAAAAACATACTTCACTCTCAAAGATAGATACTAATGTAGAATCAAATGGTGGCAAGGGAATTCCCATCAAATCAAAGCAGGAAACAAACTGAAGTTGCTTTTTTGACATCTGACAGAAAGGTCATAAGATCAAAGTTGATTGATGAGATAAACATAACTTTATTCTTGTCAAAGGAACATTCCATTAAGATGAAATTACAGGGGTGAGAGAGATTGCTCAAAGGTTAAGAACACCGGCTGCTCTTCCAGAGGGCCAATATTTGATTCCCAGAACACACACGGTAGTTCACATTCCATGGTAACTCCAGTCAAAGAAGAACCAATGCTCTCATCTGATCTCAGTGGTCACAGGCATGCATGTAGTAATACATATGCACATATGCATTTTAATTGTTTTTTAAAGATAGGAAATTTCAGGAATAAACATATACATCAGAATTGTGTTTACCTAAATTCACAAAACAATGCAACTCTACAGAAATCAGGAGATGAACAATGCTATACGTTTAGAAGGAGACTTCAATATTGCATTTTCACCAATGGACTAGTTCTACAGATAGATGTGCTCACACATAAATGAACATCTCCACATTTATACATGAATGCAAAAACATATACACATAATATTTATTGAGTAAATAATTATGTATTCACATGGTCTAGAAACAATACTATATATATATATATATATATATATATTTATAGGATGAAATAAAGCAGGGGCAAAATTACACATTCAGTAATTATTTTAGAAAATGTCATTAATTTTAAATATAAAATATTGACTAGGATTATATTTGGATGTGCAAGGTTAGTGACTGGAAGAAAATATAATTGAATCCCGGAACTGTGGTAAGATCTTATTTCTGTTTCTGATCCTGGTTGTGAAAATCTGAGCAGTTTATCAAACCATACTGTTGTGACAATTCAATTTTGTGACTATATATCAATAATGCTTTTCATGATATTTTTACTTCTGAAATTATAGTATAGTTGTATCATTATCTGCTTTACTTTATTTTCTTCATTACTTACTTTGTACTCCACCCCTCTCTCTTTATCAAATTCTTGGCATCTTTTTCTTCAATTCTTCTTATATAACATACATACATACATGCACTCGCACATTTATATATAATTATATTTAAATGTATATATAATTATAAATGTACAACCCGTTCTATATTTATGTTCCTCATATGATTTCAGGTCTGACTCTTTGGTATTGAGTAGCTAATTAGGTGCCTCTTTTGGGGGGAGACTTTGTCCCTCTATCAGCGTTCTATAGTCTTTGAAAGCAAGTGTAAATTTTGATGACTCAGTAGAAGCTCACTCCGCAGTTGACAACCACTTCTTTTCCCTCATTGTTTTCTGTTGTCTGTGTACTTCACAAGTTTAGAGCAATTTTAAGACAATTGGTCTTGTTGACATTTTAACCTGTGCTGCAAACTAGAAGGCATAAAAATGACCATTTCAAAACAATTGCTGTTGATTCAAATTTCTAATTAAATTTGCAAGCATAGGAATTGAAAATACGGAGATTTTGATATACATATAACACGGTTGTCCAAAAATTACGTTATATTTGTAGAAAAGGATAAAATAAACAAATAGAAAATTAATGTAATGCAGCAGATGGTGACAGAGTTTGAGTTGTCTCAGTTGAACTGAATTTTTCTACTTGTGTGTTTAAATGTTGTAGAGTATCTTACAACTTGTTGTTTCTATTTTCTTAATCTAGTATGAAGAAACTTTGGGTTGTCACATACTATTATGAAGCATTCTTCACTCTCTTTCCAAAACTGTTCACTGACATATTTGTAAACCTTGCCAGTTGGAATCTGTAACATTCAATTTAATAATGAAATGCATTTTTAATTCTTTAAAGATGAATGACTCTTTACTGCATTGTGAATATTTGTGCTTTAATGAAGACCCATGCCTTACACATAAGCTAGTAAATATTAGAAGTATTCCACATATTCTTTAGAGTGTGCATAAATCTAATGGTCCTTAATCTCAGGAAGCATATGAGAACGAAACAAAGGTTGACATTCAATTAACATGGTCTGTTAAAGATTTAATGTTCAGTGATAAATTCTCATCCATTCTTTGGCACTTTTATAAAAAGTGGAATAAACCAGAGGGATGTTGCTTCATTGATTTGTAATAAATTCTTTTTAAATTATTTGTTTGCAGACAGGAGGAGTTTGTTTTGCAGTGAAAGCCATAGGTTATTTAAACTTTTGCCTCCACAGTAAAACCAAATAATGAAATACAAATCCTCATGCTATACATGAACCTCATAATCTCTAAGCTTCGACTTGCTATGTCATTTGATTTTATTTTTAGCTATTCAACTTGTACTTATTTCTGGAGTCTCTTTTATTATTTTATTGCCAGTATTCAGAAAATTTTGTGTTTTCAAGAGTTTTTTTTCTGCCAGAATTTTAATAAAATATAACAATAAAGTTTTAATTAGCAAGTCAACTTTTGCCTACAGATTTATATTCCCAAGGTTTTTATTTTGAAAAGTGTGTTTGTAAATGATAACAGAGACATTTTGTTTCTATGGGTTGAATTATGGAAAGAAATTTTAAGATAATAATGATTTATCTTTTATATGCAAAATATGATATTTTGAAGTAACTGTTAGTTATACATATTGTATCCAGAGTAGTTAGTTCTAAAGCTGTGTGATATACATTTGATTGTATCATGACTAACATTTTATAATTAATTATTTTGCATAATTTAATAACTTTTTAAGAGTAATCTGTCTCACATAATTAAATTTTAATCATTTTATTATGCATTACCTTTATATATTTTTAATCTTTATATGTTTTGATGTGTATATCTTCAGATATAATAATTGGCAAATAATTAATTTTTCCATGTATACAGTGAGATTTTATATTTTTATATCTTCTCAAGGGACTACCACCTAAGTCATTAATCTTTATTCATAAGCTAGTAAATATGATCACGTAGTTATCACTATTTAATGTGGGTTGAAAACCTGTACAGGTAAAGTATGTTCACTTAACCACACTCATCATTATGAAAATCATGTCCCCAGAAGATCTTCATCTTATTACTAGACATTTTATAAATAGTGATCACCCTCTTTCCACTTTGTGTTCACACTAGCATGGAACAAGCATTCTGCCCTAAGCTTTGATTTTTACCTTATTGCCTCATTCCTTTTGTGAATAAAATTGCATCACTTTATTTGATTTATTTCATTTACTAATTCTCAAGTTTCATTTGTTTTTACAGATGGAAGTATTTCATTTGACTCCACAATATCGTTCCATTTTATATATAAATATTGGCTTGCCTTCAGGGTTTCTGTCTCTTCAAAATGGTGTCTTCAGAACCTCTATTACTTTTGCCATTTCATTCAGCTCTACATTATTGTTTTCCTGGATATTACTAAGTTACTCATTCTCTTTGAGTTCACTGTGTTGTTTTTGTCTTCCTTAACTCCCCTGAATATTTATTATTATGGTTATGATTATTCCTTTAAGATTGGTGAGGTTCAACTAGTCAATTATAATTGAAGAGTATTTTTATAAGTCTACTGGGTTTTGGAGAAGATATTCTGTTTGAACTTTAATATTATTTGTAGCTTTTAACGAGTCCTTGACAAACATGTGAACATTTTTGTTGCTTCTATTGATTGTGTGTGTGATGGCGACATCGCAGGCTGATTTGCATATAACATGCAACACATCTCAAACATGGAGGTTAAATATGCATGTGTAATGCTGCTCACAGTGAGTCACAAAACTGGGTGTGAGACCTGTGTTCCCTTGAAAATTAATGTGCATTCAGTGGGCTTATGGATAAGAGGGTGAAGTCACCAGGTTGGCCATAATACAAGATTTGTTAACCTGACGAGACCTAAAAGGCAGCTATGGCTTTAAATGAAGATGTGGCAGACAAAAGTAACCTTGTTAAGATAGTTGGTCCAAAATGCTCAGAGGTGAAAAAAAAAATGTCTCCAAATAGAAATATTGGTATGGATGGAGCACTAGATAAAAATTTGTGAAGAAATTATAGCTCATGGAGTTTGCAATAGTATCTGTAGTTTTCTCTCTCTCTTAGCCTGGGGACCAAACATTTTAAGAGAGGTGACCTCTATCAACCTCACCTTATCCAGGCATCCTATGCCACTGGCACACTCTTCGTCCACCCAGGTAGGCACATCCTGTGCTCAGGACAGCTTGGTGAGGCCACCTGCATGTTAATGAAATGGCAAGCACTTCAACCTAAAACCTGGCAGTCATTTAACAGGAAAGTAGTTTGGGAAGGTGAAGGCTGCCCAGCATTGATGATTTCAACATACTTAGATGCTAGATTCTCCTACAAAACAAAGTTAATCTCTTATAAAACCCACAGCATAAGAGGCAACTATGTAGAAATGGCAGGGAAGTAACAAGATACTTTGCAGTTATGTACAAACCCAGATAGAACTAAGAATATATGAATCACATAAATCAACAAAAATTCTCCCTTTCCAGCCACATAAAAGCTAGAGGAGATTGCTATGTTAGAGAAGACAGGAGAGTGGTCAATACTTTAACCTGGATTACTCTGTGTTTCATGAACATAGCTTTGCTCTAAGTCCTGTGGTTACCTCTCGTTGCAATCTTTAATCATATAGATACCCCCTGATTTCTCACAGTGTATGGCCTTCTTACTAAAAGAAGCAAAACTCCATTTATGGTTCATTTTCCTGATGATACGTGACTAATGTACATCACTAACAAACGGGCATATCAGAAATAATAATTAAGTGTAATAGATGGAATAATTCATTCTAAGTAGCAGGGCTTAGTAGGAAAATTAAAATCCAATTATAGTAAGAAAAACTAACATTTAGAATTTGGCAGTAGCAAATGAAAAGCTATGGAGTACAAAAAACTCATTCACCTTATACATACAAATAAAACACAGTTTAATTTTAATAACTTAATAGAATGTAAAATAAAAGACAGACATTTCAGGAATGTGTTCAATTTCAACACATGTACACCCTGAATACAGCTGACAAATCATAATCTCTCACACTCTAATAGTCTCTTTCTTCTTCCTTCTTAGACTCCAGTGCCTATTACTGTATTTTAAATGTAACCATAACATTGAATTTCCTAAAATAGCATATGAATAAATTCATGCAGCATATATTTTACAACTTTCAGTCACTACAGTTATTTTGATAGTTGTTTATAAGGATGGGCTTATTGCTGTCATCATTATAAAATGTTTCATAATATTCTATCTAATTTACAGATTTGTGTAGTGTATCTCAGCTTCAAGGAACGGATAGGAGAAGGCCTATGAGGCATTAACTCTGCACAAAGAACTACAAGTGTTTAAGGGATACTGGGAGCAGCAGGCATACTTGTCCTCAGGGAAGAACACATGAGCTGGTTATCCAATAGTGGATGTTCAGCTCTTAAAACATATTCATAAGGTAACACTATACAGCTGAGAAGGTATTTAAAAGTTAATATATGTACATTTGTATATATGAATAAAAAACAAATAAGGAAAAAAAGAGGCCAAGAATTTATAGGATAACAAGGAGGGATACATGGGAGATTTTGGAGGGATGAAATGGAAGGATGAAATGATATAATTAGATAATAATCTCAAAAGATAAAAATGTAGTTTATAAAGAAAATTCATGTGACAGGTTTTGAATGACATCTGCTTTCAGTTCCCTACCTGAGAAAGAAATGTCAAAAAAAAATTGGCTAGATCACATCGTTGATGCATATGTAAACTCCTGTTTTTCAAATTTGTAATAGTCTACATTCCTATTATAACTATCTTTGAACCTTGATTTTCTACAATCTTGCAAATATTTGGTGACTTACTTGTTTAAAATAAGATGCTGCCCGAAAGTCTGTCAATGAATACTGACATGCACTGCAACATAAATCTGTCTCATAGGTGCTATCACGAAAAGCCAGAAGCAAACAAGAAACATTTAATTATTTTCTATGAGCATGCAAAATGTTACAGTTAAAAATAATGCAATGTGTAGGTAACTAAGAAATGTGAGACAGAACACAGGAGCATAAAATATGTACTCATGTGTGGAGTGCAGCCTGCATGTACACGTATAAATGACACCTGATAAAACTATATGCAGAAGATTATATATTTTGTGGATTAAATTTAGAAAATATTTATATTTGCTTCACAAAATTAAGACAAAGTTATTTTTTGTTTTTAAATCACTCAATACCCAGAACTTATACAGCATTGCTTTGGTGTTTAATATAGATTAAAACATTCCCAGGTCTATAGCCTTGTATTTATTTATTTATCTAAAATTTTTCTTGGTAAACTTCTTTCTGTGCTACAAATCAGATCCACATTTCTTCACATCTTTAGTTAGTGCTGAATTCTCAGGCCTACATGCATGGTTTTAAATAGAAGATACTGTGTATATTATACTTACAATAAATTAAGGATTGCATTTTACAGGACTATGAATACCTTTTCTTGATATTAAATCACTGCCATGTAGATAAAACACAGAAAATTAAAAAGCTTTCCAATTTACAAGGTTATGGGTGCTTATATCTTGCTTATATGTTTTGACTGTCTAGAACACTTCTTAGATTCTACAGTGCTATATTTAAAACAAAAGTACATATGTGTAAACACTTAAAAGGAGACAGACATAAACACACATATTTTTTTTAAATGCCAGTCAAGTATTGTGTGAAACACTGAGCTTAACACGGTCACCACCTGGTTTCTACACCCTGGCTTCTGCTCCACTTTCATGCCTGGCTTTGATGGATGTGATCCACACTCATGTAGGACAGAGATAAATGCATCTGGATATGAGAAAGCATGTAGTCATTCCAAATAAAATAAGAGCTTTATTTACCATACTCCAAGCTTAATCAATTCTTGTTTATTGATTTCCTCTTATGTATTTCAAAGGTTTAAGAATGAATTATTTATCATCATGGTCTAAAATTTTGAGTAGCAATTCATCGTATTGTTTTTCACAGTTTTTATACTTGAATAGGTAAGTAATTCAAGTTCTTCCTCATCGTCACCATGTCATTCTGCTTCTACCTCAGTCTTTGAGGGACAACGACAAATTATGTGCAAGGTTTTAACTTTAAGATCACAATTTTGCTGATGTTAACATTTTTAACAATTTTATTTTTAGGAATTTTAAGAATGTTTTGCCTTTTGGGGAGAAATTAACTGCACCCATACAAGTTCTTATGATAGAATTAACTCCATCAATCAAGGTCATTTTCCCTAATTGTTCACTTATATTTCATATGAAAATGTTTTTAATTTCATTTTTCAACCTCACATCTACTTTGAAAAAAAAGAAGTCATGCCTGTGAATAAACTGCTACATTCACTGACAATGACCTGTTTTTATGTGAATGAAATCCTTAATCAAAGAGAAAATATCTCATCTTAAACATCTTCAATGTTTTCTGATGCTTTGATTTTTTTTATAAAACACTATTAAGATATGCTTTGTTGTATTATTTAAGCCAGACTGTGAATTCACTCCTAAAGTTCTTTCACCCACCAAAGAACATCTCAGCTTTGCTTTGCAATTGCACCTTTAAACACAGATATTAGTTTGGCTTTATATAAAAAAAAATGGGAAAAGCTCATTTGAACAACGTCACTACTGCTGTTCATTAGAGACAAGTCTAGTTGGACTTCAGTGGGATACTATAAAAAATGGAATTCATTGTATCACTAAGATACTAACTAGCTTTTTCTCCACTAATTTTTGATGCATTATTTGTTTTGAATGAGATGAGGAACATGAAGTTAATTCAGCAAAAATTTGATGCGCTTAAAAATAAGGCATGAGGGAATGGAAAGATGGCTAAGCAGTATAGAGAACTGGGTACACTTCCAGAGGACTTGGATTTGGTTTCCAGAACCATGTGGTAGATCACACCATCTGCAGTCCAGTTCCAGGGGTTCTATGCCCTCTTCTGTCCTCTGTGAGAACCAGGCATGTATGTGACACACAGACACACATTAAACAAAACACCTACATCTAAAATAAAAGTCTTTAAAGATGTATAAAATAAAATAAGACCATAAATCTAAGAACTTGAAGTAATCACTACTAGACTTTAATTTTTCTTTTCTTGACTTCTCACTTCCATTTATACAAGTCATTGACTTTGAAACACTAATTATTTTAACTGCATTAGAGTAATGAAGGAAGCCAGTACTTCTACCATTACCCTATTAAGGCATAGACCTTATTTCTATACTCTTGAGTTGGACCAACCTGTATCAGCTGGAATCTACAGATTATGGTTTAATTATTACTATGTCAGACTCAAACTATAAAGTATGAGAAGTTTCTACTCAGTGCTAAGGAATTTTCACTCCTGGGGAATCTGTTTCCATGGACAGTGTCCAGTTGGTGGTTGATATCTCAAATAAACTAGAAAGAAAATCCACATTTAACTGTCAGCTGAGTGAGTGATGATCATTGACAATTCTTGTGTGTGTGTGTGTCTGTGTGTGTGTCTACATCCAGCTATCATTTAGAATACAAATGAAAAATTCTTAATATTTTCATAGAATAATAGAAATAAAATTATGTAGTTTTAGGCTACTAAGTACAGGTATTCTTTTGTTATTTTTACATATTACAAAAGTCTGTGTAGTTTATAATAAAGTGAAAGCATAAGTTTGTGATCAGGATAAATACACAACCTTCCTACCCTGGCTTTACGATTACTAATTTATTTTCATGTATAGTCCTAACCACTAGGCTCAACCCATGAGTAATGAATTAATTCAGCAATTAACCACTGTAATATTTGTTAAACTCAAGCTATCTCTGTTGGTAGTGTTAAGCTTGGTTGTGTTTTAATGGTCATTTATGTGTGATAACAAAGCAAACTTTATTTGAAAACTCAGATTAAGTATCTAACTGCTTACTTTGTATTCCAACTATAATTCTTCCAGTCCCAGAGTAATCAATATTACTGTTTGATAATACATATTCTCTCTCTCTTTCTCTCTCTCCTTATATCTCAAATACATATACATATAACATATATTGATGTTAAATTTAATTTTCTTCAATTTTTCCTCAGATTCATATCCAAGTATAGGTACAAGGAAGTGTTAGAAAAGAAAGAATATTGAAGGGCATAGGGCTTATACTCTAACAATCTAACATTCATGGTGTTTTTAGACTCACTTTGTTGCTCAATGTGTCCTAATTCGACTGGCATCTCCTCAGGACAAGTGACCATTGTCATCATAAAGAACTATCATCTCCAAAATAGATATCAGAGACCTGGTTTTAAATTAGTCAAAACAAATGCCCATTTCATGACAAATGTCATTTTAGGAAATGTTCAAACAGTGATCCAGCATATTTTTCAGAAAAAAAAATAGAAGAAAAAATTATAAGGACATATCTTATTGCACCACTCAAATTGAGACAACTTTCAACCAAATTTGAGTGGCAAAATATGCTGTTTGCTAAAATTTCAGATGAAAACATCTATACCTGAAGTCTTAAAAGTAAATTAAATTTGTCTAAAGGCCAAATATCTTCAGGGTTTTTCCCCTCTTATTTAGTTAAGTCTTCCCCAGTTTTCAATAATTTTTCTTTTAGTAGAGATGACAGTAGTTTACTTACATTTATCACAAATAATGTATCTGTCATTATGTCATTATAGCTGATAATTGATAATAAAGGGTCACTGAATACATAAAAGTAAAGAAGGGGAATACTGATGTATAAATTCCATATTCTATATCTTCACAGAAATGAAAAATCAAATATTCTACCCAAAATCCAGGAAAATGGGTAATAATGCTCAGACAAAAAAAGAAAAAACTACTTGGGAATCTACATAAATTTACAGAACTAAATTTGCTATCTGGTGAAAAAAAAAAAGTAAACAAAACACAACCCCAAAAGGTGAGCACAGGTTTTTGAAAGTAACATTTTCTACTGTCTTTTTGGTACTTTAAAATCACTATTTCTTTTACACTAATACTGGGTTTTCACCATTCTTCCTCACTTCTCTCCAAATCCTTCTGTGATCCCCCTCCCAGCTCCTCCTCAAATCCATGGGGTCTTATTCCTTAAGTGGTATTATTATACATAAATACATATTTAAATAATATTAAAGTTAATAGAACACACTGATTATAGATGTTTATAGCTGACTTCTTGTGGTTGGATAAATCCAATGCTTTCATCCACAGAGAGTCTCTCCCATAGCAGCAATTACTCGTCTGAATTTTCCATCTGAGAGTGAGACCTTGTAAGACATCTCCATCCTATTTGTGCTTTTAATTGGCTTCAGGATCTACAAAGACATTCCCTCTGGCATCCAAGTCATCGATTGATGTGTCTTTTCTTGCACTTCTTTTCCATCCTGTTAGAGTTTTACCTATTTTAATGATTCTTTTTGATGAATCATGTGTCAATTGCATTCTCTTATTTCATTATATTGGCTGGTTTTCTCTTTAACATTTCAATTTAACGCTGAGAGGAAAATGTAAATACCATGTAACATAAGGTTGGAGATTTGTCACATTTTTCAGTCTGGCACTGCTAACATTTGAAGAAGCCCCTTTAGGCAGCAACAATATTGATGTGTAAGCAGTGAATTGTGCCTTTAAACACTGGGTAAAATAATACTAGCATTTTGTGTCAGAAACTGTGACAAGTCAAAAGTCCCATCTTCTTATCCGGTGTCCTTAGGAGAATTTATATTGCTCTAGCAGAGAATGATAATTTTTGATGAACTGTGGACCTGCAGTTATAAAGAGCAAGGAATCAGGAAAATGTCAGCATGACAGAAACCAAAGAAAAAAATTAATAATTGAAAGTAGGCATAATACAGAGAATAATGAGAAATTTCAATAAATTAATCAGAATACATTTATGTTTGCTGTTCTCCACGTCAGGGTCAGGTACTAAAAATTAGTCAGGAAGAGTATTAAAAGAAAAATAGGGATTTTCCCCTCCCTTAAATTCTTAATTTGGAGAGAATACTTCTTCACAAACCTTTGTCAAGTCACCATGCTTGATGAAAGAAAAACCAGGAGCCAAGAGAGGGAACTGTAACTCAGTCTCCCATGTTTGTCTCAGAAAATAGTAACTGGATGCCTTCACACTCTGGAAAGAACAAAATAATGAGAAATAATAGTCTTGCTAATGATCTTGATATAGGGCAAAATCATTTTACTTTTTGTAAATGTATATGATTAAATTTATTCATAAAAATACATTTAAAACCATGCCGATCTTGTACCATACTGTGACATATTATGTTTTACACATTAGTATTGCATTTATGTCATGAGTATTTGAAAGTTTTAACATTAAAATTCTTTTTGAGAATTCTCAATCTAAATTGAATCTACTCTAAACCTATTTAGTTTTTTTATCATAAGAATAATCCCCTTTTTTTGTAGATAGCTTAAATGCTGAATATTTCCCTTCTCAAAATCCATGAATCTTCTTTTTACCGAGCTTCAGGCTACAGTACACATGCTAGATACTTATTTAACAATTAGCAATCACAGATTTAGACATATTAATATCAAATACACTGAAAGTTGATCATTTGACATACCCATTTTCTTTGCACTTTTATTCCCCTCTTTCACTGAAAATTTTATTTTTCTCAACAAAACCATATCTACTTTGATGAAGCATATTTTTTACCTAGTGTGTTTAATTACAGCTGCTTGCATGAGCATGTACACAAAGCTATTTACTAGAACATGATAAACCCTTTCAAGATTAGACCACCAGAGATAATGACACTCAGATCCCTTGCATAGTTTTGCTGCCGACAGTTCCTCTTCCATGATCATTTATAGTTCTTATTGAGTTTACAGTTGCTGTGCTAATAGGCAGTGGGTAGAAACTGTATTATGTGAATCCCAATATAAAATAATGATACTGCATGTGGTGTTACTCTTTTTTCCTGTAGAGATACAGATATGAAATCATAGAGGACATGCTTTAGTCCTTCTCATCACATACCAGGTGACAACACGCACACTGCAGTTGGCGGAAGAAAGGAAGGGATAGGAGAAAGATGAGGACTTAAACTATATGAGGTACAAAGAGAAAGCTCTCTATTGACATGTACTAAGATACAAGGAAATAGCAATGCCATCAAAATATGATTTTATGCTAAGTGTGGGGAGGGAATTTTAGGAGTCAGATGGTCATGGAGGACACCAGGAGAACATGGCCCATGATATCAGCTAAGAAGAATTCACATGGGATCACAGAGATTTTAAGCCACAACCATATGGCCTATTTTGTACTGCCCAGGTCCTCTGCATAAAATATGGCTATTATCTTGATATTTTTGTGGGATTCTTAACTGTGGGAGTGGGTATTTCTCTGATTCTTTTGCCTGCTCTTGGACTCTTCCTGCTGTTGGATTGCCTTGTTCAGCCTCCAGATGAGGGCTTTTGCTGGAACTTGTACTTTGTTTTGTCCTGTTTCTCTGTTCTCTCTTGGAGACCTGCTCTTTTCTGAAATAAAACAGAGTGGGAGTGAATCAGGGTCAGAGGAAGGGAGGTGTAGGGGAGCATAGAACAGTGGATGGAGAGAAAACTGTGGTCAGGATGAATTGTATTAAAGAATCTGTTTCCACTAATTTAAAAAAAAATTCAGAGGGAAAAAGGAGGGACAAGGAGACACGAGGGCATAATGAGTAACTATATAAGACTTATTTTAGTACTTCTTGACATTATAACCCATAATGTGAGCCACAACTCTATCCTATACTGCCGAGGTTCATCTATCATGACCCCCATATTGTGGTGCCATCTGTCATGAACCACATATTGAGGAACCATCTGTTTGCGTCCCGTGTTAGGGCAACTTCTACCAGAGTCCAGGCTTGATGGAGTTCACACATTCCAGGGTAGGCAACTCTGGATCAGAAATATTAGAAAGGAGGGACAGAGATGCAAAAGAAATACAGAGACATGGGATAGGACTGGGAGCACAGTCCAGTGAGTCCTGCATAAAACCATGTTTATTTTCCATATGCTTATATATCCCAATCAAAAAGGGGGGGGAGCCAAAAGATTAGTTTAAAATCACACAGTGAAAAAACAGTGCAATTACTTGCTTTAATACTTGAAACATAAAACCACTAATTCCTGAGTTAACCGTTCTGTTGTTTAGGCAGGACGAGCAGGGACTACACCTTAGACCAAATACCCTGTAAGCTGCTACACCCTGGGTCGACACCTCCTGTCACATCCTTGAAAGAGCAGGTGTAGACTTGAATTCTCTGATCTTTGGTGAGGGTGGAGCAGATCAACCTCTATGGGCCATTTCAATACCCAAAACACCAAGTAACCACACCCTAGGCCAAGATGTCTTGTTTGTAGTCACACCTTAAGTCAAACCTCTTGTCAATAAAAAGCAAGATAGGGCTTAAACTCTCTGACCTTCTGTCAAGGTGATGCACACCCACTTCGGTGGGCCCCCAAACTATCTTTGTGACATCATGATTTCAAAACATTAATTTAAAATGCTCACAGAATAGTATGTACCACATATACTCCCACGAGTTTTAAAGACTTTCAATTTTTATCTTAGGGAAATTAAGAAAACATTTAAGGCTAACGGAAATTCCAAAGTGCCATTTAAATTACCCTTGTTCTGGGGATCCTACATTATTCACTTGTTACTTTCAGGAAAGAATAAATTGAGACTCATGGGAGTAATTTTGTTTGGTTTCTAGAATTGTGATATTTATATATAAATATTTATCCTAACAATCTTGATCTGGTTTATAGCAAGTTATTAAAAAGTAAATGACATTGCTGTTAAATTGAGGATCCAAAAATTAATCAAAACTATTATCAGAAACATGAACGGAAAGTCCATGGTGCTAGAAATGTTTTTCGGTGCAGATGTCTAACATTTCAGTCAACTTGGCCTGCTGACTATGACAGTCAGTGGGGGCAGTTCAGTTTATTACACCAGAAGCACTAAAGAAATATAATAGGTCAAATCTACAACATGATTCTTGCATCTCTAATGTTAAAAATACATATGGAATTGATTTTTAATAAGGGTTAATAATTATGTTATTAGAAATACCATATTGTGCTTGAAGTAGAAATTCTGTAACCAGAAAATTTCCTCATTAGCATTCCACATGACTCAGCTAAAAATTCACATAAATACAATGATATTGATAATGTGAAGATGTTATTGACATGAGGTGAGGATACTTTATAGCCTGTATAGTACACTTGAATGGTTATTGGATGGAGTGCCAGGAAGATTCTCTCTAAATATTGAAGTCCATGAAAACACTTGACTGAGAAAGTGCATTCTGTCGAGATTATAGCTGTTAAATCAAAAATACATTATGTACAATGGGGATATTATGCAGGCAATAGGACACACAAATTGGTCACTCGGATCATAAATGGAATTAACTGCCTAGTGAAGAAGTTTCTCAATCATTTCAAAGACTAGAATCACTGAAAAATAGATAGATTATAGCTGCAAAAGTGCATTTAGGCAAGATGAATATTTTGAGTCACTATATAATTTAATATGAAAAAGCTGTACTGTGGTGCATGATACAAATAAAGAAATCTCAAGCTAGGAGGATGAATATATATATATAAATGTACATATTATAAATTATATATATATGTATACGTGAATATATTTATTATTAATAAATTGATTGTTGTGAGACAATGCTCTTATACTCTGTAAAGGTTTATCACTCATATTAGTTTAATAAAGCACTAATTGGTCAGTAGTCAGGCAGGAAGTATAAGCAGGGCAACCAGACTAAGAGAATTCTGGAAAGAGGAAAGTCAGAGAGTCAGTCTCCAACCAGATGCAGAGGAAGCAAGAAAAGAAAACTGCACTGAGAATAGGTACCAACCCACATGCCTGAACATAGACAAGAATTAGGGGTTAATTTAAGTTGTACGAACTAGTTAGCAACAAACTTGTACTAATAGGCCAAACAGTTTATAATTAATACAAGCCTCTGTGTGTTTCTTTGAGACTGAATGTGGGGTAGAGCAGAAATTTCCATCTACATTTGATATTTTATATTTATAAATATATCTATTTTTACATATTAATATATATATGGGTAATAGTTAATTAATATGTTTAAAATGTTATTGGTTCCATGGACCAACAGCAGACTGTAGCCATACTTATACTACTATTGAATCTTTCATGCATAGAAAAGATTTATCCTGAAAAGAGTCTCAATCACATTTAATGGGTAAGGGATAAAATTTTCCACTTTATCTTGATAGTAAGTACATGAATAATGTAGACAGATTGAACTCACCATGTTTCAGCTGGACAGATATTAGCAAGTACAGTTAAAATGCCTTAACATAAATTCTGAAATACAAACTGCTCCAAAATCCAAGACATTTTGAGTTTCAATATAGAATGTGCCACATTTGATCTGAAGTGAAGATGAATCGGAGCCAAAATAATTTATAACATTGTTAAAAGGAAGAAACAAAAACCTGCTGCATGCTTTTTGTACATATGAACATAATGGAATTTCATGTTAAGGCTTGGAACTTGTTTCCAGGACATCATAGCATATATGTGTAACTATTTCACTTGAGAAAAACAATCCTGAATCTACACGGTCAGTGACTCTAAGCTTTTGTGCTATTGGGTGATAGAATTCAGGCAATATGCTGGCCTGCCCTCTCAACTGGCAGGATGTACCCAGGCTGTACACTGGGCATCCCAGTGTCCTAATAGGTACAAACTCTCTCTTCTTCCCTGCTGTTCTTCTGAAGAGGCATGTCTCTACCTCCCTCCACTCTTTCTCACTCTCTCCCTTCTCTCTCTCCTACCCTCTCTGTCTCCCCAGTTCTCTCTTCTTTTCCTCTTCTCTTTACCTCAAATCATCTCCACACTTAAACTCTCTCTGCATGGTATATTCATTCTGTTATCTACCCCGGTTTGGACCCAGCCTGCTATGGGAAGCCGCAAAGGTCCCTCTTGAGTGGAAATCAGAAGGCAGAACTGTGTTGATGTAGAATAGAATACTCAGGACATTAGATGTCACAGAATCACACAAAGCTCATTTGGCCTGCGTTTATAATTTGTCTGAACTCAGTGAAGATCAGCTGAACCAAAAGTCAAAATAAAAGTTGGGCTTGACAATTGGAATCACAGAGAAATTATACCTCTCATTATCTGTTTTCCTTTTTGTTATTTTAAATATATTTTATTGTGAAATAACTTCACACAAAAAAATACAAATATAGTACAAGGAGGTTCCATTAATCATTTATTTAACTTCTCCAAAGTTAATATCCTATTTAACCACGGGACAAGAAATTTCTGAAACTATTAAGTCAAATGTACATTAGCAATTCAGATTTTTGATGTACTGGTTTCTTTCATCTGATTTGGAAATTAAGTCAGGATTCTATATTGTTTCTAGTTGACATATCTTATTTATTTATTCTAATCTGGGATGAATATTAAGCTTTACTTTCTGTGATAGTAACAAAAAGAACGCAAGTTTGTTATATAGATATCTCTTAATATGCATTTGTCTAACTATTGCCTCATGATTAGTCTTTGATTGTATGTTTAGCAAGAACAGAACTGAAATTCAGTATATCATATCAGAAAGTATAAAATATTAAAATTTCATACTGTCAATACTAATCTTGGTTTGAGCAAGACTTTTTCATTATTAAGATACTAATTTTGGTAATAAAATCCATAAATATTGTAAGAAATATCTGTGTAAAATGCAAAGAGATGCTTTGAGAATAAGTTCTTTTTAAATTTTACTTATTTATTTACTTACTTACTTATTTTACATTTTGACCACAGTTTCTTCTTCTCCCTTCTCTTTCTAGTCCCTCCCCACACCTCCTCTCTGCTCCCCCCATTCATTTCTCACCTTTGTAACATGAAGGGGGCTGTCTTGTTTGTGTTTTTCTGTCCCTGCCTGGTACACCATAACCGGCAGGCCCCAGAAAAAAATCAACCACACAGAGATTTCTATAAGTTATAATGCTGATTGGCCCGTTAGGTCAGGTTTCTTACTGGCTAACTCTCACATCTTGATTAACCCATTTTTCTGATCTATTTTAGCCATGTGGCTCAGTACCTTTTTCAGTGGGGCAGCTCACATCCTGCTGCTTCGGTCTGGGCAGGAGAGGGAGGAATCAACTTCCTCCTCTCCAGAACTCTCCTGCTCCCCTTGCATCATTTCCACTTTCTACCTAGTTTTCCCGCCTACACCTCCTGCCTGGCCAATCAGCATTTGTTTAAAACATGATTGACAGAATACAGACAATTCTCCACACCACACCTCCTCATCCATTTCTATTCAGAAAAGGGGAGACCTCCCATGAACATTGACAAAACATGGCATATCCATTTGCAATAAGACTAAACACCTCCCCTTATGTTAAGGCTGGGTAAGGTGACCCAGTATGAGGAGTAAGGCCCTAAAAGTTCAACAAATGAGTCAGACAATTGTCACATATATGCAGTGTACCTAGGTTGTAGTGACACACAGAGTAGGTTTTGATAAAGAAGGCAGAGGCAGGGGATCATGACTTTAAGGCAAGCCTAGGCTGTGCATTATTCATTTTAAAACTTCTAAATTTCCATGATTCATGGGAAGAACTGGGTGACGTTTACTCCATTAAAACCGTGCAAGGGTATAGCAGGAAATAAGAGGTGGTTGGAGGAGCTTGCACTACTGTACACTTGATTCACACTTATAGAATGAGTAGCATAATCACAAATCCACATGCAAGTTACAGAAACACTGATTAGATTTCAGAAGTTATGTTTTGGTTCTCATACAATAATATCAAATTGTTTTTCCCATAAACCAAGTCACATTCTAACCACAGAGAGAACAGTGGAAAATGTGCCATTATCTAAGTTAAAATAACATAATAACAAAGGCGAAAACTCAAGTTTCTCATAATTTGTTAGGTTCTTTAAAATATAATTTAAAGATGTTTCAAAGAGTACAAATGAGTTACAGAACAAGCAAATTCAACACCTCTTTCTCTTCTCAATAATTGCAATAACTATACTTTTCTACAGCTAGATCAAGGGTGAGGCACACTCTGTCATAGACGTTATAGTTACAGCATTCAGGAGGCATGTGAGTTTCTACTGCTTTCCTCAGGTGGCTATTAATTTGCAACTCTGTTTTAGAAAACTCCTGCTGGAGAAATAGAAAAGAAAGAAAAGGTCACCTGAACAAAGTGCACAATGAGAACACCGACTGATATTCATAGATGAGGGATCTCACAAGACCTCCCTCCTAGATGAAGAGCGCTAGGCAATTAATTGCTTTTACGGTAGGGAGAATTGATCTCCTCTAGAGAAGAACACCTTGATAACTTATTAGGTTCTAAGTGATAAGCACTAAACGCATATACATAGGAACAACAATAAAAGAACTCACACAAGGCAGGTTACACACACACACACACACACACACTTACTAAAGAAAAAGTCATGAATTTCAGAGAGGGTGAGAAGGACACAAGAAGAGCAAGAATCAGCCCCAAAAGTGTAAAACTGATTTAAATATAATAGTCTCATACAAATCCTCACAAAGGGGATAAAAGTAATGTAAAATCAATCCTTTTATAACAACCACATGGTTATAAAGTCAGCTACATTACTACATAAATGATAGAGAATAACTATTGCTAATAGAGGGATAATTATTTCCGTATTTATGTCATACCAAACATTTATTTGGGAGTTTAGTAATCATTTTCTCTCCCATTTTTAATTTATCATTTGGTAGACACACTCATATATTTCTTTGTTGGTTTATTGAGATCATTGCTAGATTTGAGTTTATAACAATCCATAAAGTAAATGAATAATTATGTGTGTGTGCCTGTGCAGCTGTGTGTGTGTGTGTGTGTGTGTGTGTGTGTGTGTGTGTGTGTGTGTACATCCACGTGGGGACAAAGGTTGTCTTTCAATGTTTTCTCATTCAGTTTCAATTGGTTTTTGTTTGTTTGTTTTGAATTCTGAGTTTTGTGTTTTATTTTGTTTTTGTTTTCCCAGAAATGATTTCACCCTGAACTTGGATCATAAAATATCTGTTGCTCTGGACTACCTCACCTACTAACTAGAAAGATCCACCACTCTCCATTTCTTAGCACTGACATTGGATATGTGTCACTGCTTGGAAATTTTAAAATTAGTTTTTGAGATTATAATATAATTACTTAATTTTCCCTCCCCTCCCTCCAAACCCTCTCATATATCCATATTTGCTCTTCAATTTCATGGCTCCTATTTTTTTAGATACACAAACAACATTTTAGAGTAATGGCACTTTTTATAATGGTTTGGAGATGAAACTCAGGGACTCAGCTCACACAGGAAGCATTGTACTGACTGAGACATCTTCCCAGAATCCTTTTGGCTCTATTTAAGGTTTGGCAAAAGCATAAAGGGAAATAGAAAAGGCTTACCCTAAAGAGGAATACATGATAGTTAGATAATGGATAGAAAAGACATTGACAGGCTTGTTATTTCACTTCTGCTACTGCCAAGAAGTAGTCTTAGTCTTTAAGAAGTGGTACTTATCTTAACCAAGCTTCCATTTGTAATTTTCTAATTAAAATTTTCATCTCTCATTCATTTTCCAAAATGAGAATCAAGCAAATGATTTTGCAATAAGTCTTTGAACATTAGAAGTCAACTTAATAGTGACATAATAATTAAGGACTCATGATAATTTTGGCAGCCAGTATTATAAAGATTTAGAGAAGACCAGATAGTGTATGTTTTAAATTAACTTTGATAAAGGAAATTTATGTTAGTGGACCCTTAAGTAGAGCAAGTCTGGAATATTGGTGTGTAAAGAAATGAATTTAGGAGCAACATTGTAGAGAAATCACTTAAAGTTGGTTTGTTTTCTAAGAGAGATAAATGAGAAGTAAGTTTGGTATAAATGCTATGTAATCACTCTCATCAATGAGGATTGAAAATCATTAAATTCATTGATATAATCTCAGCTGATGAAATTGGGTCAAAGAGACGTTAACATTGTGCTGTGTTTTCTTAAATAGTTTCTTCTCGATGCCTCTCCAAGAGGCCTTTCTTAGAGCAGCTTCTTATTTTCCCTCTTGGATCATAACTTCAGTTTAAGGGTTTAAGTGACAATCATGAGTCAATTCCTCATTGCTGCTATTTCAGACTTTAAAAGTTTTATGTTTGATTCTGTTTCATGTCTGTTTTATGTGTGATGATTTATATTTTATTTCATCTTCAAAGTAGGATGCTTTTTTGCTTATTGGCTTATTAACAAAGAGGTTTTCTTTGCCTAACAGAGCAGTACTATATACAAGTATAAGATTGATTTTAAGAATTTTATGTGTGTGTGTGTGTGTGTGTGCACACGCACACACACACACACACACACACACATGCACACACATGCACATTCTGGTATTATAATTTAATGTCCATACATTTGTATTTACTTTGTCATGTTAAAAGAGGTGGGATGTTTTTTGCCTCTTGAATCAGAGGACAGCTTGCAAGTGGTGGCTTCTGCCGTCCACAAAATGGATTCCATGTCTATGATGCAAATCCTCTAGTTTGATAGCAAGCACCTTTAGTGAATGCGCCAAAACTGGACTTGATTTTATGATGTTTTGTTATTGTTATTGTTTCTATGTTGGTCCCTTATTATAACATTTAAACCTTAATATAATTATGTAAATATTAGGTTCATCCCTTAATTGTTATAAAAGTTTGTTTCCCTTCCTTTTACTGTAACGAAAATTGAGAATACTCTAAGAGAATTTTCACAGGTTGTGGTTGTTATCTTCCTATGTCTTCCATTCCACAGGCTGTTTTCCTGCTGATTCTGGCCTCTAGTAAATTGACCCTGTAAACAGCAGGAGTCTTAAGTCTCTATTTTTAGCTACAGAAACCAAACTTCAATAATGCCAGTAAGAGAAATGAATTGAGACATTCTCTGTTCATCTTTGTTAACAGCTCATTACTCTGAGAAATATTTAAAGTGGCATAATATAATGCTTTCCAATAAATTAATTGAATCTAGAGATAAAACCCTACTGAATAGCCTTGTCAAGTTTTCTGTTAGAAAGCGTGAACATTTAAATAAAGGAATAATAAAAATAACTTTAAATATATCAGGATTTAAGAATGATTAACTCCACTCTTCTTGATTTTCTTTTTTGCTTCTAGTGGCTATATCTGTTATTTAGTAAAGTGGATTTTATATTAAACACATACCTAAAAAGGTTGCAGCAGACAATATTAAAATCAGACCCAAGTTTTGAGAAGTTGTTGTCTCTGCTGTAAATCTTCTTGAAGTCATTGTGGCATTTTTTTTTGTCAAGGTATTCCTTCACAGAATTTTGGTATCTAGTGTCTACAGAAAGATATAAGAATGTGTTGGGAATTTTTCTATCTTATTTTATATAGCTTTTGGTCCATTTTATACACTACTGGAGTAATAGTTTGAAGAAAGTTTTTTTTGTGTACACCATAGTCCCACCCTTTGCATGTACACTCCCTTCCCTAGAAAGAGACTCAGCCTATGCCATTCGGAATGAACTCTGAACTTTCTTTTGTTCTTACTCTAAGTTTCTTTTCAGTCTTGGATATGGAAACTACCTTCTCCTTATTCTCACTGGTGTCAAGTTCTCACCGTGTCTCGGGACAGACAGACACTGTAGAACTACTCTTGCTTTACTCGGGCTATTCCAGCAGTGAGTGCCCGGCTGTTATTTACTGTCTTCCTTTCATCGGGCCCCCAGACTCAGCACCGTTAGACTTTGTTGCACTTGGTCTGTAGAAATGACAACTTTTATGAAGCTCAGAGAACCCCTATTGTAAAATTTTGATAACTCATTTTCTCCATCTGTCTACACAGAACTGTGAAGTTTTGTGTGGTTTTTATTTTATTTCTGTTCCTATTGTATGAAATACCTGCTTTGATCTTTATTAGATCTTAGTTCTATTTTGGATTTATACTCTTCTGCTGTGGAATATTAGTTTAAGATGTATTACATTCATTTATGCCATGAAATATTTGTTTAATGATGCAAAGATGTGTTGTATTCTTTTATGTTGCATTTGTTTAACTCTATAAAACTGTGTTATTTTGCCTATCTAAAGCACCTGTTTGGTCTAATAAAGAGTTGAACCGCCCATAGTTAGGCAGGAGAGAGGGATAGATGGGGCTGCCAGGCACAGACAATAAAAATAGGAGGAAAAAGTTAGACTTGGGGGGAGAATGAGAAGAGGGAGGAGCAACAAGAGCAGGAGAGGAGGACACCAGGAACAGCCAACCAGCCACATCACCGACCGGCCATGGAATAAGAAAGAGGTATATAGAGTAGATAAAGGTAAAAGACCAGAGGCAAAAGACATATGGGATAATTTATGTTAAGAAAAACTGGCCAGAAACAAACCAGACTAAAGCCGAGCATTCATAAGTAAGAACAAGTCTCTCTGTATTTATTTGGGAGCTGGGTGGCAGGACCCTAAAGTGGAAAAATGGAAAAAAGCCAACAATAAACATCCTTTACTAATTTATTAAGAAATACATATGATTTTCTTCTTGGGTTTATTTCTGTTTACAATATTCTAGTTGAATAATGTCAGCATGCAAGACATTGAATGATTCTACAAATTTTGCTGTATAAATATCTTAACCTTTTTAGAACTAAATTCACTTTTTTTGAGACAGGGTTTCTCTATGTAGCTTTGGCTTTGGTGCCTGTCCTAGAACTAGCTCTCATAGACCAGACTGGCCTTGAACTCACAGAGATCTTCCTCCCTCTGCCTCCCAAGTTCTGGGATTAAAGGAGTGCGCCACCACCGCCCAGCTAAATAGACTTGTATTTTTAAATATGAGATATTTGACTAGGAAACTTAAGTGTTCATAGTTAATCTTTAACTAGTTTAAGTTCACAAAGTTGTGATCAAATATTAAACTACACTGAGACTTGTTCCAGGACTATATTTTAACAAATGACACTTGAATAATTTTTTTAACTTTTATTATTGCATTTAATATATATTCATTAAGCAAATCAATGTTGTTGAATAAATCTTTTGTAACATTTTGAGGTTTGCTCATTGATTCTTAATACATTCATTACTGTGAGAGGCTGCTAAAGAACACTAATATGATGATAGAATTGTCAATCTTCTATAGTGCTATTAATCTCCTAGACTCATAATTTATCTCTTATATATCATAAATCAAAATGTTTCATTAATCTCACCATCTTCAATTAATGAATACTTTGAGGTACATATACTTAGAGTTAAGATTTTCTTAGTCAACGATTAAAACTAATTATCATGTTTATGTCCAAGGAAAAGTGGCCTATCCTCTAAGTAACGGAAGTATAACTAACAGGAAGCAGTTTAAAGTCTCGGTTTTCTTAATCATTTCCACCCTTAGCAATGATTGTTTACCCATTTCTCACCCTTTGCTCGGGCATTGCACAACAACATTACAATTATGGACACAAGTTGTTTCTCAGAATACTGCAGGCTCTCTCCCAAACTTAATGACCATCTTTCAGCTTAGGATAATGAGCACAATGGTGGTAAAGTCTTATAACATCCATTTTCCTTAGTAAGCAAAAGTCAACTAATGTTTTACCCCACTTAATTTTCCAATTTATAAACTATGAGCAGGCCTTATTCAGATTTTTATACATAAATTGTTAACACTGAAGTTAGTTCAGCTTCATGAACATGTCAATTGCTGGTGTATTTGTGTGTGTGGGTGTATTTACTGTTCATTTGTTTCAATCTCAGGATACCCTTTCACTACAGACTGCTCATCTCTTTTTAAAAGTAGGCTTAGTGAAAATAAATTGGTAGTTAGTTTTCCACTGTTTTATTTTTGTTCAACAGTGTTTATATGCCACCCTCGTTTCTATAAGTTCATATTAACCAGATCTCATTTCCTAGCTGAATATTGTTGTTTTTTACCTTTATAATATATTTAGTGTTGCTTTTAGAAATGCCTTGCCAATCACTGATTTTACAATTGTCATTTTTGTTACTTTCTTTCAAAACTTTTTCTGACCCAGATGATTTGGCACTTCACTTCGATGCACAGTAATTTTGGTGGTTTTGTTTAATTCTGATGAGTGCATATTCAACTGACTGTACCTAGGGATTCTGTCCTTCATCAGTTATCAATAGAAAAACAATTATCTTAGCATGTACTGTTTCATCGACATATTCTTTCATCCATCTTCACAGAAATTAAATCAGAAATAGGCTCATGCCTTCTTTTTATCTATCTCCAGTCATCTATTTTGCATATCCTTTGTGCACCTTTTCCCATGAGTATTGCCTTCAAAATTAATTTTAATCCACTAATGACATCATAATTTTTCCATTTTATACTGAGAAAAATCCATTATAAAATTTCTCAGACTAAAATGTTATTTTTCTATTAATAACGCTTTTGGCATTTAGAAAATCAGTTCCTTGTTTGTTTTTGATGACAAGTGTGTTTTATAATTTTTAGATAAGTAAGCTAATATTATGTTTCAGATAATTCTAATATATGAAATCTGTGTTGTCCAAATATAATATTTGTATTATACACTTGGCTTATTTTCATAATTGTTTGGGCACCTTAACTGATATTTCCTTAATGTTTGATTTTGGAAACTGAGGAAAATCATAGCGGAGGGTCTATTTCATAGTCAAATTTTATTCGGATATAAATGTGTAATTACAACTGTGGGGTTTCTAAAGCATACATACTAGTGATTCTTCCAATGTGTATGTGTCATTATGAAATCTAAGTTCAAAAGGTTCAAATCTGACACTTGCTTATATAAATATAACAAAGATTTCCATGTGAGTTAGAGCACTTATATTCTGTTTGCTTATCAAGTATTTTACTAGTGTGATATAAACATAATAAAGTGGAAACCACTTAGTGTAGGAGAAAATATTCACTACAAGGTCTGTTTTCTCTAGGTTTTATAATGTAAAAATTATTAAAGATGGGATGTAGTCATGCAAGTTTTGGAAGCTTCTACTCAAATTCTAAAAGCCTATAGTTTCAGAAACATATACTAACATATATATATATATATATAACATATAGGTTTAACATATAAACCTATACTGTCATAAACAAATGCTGCTATATTTATTATTCATGTTAATGCAAGAAAAAACTTTTTATATTTATTTACTTTTCTTTCTTGTAATATCTTCTCAATTGTTTTTATTGAGCTATATAATTTTCTCCACTCCTCTCCCTTCCTTCCCATTCAACTTCTTCCATCTTCCATGATCCCCATGCTCCCAATTTACTCAAGATCTTGTCTTTTTCTACTTCCCATGTAGATTAGATATCAATATGTAGGAGAATGAAAGTATATCCATATCTATTGCCATGCACAAAACAAGTCCAAATGTGTCAAATACCTCAACATAAAACCAATCACACTGAATGTCATAGAAGAGAAAGTGGGAAGTCAACTTGAACGCATGGGAACAGGAGACCACTTTCTAAATATAACCTCCAGTAGCACAGACACTGAGGAAAACAATTAATAAATGGGACCTCCTAAAACTGAGAAACTAATGTAAAACAAAGGACATGGTCAACAAGAAAAATGGCAGCCTACAGAATGGGAAAAGAGCTTCACCAACCCCACATCAGACAGAAGGCTTAACTCCAAAATATATAAAGAACTCAATAAATTGGCCATCAAAAGAAAAAATCATCCCATAAAATACAAGTGGGGTACAGACCTAAACAGAGAACTCTCAACAGATGAATCTAAAACCACTGAAAGATACTTAAGGAATCTCTCAACATCCTTAGTCATCAGAGAAATGCAAATCAAAAAAAAAAAAAAACAAACTCTGAGATTCCATCTTACACCTGTAAGATTTGCCAAGATCAAACACTGTTGACAACTTATTCTAGAGAGGATGTGGGGTAAAGGGGACACTCCTCCATTACTGGTGGGAATGCAAGCTGGTACAGCTGCTTCAGATTTCAGTATGGCTATTTATCAGAAATAGCAGATAAACTACCTCAAGACTCAGCAATGCCACTTTTAGATATACACCCAAACGATGCTCAATTCTACCCCAAGGACATGTGCTCAACTATGTTCATAGCAGCATTGTTTGTCATAGCCAGAACCTGGAAACAACCTAAATGTCCCTCAACCAAAGAATGGATAAAGAAGATGTGGTACATTTACACAATGGAGTACTACACCGCAGGGGAAAAAAAAAATGAAATCTTGAAATTTGCGGACAAATGGATTGATCTAGAAAACATCATATTGAATGTGGTAACCCAGACTCAGAAAGACAAATATCATATTCCTCAATCATAAGTGGCTTTTAGGCATAAAGCAAAGTAAAACCAGCCTACACTCCATAATCCCAGATAATCTTGTCAACAAAGAGGAAGGACCCTAAGGGGGAAAAAAAAACCAACTTTCATTGCAGTACTTCACTGTTTTCTTCTTTCTAAACTCTCCCATAGCTGTTATATATTAATTTTATACCTACCTTCTGATTTTTTTAAGTTTTTGAGAATTTCAAGCATATAGTATTTATGTTCTCCCTTCCTCCTAATCAAGTCCTATGTTTCCTGCTATTCGATCTCAAAGCCATGATCTCTCCTTCAATTATCATTCACACACACACACATGCGCGCACACACACAAACAGACAGCATTTCCATTTAGAGCTGCTTGCGTGTCAGTGTATTTAAAGTTGGCTTCTTGTGTTTGGATAACCTACCAGGTAGTTCATGCCTGGAGAGAACTGTCTTTTTCCCTATCAACAGCCATGATTTTCTGAAGCTTTTTCTTTCAGAGTGGGGTTTTGTGTAAATTTGAGAACATGCTACTGCCATTTTCCTAAATTGATTGTTGAGTATAAATTTAAGGGGGATTACACTACCGATTCTGATGAGGCAGATATCAGGCCAAATATTTCCTGTTCTCTGCTTTTTCTTGATTTTTTTTTTTTTGGAGGAAGAAGAAATGGTAAATGTGAAGATCACAGAGACTTATTGATATGCTGTCTGAGTAATAAAGGTTTAAATTCACACGTTGATTTTCAGTTTTCATTTTATATATTTATTAATCAGTCATTGACCATAGCTTTATGAAACAATGAGAGAGTTCAAAAAATTGGTGAAGTTGTCAATGTCAACTGAGATGAATTCATTTTATATCATATAATCTTTTCATTTCTTGCATTTATTTTTGTTTAGTTAAATGTTATATGTATTGAATTAACTCCTTGTAGCAGTTCATACTTCAGTAGTCATAAAGGTAACAAGTACTTTTATTTCTTCATTATTAAATCCATTTCAGTGGGGATCTATTACAATTATCATAAATGCCAAATGTAATTTAATTTATATACTATCTAATATTTTTCCAATCTAAATATAAAAACCTTTTCAGTGGGGATCTATTACAATTATCATAAATGCCAAATGTAAATGAACTCATATACTATCTAATTTTTCTCCAGGCTAAATATAAAAATCTTTTGACCTTTACACGTATATTGCAAATAAAATGCATTTTTCAAGTTAAACAGTATATGAATTAACAAAATTTATATTTGATTTCAAAAAACTTGTCAGGTTGGTTATCTATACACATCGATGCCTTTAATCTTTAAATAAAAAACAAATTCTCAGCTTCATCGGTTTTATGTCATTTGGTGCAAATTTTTCCCTTCTCCTTTGGAAGCAATATAAATGTCTAATGAATTCAGAGTGTGTACAGGTATAATTCCTGAAATGACTAACATTTAATTTACATAATTAGATGCACACTTATTTAAGAATATTATGGTTCAAAATAAATGGTTGAAATAAAATGATTTTTGTCATTTATGTAGATGAGTCAAATGGTTATGCTTTTTAATTTTACTTATTAATTTGGTTCATGATTCTATTTGATTTGTTATTTTAATGAGAACATATAATTATTTTGAAGAATGGGGAGTAAGAGTCCAAAATTTATTACAGTTGGAGAGAATCTAATTTATTTTGTGTTTACTACTGTAGTGGTGTGATTATTTTTTTGAATGTAGATTGATCAAGACCAATACACAATGACAGAACTACCGAACTACTTACATTTCTATATTTTACAAGTTAAATGTTAATGGAGCATTAGAAATTTTTTTTTTCTAATTTGATCTTGGTGTTTCTCTCCTAAGCATACCCATAGTCTTTAGTTTCGTATCCCTTACCCAAGAATCTTAGCAATTTCATTGATGTTTTTAACTTCCTTTTGGCACAACATTGTTTTATCCTGAGCATCTAACATATAACTAGAAGAATCTTATCTAAGAACAGAACTAAGTTTTAAGGTAGAATTTTTAGGTAGAACACAGAAAGTAACTCAGAAAAGCAAGCAGCTTTACAAAAGCAGTAGGTTACAAGTCACTTCTAGAATTAGCAAAGAAAAACTACAACTGTCTTTACGAAGCAGAAACCCCAAAAGATGGTCTCACCTTTAGGCAAGTTCAGCAGTCATTTTTCTGTGCTTTTTGAATGTTCAGTTCATACAGCACAGCATCAAGCAGTCCAGGCTAGAGCAGTTTCTCACCCAAGTGGCAAGCAAACTCAATAAAGAGCCTCATTGGTACCCATCATACTTTTAAAGTAAATTGGTGCTGCCAGTAGCAAATGTGTCTCATTGTCATAAAAAGTTCTCAGTTTTTAAAAACATTTTGAATGTCATATTTGAAGACCTCTAAAAGATTTTGGGGTTTCTGCTTCATAAAAGGGTCTGACAGACATAAAAAGTGACCAACAAACTGCCAATATAGGTAAAACTGTCTTTAGAATTTTCATGCTTCATGGAAAACTCTGCCAGATACGAATGGCTAGTAGGCTAAAAATGGATGCCCACAACATTGCAAAATAAAACTTTGGGTGACTGTCCAGGCAGCAAAATTATCTATCTATTCAATTTAAAAGTTGCTTACAATGCATTACCTGTTTACTTAGATAATGTTATATCTTTAAGAGTCTTTAATGGAGTTAAAAATAGACAGTTATAGTTTTTCTTAGATATAATAAAAATAAAGTAGATATAAATATTTAATTATTGTTTGATAATTTTGTTATATTAATTTTAAAGTTAAAAACCTTCCTTTTTATTTAAACAACAAAGTGGAGGTGATGTGGGATTTTCCTCTACATGCTATGAATACCATTGGTTAATAAAGGGCTGTCTTGGGCCTGCACAGGGCAGATGAGGTAGGTGGAAAAACTAAACTGAATGCTGGGAGAAATAAGGCAGAGTGGTGAGATGCCAGGGAATCTCCAAAGGAAAAAGATGCAAGCTGCCACCCAAAACTTTGCTGGTAGGCCACGAGCCTCATGGTAAAATATAGATTAAGAAAAATGGGTTAATTTAATATATAAGAGCTTGCTAGAAATGTGCTAGAGTCATTGGCCAAGCAGTGCTTTAATTAATATAGTTTCTGTGTAGTTATTTTGAGTCTGGGCAGCTGGGAACAAACAAGCAGCCTACAACAACAGTCATTAACTACCTCACTAGGGAAAGGTTTCTGTGTGGAGCCCTAGAAATGTGAGCCAGTTTCCACCTTGTCTGTAGGTCAGAGAGTTTGGAAGTTACTCAAATGATTGACAAGTGATGAGTATAGTTGCACTTCTCAACTCAGGACGTGATTGATTGGTTCTTTTAACATTAAAATAGCTTGTTCTAGGAAGTCTATTCTATCCTGACAGGTGGTCAGGATATGCAAATATACTTCTGCTCCTTCTTTTATATGGTGACTATGAGGTCACCAGGGAAAGGGCAGTCTTCAGAATAAGTGACCTAGAGCAGATTTGCTACCAAGACAACCAAATGCTAATGACTTGATGTCTCAGAGTGATAAAATGATTGACTTTGTCAGTTATCCTTTGTATTGTGTTAATAAAGTCTTTTGTTACCTTATCACCTCCTCCCCCTCTCCCCCTTTATGTTTGTTATAAAAGCTATGGAAAAATAAAAGCATGTAATTTTAGGATTTCAGTCACTGGAATGTTCTCCCAATACTTTCTCTGGTTTCTGTCCTGTTAGTTTTTTTTTAATGTGTCTTGAATGTTCAGTTCATACAGCATAGCATCAAGCAGTCCAGGCAAGAACAGTTTCTTGCCCAAGTGGCAAGCAAACTCAATAAGGAGCCTCATTGGTACCCATCATACTTTTAAAGTAAATTGGTGCTGCCAGTAGCAATTGTATCTCATGGTCATAAAATTTCTAAGTTTTTAAAAACATTTTGAATGTCATATTTGAAGATCTCTAAAAGATTTTAAAAATACCTATTTAACTGAAATATATATCTATATATCTAGAAAACCTAATTAACATGACTACAAACTTGATTATCATTGATAATTATTTATTAACCTCTATTTTTAATTATACATAATGGTTTTAATGAGCTGCACAAACACATTACCTTAATCAAAAACAGAAACATACATATAACAAAATTGACCTAAAACTTATATCAATAAACCAAGATTTATACCAATGTAAATCTCTATAGTATATTCACCTTTAATGTTCAAAAAATTCATAAATAGTACTTGGGGAATTTGAACATAGTTCTCTCCAAACTGCTTTTTGTTTTTTTGTTTGGTGAAGTAATTTTGTGGGGTGTTTAGGGCAACCTTTTGGGGAATCTTGTTTCATCAAACCACATTAGTGTGGAATTAATTCATTGATTCTTATCTTCTGTGGAAACAAAGAAAAACCTCTTTTTTAAAGCAATATGTCTTTAGACTCAAAATTCAAAGTCAAGAAACCTTTAAAACATATATGTTGCTTGAGCTAGCAATTCTCATAATCAAATGTTTCTCTGTAGTCAAAAATTGAAGAAAACATGATAATATATATAATTTAGACTCTGTGTACTTTTTATTGCTACATGGCTTTTTATTCCTTTTAGTCTATGACTGTCTTACTTTATCTTTTTAAATTCTTTCATATTTTTTAAACAATTTTTTTATAACTTTCTATACTCTTTTTTTCCCCCAAGCCTACATACATTTACCCAACACTGTGACCAATTTAGGGGCCTTTTTTATCTGAATTTGTCTTTATTACATATTTGTAAATCTTTTCTCACCAGGACTGCTTTTTAACATGCTAAGAGCTTCTTAAAAACCTAAGTAGTGGTATTGCTAGGGCAAATATAGCCTGTCATGTTTGCTCTGCCCAATCCAACATGGTGGAAGTCCATTTACTACCTCTAAGACTGCCAGGTGAGAACCATTCTCACCTCCCCAACTCTGGTAACCAGTTGGCCCATGCTGTCACCAAGTAACTTGCAGCACATTGCCCACAAAACGCATTTAAATGCTTGGCCTCTTGAAAGAGCCAGAGTTTATTCTGGCAGCATGTCCCAGAAAGTTGCTGTTTCAAAACTGCACAGCATTTTTTTTTGTTATTGTTGAATCAGGTAAACCTCTCTTAAAGGAGCCACGGCAGTAAGCCATGTTTAACTTTTTTTTTGTCTAGATTTTTTTTAAAACTCTAGCTTGAAATAGATTTTACTTGGCTACACTGGTGCCAATTTGTTGTAGAAGACAAATTTGTTCTTCTACAACTGCTCAGACTCAAAATAACCACACAGAAACGATATCAATTAAAGCACTGTTTGGCCAATGACTCTAGCATATTTCTAGCAAGCTCTTATACATTAAATTAACCCAGTTTCATTGTTTTATATTGTACCACAAGGCTCCTAACCCACCACAAGGTTTCAGCCTGTGGCTTGTGTCTTTTTCCTTTGGGGTCTCCATGGCATCTTGCCACTCTGCCTTCTTTCACCCAGCATTCAGTTTAGTTTTTCCTGCCTACCTCTATTCTTTCCTGTGCAGGCTCAAGACACTCCTTTATTAACCAATGGTATCCACAGTATTCAGAGAGATTTCCCACATCAACGGTTCAGTGATTGGTCAGTGAGAAATTTGGCCATACCCCACTGGATGACCCTCCATCCATGCACATATAAGATTGTATATTGCACTCAGTCGGTTAAATGAATGAATGGATGAAAAGCTAGATAGATAGATAGATAGATAGATAGATAGATAGATAGATAGATAGATAGATAGGTAGATAGATAATAGATCAATGGATAGATAAATAAATAAATAAGATAAAATAGATGTAATTGGAAAACAATGAAACCGGAACAGATTTAGAAGGGAGAGCAAGAAATGGAAATGACAAGATAAATTGAATACAGTGTAGAAATCTTAAGGAACTAGTAATGTATGTATATATAAATCTTTGGTGTCCAAGTTATGAACTCATTCATTTTCTCCATTTATTTCTTAATTTGGGCCTTTGAAAACTCTTGTTATACAATGGCAAAGAAGTAAAGAGACAATCTGGAATTAATTTTGAGCTGAGTTTCAACCTTGTATTTTTAAGCCATGTGAGCTTGGAGAAGTCTCTGATTATTTCATACTATTACTTCAGTGAAAACTAAAATTGTATTAGTAATGTATTTTAGTGAATTTATTTGTGACCTGATAGAATAATATATCAGATGAATAATTGAAGTTTTGTTATTATTTTAATATTTGATAATAGTTACAGTAGTAATTGTATGTAGGAATATTTACTATTCCTATATTATACATATAAATATATATTCCTATATATGTACTAAATATATAGGAATGGTATATATCAACAAAGGAGGCCAAGAGGACAAACACAAGATGATTAAAGGGGAAAAGCATATTTCTGTTGCGTTTATAAAATAAATGTTAATGAATGAAAAAAATATATAAAAATCTTGTTTTACCTACAGTGTTACTCACTTTAGAATCACATATTTAAATTTTCTTTCTTTTTCACTTAATATTTCTAATGTGGTTACTCATTCATTTTTTCAGGATGGATATAATACAAAGATTTTTTATTTATAATATAATATATAGATATCTATCCTATGCAAGTGAAAATAATTATTGTCAAAGTATATAAACAGATTAGTGGATATTAATGTTATAGTTCTGGCATCCTATTTCAGTTTATTTAACCCAGAACTGGTAAGACTGAGGCAGGAGAATATCAAATTTGTGGCTGATTTGAGTCATACTGCAAAGTCCAAACAAGACTAAATTTTCAGAGAGAATGTCATCAGGCAGAAGTTCTACTCCTAGCAAAAGACCCACTTTTAATATTAGCTGCTGAGAGAAGAGAGTACTATTGTCTATACCCATAGTATATAGACTGAAATTCTCTGAATATTACAGAAAACATATTTTTGGTAATATTCACCTCCCTCCCACAACTCTAACCAGATACAGTCTTTTCCCTTCATACCCAACTTTATGTCCCCTTTTCTCCAAATATTTTTAGAGATATGACCTTCCACTGGAGCATCTCAAATCTTATATTCTCTTGCCTCATCTTCCTAAGTTCTTGGTTTATAGCCTTGATCAAATGACATTTACATCAGTTTTAATGATAATCCAGATAAAATATTATCAGTTCTGTCCTGCCTGAAACATTATAAAAAAATGTTAGGACACCAGGAGATTCAGAAGAATCAATTATGTACACATAATCCCTATATTATTAGTCACTTAAACCCCTACTGACTTTTATCCAAAGTCACTTTTATTTGACAGCTGTTTTGTGAAATAGTTTGGTTTGCTTAGTTCATTTCTCAAACAAAATTCACCACATTATAATGAGATACCACATTGTAATGAAATGCTTATGCTAATTATTTTTCTCCATCGGAAAGAATAAGGATTTATTAACCTCACAACTGAAGCATGACAATTACATATGTATTTTGTGTAAATTATTGTTGCCTGCCCATACACCATCAACAACTTCATGGCTGAATTTTATTAATCACATTGTGACTTTTAAAAAATTTGATTTATACTTATTATTTTATTGTTAGTTATTTAAATACCAGCTTATGTGAGTGGTGCTAAGGATTTTTAGTGTACTAGTCAGTAAAGACCTTTGTTTTCTCTTTTGTTTCTGCTCCTTACTTTCTTCCTTGGTTCTTCTCATTTTTAAATTGAGCCTAAAATAAATATTGTTACTGATATTTAGTTCAGATTTTTCTTCTTATTGTTTCAGGAGATTTTACAGAGAATTTATTGATTCCTGTAAATGTGGACTATATCCACAGTTATGTGAATCCAAGGCATAGTTAAAGAGAAAGCAAAGGTTAAGCTCTAAATTTGAGTTTCCATCTTTATTTCAGTATCCACAATGCAATGCGAATGATCTTTATAAAATGCCAAACAAGCTTTGACTTCATCGACTGAAATTTCTTTAATGGCTTTCCAGTGCTCTTGGAATAAAAGCCAAACTATTGATCTTATCTTATATTCCCTTTCTGTGTGTTGCTCACTATTATTCAGTCTCTAGCTTTTTCATGCCTATCCTAACCTCCCATTTCTACTATAATTCTAAAGTTTATCAAATTACTCAAGCCTTTCTCCTACCCTATCCTTTACATATGCTATTTTAGTTATAAATAAGTTTTTCTTACAAATACAGATCAATATCTCTGGTTCACCCATAAGGTTTCTGTATTTTAGGGAAATAAAGGAGCTGAGCTCAATGTTAAGTGCACAGGCTATGATTCAATTGTCTTGTCTTTGTTGTATCCCATTTTATAAATGTTTCTTTCATCTCCAGTCCCCATAATTTGTTCTCTCTCTCTATTTCTCTATTTCTCTCTCCCTCCCTCTCTCTCTGTCTCTCTCTCTCTCTGTCTCTCTCTCTCTCTCTCTCTCTCTCTCTCTTTCTTGTGTGTGTGTTTCCCTCTCCCTCCCCCTTCTTGCTCATGCATACATATGTTTGTATGCATATCTGTGAGGCTAAGTTTGAATCCTGAGCATCCATATAAAATACTGAATATGTTGGCAGGGATCAGTAACTCCACTGCTGATTGACAGAGAAGTGGACACATGAGGATCCCATAACTTTGCTGTTCACCTATGACAGCCTATCAATAAACTCTAGGTCCAATTTGCAAACCTGACTCAAAAATAGGAGATAAAATTTAAAATTTGTACAATCATAGAGACACCCAAAATCAGCATCTAGCCCCAACAAGTGTGCACATGGCCACAGACACAGAGAGAGAGAGAGAGAGAGAGAGAGAGAGAGAGAGAGAGAGAGAGAGAAAGAGGAGAAGGAGGAGGAGAAAGGGAGTTAGATAGAGAGACAGATAGAGAGGGGGTAGAGAGAGAGAGAGAGAGAGAGAGAAAGAGAGAGAGAAGAGTTATTGAACCTCATCATACCTATCAAACCATAAATTAAGCCTTCCCATAAGAAACTGTAAACTGAGTTGGATAGTCCAAATAAACTGGGCTTAGGAGCAACTGGAGACATCAATGAATCCTATGAATTTCAGATATCCTTCCCTGTTCACATTACATAACAATTAGCCTATATGTTCATGAGGTTCAGTAGTAGCCAGTTATACAATTTTAACTTACTACATTTGAAATTAAGTAACATACTTTATTTAGTACCATAGAGAAATAGTTTTCACCTGTTGTTTCCTACTATATAGTCATTACTCCAAATTTCAAAGAATGGGTGTTAGCATGTACATAGCTATCATCATGTCCATTTGGACTGCACATTCTTGGATTTAGAACTTGGATCCAGAACACACTTCATATGTGTCTGGACCCACTATACTCACTGTGAAAAGATTCAGTGCCAGTTTATTAATCAAGTGCTTCCATTAATGTGAATTTTATCTTCAATGAGTCTTGGAGTTCTTAGAAGTCAGTTTTCAATCTTTATATCCATTATGCTTAACAAGGAAGGGAGAAATCTGTAATAGCTCTACTGTGCACTTATTGAGTTTTTATGTTAATATATTAAGGAGCAAATGTTTAAAAATGCTTTTCTTGAAGCTCCTACTATACCTTTCAATAACTTTTATTATGGGAGCCCACAGTGACTCCATTCCAAAACTGGAATCCATCTTGATTTATACAGGTCAAGTGAGTTCATGTTTGTCTGTTCCTTCAGTGCTGGGAGCCCTGAGAATGTGTTGATAAAGCTCATGGGAAGGAGCGTATTATCTAGTTAAATGGGCAATCCTAGGCTGCTGACACTTCCAGGAGGCACATTGTAAGAAGTTATGAAACTCTTTGTTCCCTGGACTCAAGAACAGAATAGGGACAAGGTTTTTCTTGATGATATTTGCCTATACTATGTCAGTATTATTCTACTTCTGCCTTCTGGCTGAGAAATAAACTCAGGGCTTTGATATTGACTGACATCCCTCCCAATCCTGTTCTGACTTTTTTGTTTGTATTTAGTCCTCATGCCCCTATTCAGGTATCCCAGTTGACTTGTTGGCTGACTCGGCCACATCACCACTTACCAAGAGGTAGAGTTGAACTTGGGAATGGTGGCTTCTCAGTAAGTCTCAAAAACTGGAATTCAAAGATAAAATTTGTCTTTTAAAAGCTTCAAAACATTTGGGAACTTTGTAATAGTTGTGATTCTTAATAGTAACTTGATTCTCATTGATCAACTTGATTAACTATTAAGTAGTGATTTTGATTGTTATTTGATTTTTTTAAGCAAAACCTGATGATTGATATGATATATCTTTTTCTCCCCAACTTTCTATACATTTATTTTTTGAAAGTTTAAAAAGAGTGAAATATTATTACTTTTGAAAATATTGGGATACTGAATTATAAAGAATAGTTAATGATATTATGATCTTTTTCTAAGTACATATCCTTGGCTTTAGTTCTGGCACACAAATATGACTAGAATGATTTGTAATCATCCATGTAAATACTTGTTCATTAGTGCAGCTCCATAGAGGTTCTAGCTTGAATTTCATCTATTATATACACATAGTCATGCTTTCCATCTCCACTGAACATAACTAAGACCCAGTCCATGAACAGTAAAAGAGAGACTATGCATTTGTTTATAATTGAGTGTGATCAATAAGAGTATCTATGGAAGATACATTGTATTCACTGAGTCATTGTAATCAATGAAGATTGGTGCACTGCCTCACAATCTAACAAGCTAGTTTATTAATTTTGCTGAATGTTTATATAGCAAGAAAACTAGGAAACCACTAAAACAGAACCCATGCAGCAAAGTCCATAAAGTTATTTTAAAGAATTGCTTAAGCACATATTATTTCTGTTAGGTTTTAGGACTTGCCTTTTAAAACATTTTGTTTCTTACTTACTGTTTTGTACACATGGGCATTCTGCCTGGGTCTATGTCTGTGAACAATGTTGTACTTGGTTTTACTAGCTGTTGTATTGCTTTGGATACAAGATCTTATTTTATAGTACTGGTCGAACTTGACTTCATGATGCTGTCCTGTTATTGTTGTGTTTATTAGTATCACACATTTTACTCACAATTGATCATTTATAGGTACATTATTCTGTTATTAAATAAGTATCTTTCTTTTTTGTATCTGTCTTTTCTCATTTTTGATAATTTTAGACATCTTGTTGTTAACCCTCTCCCACAAAAAAGTGACATAAATTCATTGATATATACATCTATTTTCTTGAGTAAAATTAAAGTTTTTAAGAAATTTAAGTTCTTCAGATAGAGACCTTGAATTGATTTTTCTGATCAATCATACAGCATTGAGTTATAACTCAGTATACTTCTTTGAATTTAAAGAGACTTTGTTGATGTAGGAGGGTCATCTGTTTATGTGTTACTTTCATTGGTTAATAAAGAAGCTGCCTTGGCTTTTAATAGGACAGTAGCTTAGATAGGCAGAGTAGACAGAATAGGATGCTGGGAGAAAGAAGCAGAGTCAGGCAGTTACCATGAAGCTCCGGTCCAAGATGGATATAGCTTAGAATCTTCCCGGTAAGCCACCACTTTGTGGTTCTACACAGATTATTAGAAATTGGTTAATCAAGATGTGAGAATTAGCCAATAAGTGGCTAGAGCTAATGGTCCAGGCAGTGTTTAAAAGAATGCAGTTTCTGTGTAATTATATCTGGTGTAAACTAGCCAGGCAGTGGGACAGGGGCCACCACACCATATTACTATACTCTGTATAAATCTTATATAAACAACTCAAGTATACATATTCTTTGCTCATCTCTAAGACATCTCTTAATATCTGGAAGCAATATTTATAACAGGTAATTTATTATTGAGACTTAGGATCTCTGTGTTTACTTTTCTTTACTTACAACTGTAAAGTGAACACTATTTTCATCCACATAGCAGAGATGAAGTATTTTATAAGGATTTAAATAATTTGTTGGGAGCTGTGTGGACTAGTTTCAGATCAGTATATGAAAACTTGTTCAATGGGTCTTCATGAGGCAAAGCCAATAGAGCTTGTCTTTTACTTCACAAAAACCAGTGGACCACAGGACAGCAAAATACTGCTGGGACCATACAGCCTGCATGCTCTCTTCTTGCTCATAATGTTGATGAATCACATGGAAGTTTATAGTTTCCCTTTGTCAGTCCCTCCTAGGACAAATGTGTTCATCCCTGAAAACTCCATTTTTTCCTCCAATACATTCCCCTAAAATCTGGGAACTGATGTTTCTCAGGTTTCTTATCTGGAAATACCAGCTGCCATCCCAGACTGTAACTTTTCTGATTCAGTGATGTCTGAATCAATGTCAATAAAAATTAATGGCCCCTTAAAGAAAGCAACCCCTTCCTGGACATAGGAACTGAACCCTGCTGTAGCAGGACTGAGGCAATCATTAACTAATTTCACGCCTTTTACAAGACTTCAGTACAATACTGTTGGAAAGCAACTAATCCACTATCTCTTGCCTACTACAACTGGCACCACTATTATTATATTCCTTATAATAACTTTTAGATTGAATTATCTTTGTAATTGTTTGAATAAGAGGGCCCCATAGGTTCATATATTTGAATACTTGGTTCTTGGTGGAAATATTTGGGAAGGATTAGGAGATTTGGACTTTTCTGAATGGATGTGGCTTTAATGAAGAGAGTGTGCCCACCAAGGATGGACTTTGATGTATTAAAAGCTCATACATGGCCTAATTTCTCTCTTCCTGCAATTTTAGGTTGAGTCCTTAGATACTTCTCCTACATTATGTGTGCCTGCTTACCATGTTCACTGTTATGATATTTATGGTCTAAGTTTTAAAAGAGTAAACAAGCCCTCAAGTGGATGCTTTATTTTAGAAGTAACCTTGGTCTTAGTGTTTCATCACAGTAATAGAACAGTAACTAAGATGTCACGACCGCCTCAGCCAGCATGGAAGACGCAACAACAAAGCTCTTCTTGCAAGCAGTTTACTCAGGACCTTGTTACAATAACTTCTCTCTCTGGGCAAGCCCCTCCCAGCCCTTAAGTAGACCTGGGCAGCCAATCCTGGATTGCCACGTGGGCACTGTCCATAGGTCTTCTTATACGCAAGCAGCGTACAATCATCGCATGATCCTGGCCTTAGCCAAATAAGGTGTTGTTTACCACTGAGAGCGCTCGCTTTCGGAAGGTGGGAGTCGAAGCCATATTTTAGATGCGGCTCCATGCAGCTCTCTACAGTTCCCCCTTTTTTGTTTTAAAAGCGACAGGCAAGAGTAGAGGTCTGGTCTCTGTTAAAAATTAAGCATGTACTATTGTTTATCCAGGTGTCCTCCACCCAGAAAACACTAGACCCGCTTGGTGCCCTTTTAACAGAGGTGGGAGTTAGGCACCGACCCACATGCAATCAGACTTGCTCCTCTTGAGATAGATGTAATTACCCTCAAGTGCAGTGCGCAAGCCTCGCATCCTTTGCTTATATATCTTTAAAGTAGTTAACCAAGCTTGGGGGGACTGTACTGCTTCAATAGCCGTGAAGGCTTGAATAATCATTGCTGCATTGCAACACTGTGAGGCCCTCATGATACAAATGCACCACAAACATACCAGGGAGGCAAGCACCATGAGCCCTGTCAGGGCTCCTATTCCCGCCCACTCCATAAGGTGTGGAGTTCAGCATAATATGAAAAGCATTAGCAGTATGTAATTCCGTGTGGCAATCAGGGAAATAATCTGGTTGATCAAGGTGTCCGTCAGGTTCTCGAACTCCTTGTTCCAGTTTCCCTGGAGGTATGCGCTCAGCTGCCGGCTCAGGTTACCGTTCTTTGTAAAATTCTCAGCCAATCTGGAAGTGATGCATAAAGAGGAGAGGGAATGAATACATCCTACCCCGGTTAAGATTACTAAATCATCCACTTGCTCTTGCAAGAGGTCTACTCTTTGGTTTACTGTCAAAATGTCAGCTTTTAGATGACCATCGATGGATTTCAAAGTGGTCACTGTGGAGGCCGTTCTTTCCACAATTTCATTAACTGTCTCTGCATTCTGAGTTGTTGCAGCCATGGCAACAGCAGCTGTCATGGCAGCTGCAGCAGATACAGCAATTGCGGAGAAGAGGGCTGCTGTTATCTCAAAGTCTCATTTTGTTCTGAGCAAATGAGCGATTGGGAAGGTACCGGTATCAACTCTGACTGGGATGGGAACATATGAGGGAACTCTCATCACCACAGCTGTGTTATAAGTACCATTCCAGCATTGACTTGCGAGGCAAGTCGCCTTAGAGGTATTACAATAGATCACATCCCCTGTGGCATTGGTAATATTAGTCAGAAAAAAGAAGAAGGGTTCCTTTAAGCACACTGGACTGGCGAAAATAGTAACATTGTTCAACATTTTATTTATAGTAACATATGAGAGTATTCCCTTCATATCTCGGCTGGCAGAGATGTTAAGTAGCTGAACAGTCAAATTACGAAGGGCAGCAAAAGGCTCTAGGGATGAAAAGGCCCCTCTTTCATTAGAAAAAATCCATTGAAACCAGGGCCAAGTATTTTTCTTATTAGTTTTCTGATTAGTCCAATTAGCAAGATTAAAGGAATATCTTCTTAAAGGAGGGATAAATTCAAAACCTGGTGCAATCTGCTTTGACTTATGATCTGGGCTTTGACACAGTGTCCAATGAGGAGAGTACCCTAAATTAGGAGCACAATAAGGTAATACTTGTCGAGTGGTGGAATTCCCTAATCCAAAGTGTGAACTTGAAGGCCTAAGCCCTTCCATCAACATCAATAAGGTAGTAATACTTGTGGCATTACCACCGTTTTTACCACTGCCTGTTCCTGAAGAAGCACCCGTATTTATTGTTTTTAGTGCTTCTGTGAGCATGGCGAGAGGAGCATGATTATTGGTCAACGGGTCAAGCCAATTACCCACTGAGCCATTTTTTCAACCATATACATGGGTTAGAATTATTTTCAAAAGAAAAACATCAGGCTCCTTGAAGAGGAACATAAGCTGCATTATGCATAGCTATGCTAGGGTCTAAATTTATGCAGGGAAAGCCTATTTCACAACTAGTGGAAAAAAAGACAGGTAAAACTTTTGACGTAGAATGAACAGGTATAGGAATTGGTCATGCTTTTGCTATGGCCCACAAGATTTTTTCATTAGCCTGAATCAGCAACGGTGACATCAGGACCATCGCCATCAGTAGGATCACAGTCTGAGGCTTCATCTTGTTTGTCATTTCTCTGCACTTGTACTTTTCTCACCAAACACTCTGGTACCCAAATAGGGTCCAAATGATCCTGTGGAAAAACACAAACAGAGCCTCATGCCCATGCCAGCACGGGATCAGGGCCATGCCAGACCCCTGTCATAGTGTTTTCCCATTTTATCAATCCTTTCAAAGGACTGGATGGGCAAAAATGTCTGTCCACTGCAGACTGATTGGTATTAACCAAATTTTAAAAATTAAGTGTAAACAAGGCCAAGGAAAGTCTATTCTTGGGGGTCTGTTGATGACCTATTCCCCCTTTTTGTTTTTGAAGCAATTCCTTTAAGGAGCGATGAGCACGCTCTACAATGCCTTGGCCTTGTGAATTATAAGGTACTCCATGTATGAGTTGAACACCGGTGCGTTGACAGAAGGAGGTGAACTTTTGTCCCGTATAAGCGAGACCATTGTCTGTTTTTCAGTTGCTGGGGTTTTCCCCAGGCAGCCCATGCTTCTAGAAAATGAGCAATCACTTGGGTTGCCTTTTCACCAGTCATGGGTGTGGCATGGATAATGCTGGAGCACGTATCCACGGAGACATGTACTTATTTTACTTTGCCAACTCAGAGAGATGGGTAACATCCATCTGCCAAAGTTTAAGGGGGAGTAAACCATGCGGATTGACCCCTAAAGTTTGAAGGTGCTGATGTATGACACATTGTGGACAATCCACAACCACCTTGCATGCATCAGCATGGGAAATGGCAAATTTTTGTTGTAGGGTTTTGGTGTTAACATGAAACTCTTTATGAAAATCATGAGCCCTCTGCAGGGCAGGGGCAAGAAACATCCATTCTGGTCTGGTACACTGACCAACCTTGTCTTTGCCAGCAGCCAGAGGGCCTGGCAAACCTGTAGGTGCACGAACGTGCTGTACAAAGAAAGGATTCTTACGTTTCCAGAGTAACAGCTATAATTGTGTAAATAGCCTATGTACAGGGCTGGAAGATTTAATGGGTCAAGGTATTTTAAGGCGTTAACAACATAACAAGAATCTGAAATCAAATTAAATGTAAATAGACAGGATTTAGACACTTCAACCACGATTGCTAGCTCCACTTGCTGAGGAGCTCCAGGAGAAAACTGATATTTAACAGGTTCTGTGGAATCCATCATGGAAGCACCACAGCCAGTCTAAGAGCCATCTGTAAATATAACACTGGCTCCTGGAATGGGCCATAAGGCAGTGATTTTTGGAAAGACTACCGAATGTTCTTTTAAAAAGGCTAACAGTGGATGCTTAGGAAAATGACAATTGATGCGCCAAGAATAGGAGCACCATAAAATAGCCCAATCATCAATAGTGGCACATAAAATATTAACTTGATTAGTATCATATGGGGTGACTATTACACATGGTGCAACTCCAAAATGCTGCAGGCAAGACTGAATGCCTTGCTGAGCAAGCAAAGCGACAGCAATAGGATAATATTCTATGGATTTCGTGGGGGAAATCTTGGGATGAATTCAAAGTAATGGTCCTTCCTGCCACAGAATACCCATGGGTTGTAGATTAGTGGGTAAAATGCATAAAGCAATATCTTTTTCAGCCTGCACCCGTCTTAAAAAGGCTTTAGATAATTTTTCCTCTACAAGAGAGAGTGCTTGTCAAGCTTCACTGGTTAATTGTCTGGGAGTATCTAGAGCTACATCGCCAACTAAAATATCATACAATGGTTTTAACTCATAATTTGACATGCCCAAACTGCCCCTGATTCAATTTATATGTCCCAATAATTTTTGAAAATCATTTAATGTATGTAAATGATCTTTTCTTAATTCTACCTTTTGTGGTATAATTTGATTGTATGTTATTTTAGACCCTAAATAATTTACTACCTTGTCTTATCGAACCTTTTCTGGAGCTATACATAGGCCCTTCCTTTGTAATACCCCCACCAAAACACTGTGTGCCTCATGCAAAGTTTGCTCCTTTTTCGTCGCCAGGAGAATATCATCCATATAATGGAGACATTTTACAGTTGGAAAACGAGCCCATAAGGGCTCCAAAGCAGCAGCTACAAATAACTGACACATACTAGGACTATTGGCCATACCCTGAGGTAGGACAATCCATTGATATCTTTTATCAGGTTCCTCATGGTTGACTGATGGCAAGGTAAAGACAAACCTTTCACTGTCCTTGCTATTCAAAGGGATAGAAAAGAAACAATCCTTTATGTCTACTACTATAATGGGCCAACTCTCTGGTAATGCAGATAGCAAGGGGAGGCCATGTTGAACAGGCCCCATAATTTTCATCTGTGCATTTATAGCACAAAGATCATGTAATAATCTCCATTTTCCAGACTTCTTTTTTATAACAAAAATAGGAGTATTCCAAGGGTAGAGGGAGGGTTCTATATGCCCTTACTCTAGCTGTTCTTGCACTAACTGATGGGCTGCTTGTAGCTTTTCGGAAGATAGTGGCCACTGAGGAACCCACACTGGCTCTTCTGTTTTTCAGGAAATGGGAATTCCTTCCTCAGCGGCCCCTAAGAAAAACCCAACCCTTGTCTGGGTTTTCTTGGTTTTGCCTCTATAGGATCCTTTTGTCCCTGCAAGAATTTTCCCAGGCCAAACTCAGAATGGCAGCCCATGCTTTTCATAATAGTTTGAGCCTTATCAGAATATTCATTAAACCCCATAGATTTCATAATATCTCTTCCCTATAATGATACTGGGAGCTCTAGGACATATGGCTGTATTTGTCCAGAATGTCCTCCTTCATCTTGCCCTGTTAACAAGCTTGCACTAACATTAGGGGCTTTTGCATACCCCAGTCCTTGTAAGGTATGCGTAGAGGCCTGGACAGGCCACCCACGTGGCCAATCCTTGCTAGCTATAATACTTTTGTCTGCTCCAGTGTCTAGGAGCCCTGTAATTTTGGTGCCATTAATAGTCCATTGTAAGGTAGGCCTCTGATCCAAACTCAAAGACAGGAAGGTAAGATCCATTCCTGAGGAGCCAAATCCTTGACTGCCTCTCTCTCTGTTCCGTGCTGGAAATCTATCATGCAAGCTGGGCAGGATAACAGGCTGTGCAATCCGATACCCTGGAGATATGGCACTAATACCCTTGGGTGACTCCACCATAATTTTAACAATGCCTGTAGAGTCTGAATCAATTATTCTGGGAGAAACCCGTAGGCCTCTCAAAGTAGTAGATGACCTGCCTATCAATAACCCTATTGTGCCTGGTTGGAGAGAGCCTTGAAAGTCAGAGTCTATCATTTGAATTCCCATTCTAGGGGTTAATATGAGCCTGGTGGTGGCACAGAGGTCCAATCCTGCTGAACCCGCAGTGGCTCTCCTCAGTTCTGTGGGTGTCTGAATGTCGGCCATTGCTCCAATTTCCCTTCCTGTACCTGCTCCTCCATTGCCCCATATATTTGAGGGCCCTGAGGCTGAGGGCCCCACTGTCCATTTTTTGACCTAGCATTAGGTTTGAGGGATCATCCATTAATATCCTTGATGGATCTGCACTCATTGGCCCAATGCTTTCCTTTCTTGCATTTGGGGCATATCCCTGGATTTGGATTCTGGCTACTCCTGGTCCCTGGATATTCCCCTGCCGAGCATTTCCTCCTTGAGGGCAGTTGCGCTTAATGTGGCCTGGCTTACCATATTGAAAGCAAGTTCCTGCATTGCTCCCATTTTTGTTCAATCTAAGTACTGCAGCTGCCAGTCCGGCATTGGTTAATGGACCTCCTAATTCTCTACATGCTCTCATCCAGACTTTGAATCCTCTATTTTTATATGGGGTGATAGATGCTCTGCACTCCTGGGTACATTGTTCACACACTAGCTGCTTGACAAACGGCATAGCGGTGTCCGGGTCACCAAAGAACTTTCCTGCCGCTTCTACCATCCTAGCCACAGAATCAGAAAAAGGCTCCATAGGCTCCTGAAGGATTTTAGTCAAATTACCAATTACCTCCCCTTTATTAGGTAAAGTCTTCCATGCTCTTGTGGCAATGTTATTAATCTGATCATACACTTGAGGAGGATATCCAGTTTGCTGGTTGGCAAACCTGCCTTGTCCAAGCAACATGTCTGTGTCCCAGACTGCTTGTGCCCCTCCAGCTGCTAGGTTTATTGCAGCCTGAGCATTGGCCAATTCAATTAAAAGAGCTTTCCAATCTAGATACTGGCCAGGGGACAAACATGCTCGTGCTAGGTTCATCCAATCAGCTGGAGTCATGGTGTATCTATCTAGAGTTTCCATTTGGGCCACCGTAAAGGCAGCTGTAGTCTGGACAGATTCTGCCAATGTCTTGATGACCTTAAAATCCAAAGGCTCATGGAATCGATTGCCTTGCAGATCCTGAAATGCAGGAAATGCTGAGGCCATCATCATTTCTGCCCTGACTTCTCTCCATACCTTAGGATTGAAAGAAATCCCTCCCTCCGCCGGATTACGGGGGCGGAGATGAAGGGATTACAGTCCTGCGCACGCCTTTAGATGTCTTATTTTTCCCTCCATTTCCCCTTTTCTTGGAGATTTTCATTCTTTTTAATGTTTTCCTAAGGGTTTCTCTATCTTCTTCATCTGTTTCTGTCTCTGTGTCTGGTGTCTCTGGGTCTGGCCCTGTCTCTGAGCTCAAAGAGACAGAAGAGTCTGATTCCTCCAATTCTGACAGGCTAGGATATAATCGACCCTTTTGCTTTTCCTGGGCCCTTTTCTTCTTCCCTCTACCTGAATCTGTATCAGATGCCACATCAGACTTTGCCTTTTTAGAGGCTGCCATTTCTGACACTGCCCTCTCTGAACGTTCCTCCTATAATATCTCTAAGGCTGCTTGGCCATTTTCTACTGCTTCACTGCACTTTCGATCCTCGAGACAGCTTTTCACTAATTTCCAGATAGGTCTTACTCCAGCCTTACGCATTCCCTGTTCTGCAGCAAACTCAAGGTCTCTACCTAGCTTTTCCCATGACGGAGTTGTAAACTTCCTGGAGACTGCAAACCAAGGTGCAGTGGTATCACATTCCTCCAGGAACCTCCCTAAGATACTTTTCTTAAGTTTTAGATTTTTTGAATGAAGCATCTCGTTCAAAGCCAGAAAAATTGGGTGAGGAGAATTCCCCATGTCTGATCACTGAGAATCCTCAATACACTCCCTACAAAAATAAGTAAAAATGATGAACCAGAACACTGTATTCAAGAGTACCCAAGCTGCTGAAAGCAGGTAGTAATCCATCAACAGTATCCGGCAATTTTACTTTCAATTCGTCGGGCTAGCGAACCGAATGTGCTCTACAGACTTGTAGCTTGTCCGCTGTAGGAAGCTCTACTTTCACTTTTGATTTGTCCGCTCTAGTCGCAGCTCTACTTCCCCGCTATCCCTTTGTTTACAGGCGAGAGCAAATAACCAGCTTTGGTCGTGGATCCCCAATCTTACCTTAAAGACTTACCGGTGCACCCCCTGACTGCTGCAAGTTCTGGGCTCCGGGGAGAGGAGAGGAGAGTTTCCCATATGGGCTACCACTTGTCATGACCGCCTTGGCCAGCAAGGAACACGCAACACCGAAGCTCTTCTTGCAAGCAGTTTACTCAGGACCTTGTTACAATAACTTCTCTCTCTGGGCAAGCCCCTCCCAGCCCGTAAGTAGTCCTGGGCAGCCAATCCTGGATCGCCACGTGGGCACTGTCCATAGGTCCACTTATACACAAGCAGCTTACAATCATCGTGTGATCCTGGCCTTAGCCAAATAAGGCGTTGTTTACCACTGAGAGTGCTCGCTTTTGGGATCGCGGAAGGCGGAAGCAGGGGCCATCTTTTAGATGCGGCTCCACGCAGCTCTCTACACTAAGAAAATCTTTTAAAAGAAGAAGTAGAAGGACAAAAAAGTAAAAATTGCAAGGATGATTCAAAATTACTTCCTATGGAAGACTGCCAAACAGTTTCAATACCCCTTGCTCATCTACATGCTGTAGAGAGGTAGAGATGTAGGATTCCTGGAGCAAGCTGACCGACTGTTAAATCAGGGTTCTCTGGTTTCAAATGAAAGATCTTGCTGTTATATGTCACATATGGCTGAGAAAAGTCTTTTAAAGCAGGTGACATTAACTGCTCACCTCCACATGCAACAGTACACAGACATGAGCTCACATACTTTAGAATGTATATACACACATATTTGTATATCCTACAGACATGCAAAACTGCTGGTGTGTTCATATAGTTATTGATCATAATATACTAATGGGGCACTGTGTGAATGACTAATTCATTTTAGCATCTATTATAAAAAGGCAATAGGGTTTTGATAGAATGTAAAAGTCATGACTGTTAAGATACATGTCCATTTATCATATAAAAATGCAGTTAAATTTTGTTCCATATAGCAAAAAATATCTTTAGAAAGGAAAACCACATGAGTTCTATGTTTTTTTAGTACTTTCCATTTAGACAATATTAACAGAAAGTCTGAAAATTTCTGTTGGAATGTTTCATATGCACAGGAATATGTCTGTCACTTGCTGAAAGCATCTTGGTAATTAAACAGTCTGCTATGATTCTTACTGGAAGGGAAATTGACAGCTTCTCCAGAGCCTTTCTCAGATGTCAAGATACTGAACCATCAATATCTGACACCTGCATTCTAACTTGTCCACCTGCACTCTCATCCTGACACACCATTTCATTTTATATTTATCTGATGGATAAGAGACTTTTAAAAATTAATTTCTGACAGGGAATCTAGAGTAAATAAAGGTGGAGAAGACTGAAACAGTTTAAGTTCTTATGCCTTTGGGATGAATGAACAAATCCTGGGGTAAAACCTTTAGTGGGGATCAGGAGGGTAAAATGTCAATAATAGTTTTATTAGACACAGTATCCTGAATGAGGTGGAATTTCAGAAATCAGTACATTCTTCAGTAAAACAAAATCTCTAAGATAGCAGAAATGGTTAGTTGTCATACACTGGAGAGAAGTTGGAGCTCATCAAGAACAATGGATTTTGGGTATCTTTCCATTCACTGATAACTCTGGAGCTTACGAAAACATTTTGTTCAGAGTACCATTTGAGGGCTAAGCAACTTGTATTGCTAAAGTAACACTGTTCGTGTAAGCCATTAAATGAATATAGAATTCATTCTTTTTTTTATCATCCTGAAAAGATGTATTTTTACAGACACTAACAGCATGTACAAAACCTGCAAAACCTCAAGCCAAACAAAAACCCAGCACAACAGCAAGCAAGCATGCACAAACTCCCACCATTAACAAGAAGCTCTACTCAATGGATAGCTACTGGGAGAGAGAAAATCACCTCTCTTCACTGAAGTAGCACTGGACAGGAGTATTAACCTCATCCTAGGTGAGGTCCCATGCTTAAAAGTTGGCCAACACAGAACAGACCCCATGTTTTTTAGTGTGTTTTAGGTTTTTCTTTTGTTTGACGAAAGAGAAAGTACATGGAGCTGCATGAGTAAGGACTCAGGAAAATCTTGGAGGAGTTAAAGATGGGAAAGATATGATAAAATATATAGTATAAAATTATCAAAAAAATAAAGAGAAACAGACACATGACCAATGTGTTATATAGCTATGTGACCTTTGCAGCTCTCCTCCAAGTGACTTATGAAACACCACTATGAATTATCAGGCTTAAATTCCAATTCTTGCAGTAATTACAAGGTCTTAGCTTATATTTTAAAATAAGTACAATGTTTATATTTTGTTCTTTTAGCTCATTGAGCATTATCAAGGAAAGTTAATACTGAAAATATAT